>NW_020172455.1:2883814-2972965 GCF_003031525.2 Neophocaena asiaeorientalis asiaeorientalis | reverse complement strand
CCATCTCCTGGCTGTTGTAAATAGAGCTGCAATGAACATTGTGGTACATGACTCTTTTTGAATTGTGGTTTTCTCAGGGTATATGCCCAGGAGTGGGATTGCTGGGTCATATGGTAGTTCTGTTATTAGTTTTTTAAGGAACCCACCTACTGTTCTATCGGCAGGTGGACTCCCAACCACTGAGGCACCAGGCAAGCCCTACAGTTATCTTTATACACTGAAAACGGCCTAGAAGAAAGACCACAAACACCTACCGTGACTGCTCAGATGCGCAGTTATCAGTGATTTTTGTCTTCTTCATCCACTTTCTCTATTTTCCAAGTTTCTCACGAGCACGGGTTACTCTCATAATCATAGAAAACCATTGAATTATAAACTCATATTGGTGCTCCGGGAATGGTATCCAGGAGATGGCCAAGCAGGGCAGGCAGGGGCAGGCAGAGGAGGGGGAGACTGGCACTTCTTTGCCCCGGACTGAATTTGGAGTTTGGGACAAACCCCTGGGGACCCAACTACACCTCCTGCCAGTTGGAAGATGAACACAGCGGCTCCGGGTCACGGGAGGCCATGGCAGGGAGAACCTCTTGCCGCCAGGTTCTCACGAGAGGGCCCTGCACTTCGGGCTGTGCTGTCCGTAAGCCAACTGAAGTCTCCAATCAGACGTTTAGCGAGTTCAACGTTGCCGTGAGTGAATTCTCCATTTTTCGAGAGCTCCCTGCCAAGAGCTGTGCTCTGCTCTCTCCCTTGGGTGGGGGGCTTCTGATTTATTTTTTGCACAGGGCCTGGGGCAGACCTGTAGGGAAGGATACAGGCTCTGCTGGGTAGCCTGAAACCCCGGGAGGTGGGAGGTAGAACTGCCCGGGAAGTTGAGCGAGGCCGAGAAGGTGGGCTGGGTTCAGGTCCCAGCTCCGGGCCTCAGGGTCCCCACCTGTGCAATGGGAGCGCAGGGCTATACCTCCCAGGTTCTTCCAGCTGGGACAGTGTGGACTCAGGCTAGAGGCTAGATTCAGAATCTCTGGACTCAGAAACAGATCCACTGGGCAAGTTTGCTCTGGGGTGACCACTGGCCTCCCTCTAATCAGAACTGTTTCCCCGCCAGCTCCCTCCCCCACTGGGTCTCCTCACGCCCTGCCCTTGGTGTATGGGTGGGCCAGGCTCTCCCCTGGGCCCCTGGAGGCAGGGAAGCTGGAGAGGATGGGTACGGTGGTCTGGCGGGAGTGGATCCGGGGAGGGAACAGGTCACAGAGGACCTCGAGTGCGGCTCACGCGGCCACCCGGTCTGGAAATGAGGAGAAGCCGCTCCTGGGGCGGGGCCCCCTCTGATCGGCTCAGTGAGTGGAAGACACCTTCGCACCCAGTGAAGAAAGACGTCCTTCTCTGGGGGCACAGCTGGGCGGCCCCTCGCAGCCCTCCTCCTATGATGTCCGGCCCCAGGAACCGCTCCTGGTGCTTCTGCTATGGCCTCTGATGCAGGGATAAAATGGGGATGAAACGGGCAAAAGGCACTTTAGACAAATGAGCAGAAGGGCATGAGCCCCGCCATGGGCTCAGAAAGCAGCATTTGTGGAGAGAGAGGTCACATGACGGCTCTATGTTGTTTTTTTAAGGTAGAAAGTTACATGGTATCTATCTCTCTTTTTTTTTTTCTTTTTTTTTGCAGTACGCGGGCCTCTCACTGCTGTGGCCTCTCCCGTTGCGGAGCACGGACTCCGGACGCGCAGGCTCAGCGGCCATGGCTCACGGGCCCAGCCGCTCCACAGCATGCGGGATCCTCCCAAACCGGGGCACGAACCCGTGTCCCCTGCATCGGCAGGTGGACTCTCAACCACTGCGCCACCAGGGAAGCCCCCTGACGTACATGTTTTAGTGAAGGGCTCTTTGTAACACCTGCTCTCAGTTTTTATCTGCAAGTGGCTTGAGTGGACCCTCATCCTTGGGGACTATTTTGGCCTGGTACAGGGTTCAAATTGGCCTTAATTTCCTTTAAGCACCATGCCTTCTATTTTTTTTTATAGATCTTTATTGGAGTCTAATTGCTTCACAATGCTGTGTTAGTTTCTGCTGTACAACAAAGTGAATCAGCTATACATATACTTATATCCCCATATCTCCTCCCTCTTGAGCCTCCCTCCCACCCTCCCTATCCCACCCCTCTAGGTGGTCACAAAGCCCCGAGCTGATCTCCCTGTGCTATGTGGCTGCTTCCCACTAGCTATCTATTTTACGTTTGGTAGTGTATATATGTCCATGCTACTCTCTCACTTTGTCACAGCTTACCCTTCCCCCTCCCCATATCCTCAAGTCCATTCTCTAGTATGTCTGTGTCTTCTTTCCTGTCTTACCCCTAGGTTCTTCATGACATTTTATTTTTTTCTTAAATTCCATATATATGTGTTAGCATACTGTATTTGTCTTTCTCTTTCTGACTTACTTCACTCTGTATGACAGACTCTAGGTTCATCCACCTCATTACAAATAACTCAATTTCATTTCTTTTTATGGCTGAGTAATATTCCAGTGTATATATGTGCCACATCTTCTCTATCCATTCATCCGATGATGGACACTTAGGTTGTTTCCATCTCCTGGCTGTTGTAAATAGAGCTGCAATGAACATTGTGGTACATGACTCTTTTTGAATTGTGGTTTTCTCAGGGTATATGCCCAGGAGTGGGATTGCTGGGTCATATGGTAGTTCTGTTATTAGTTTTTTAAGGAACCCACCTACTGTTCTCCATAGTGGCTGTATCAATTTACTCTCCCACCAACAGTGCAAGAACTTCTATCCCTAAAAGTTTGGTCTGAAACCGTTCAGAGGGTGACACTTGTGACATCCCTCCTGGGGCTTTGGGTGTTGCCACCTATTGCGCCGTAAACTCACCTGATCTCTTTCCAGCCACAATGTGACATCTCACTTTCTGCCCCTGATATGTGGAACCGACACGCCCTAGGTTTCGGGGGTACGATGAGGTCGTGGGTGTGAAAACGTCTTTCACAGGAAGGAATGGCGATGGGGACGATGAGGCGGCCACCAGCTTCCTTTCTCCAAAGCCCTTCCCAACAAGGCAGACAAAGGCCAGAACTTGGGCCCAGCCGAGCCCTGGGGGCAAACACAAGACACCTCTATCTGCTCTGGCTCTGGATTTCGGTCCAAGACCAATCGGTTCAACCCCTGGCTTTAAGCTCAGTCGTTATGGGACTTTAGAAAGTCCCCCATCCCCTCTGAGCCTTCACCTCCTTGTCAGTAGAACTGGGACAATAATCTCTAGCTCAGAGGCTTACTGCAAAGAGCAGACAAGACAGTGGGTGTACGACGCCTCGCAAACACTCAACGCAGAAAACGGCATCCCCAAGTGAGCAGCCCCAGAGTGGCGCTGGCTCCAAGGCTGCTGCCCTTCTCTGATTGGCTTAGAGCTGAGTTAGAGCTGCCTGTAGCACCATCAGTCAGTTCTCCTGAGTAGCTGCAGCCCCAGGAATCTCCACTCTTTGCAGAAGGCGCCTCTCATGTGCAAATACCCAAAACGAGTCTGGTGAGGTACACAGGCAGCTGTGCTGGGTAGGATCCAATCCTGGGGGCCCGACGGTATGAGGGCAATCCTCTGGAAGCGGCACGATGAGAAAACGATTCCCAGCAGTGCTTCCATCGGTGTGTGTGTGCAAGGTCCACGGAGCGTGTCCATGCAAGAGACAGAGCTTTGCCCATGTGGCACAGCCAGGGCCTCTCCGGGCAGCCTCCGGCCCCCTTCTCCTGCTTCCGGGCCCCCTCCCCAGGCTGCCTGCTAATGAGCGAGCAAGGGAAGGACCTAGGAAACTCCACGGAGGCCCCATTAGTAAACCGACTCCTTACATGTTAAACAAACAAACAAACAAAAAAACGTGTGGTCAGTTTTCTTTGTGCATAAAGGCCCTGATGGGTGGAAGGACACCCATCTGCCCCCAGGAGGCAGATTTCATGCTCTGAGTTGTGTAGACCTGATGGGAAAAGTATGTTTGGGGATAGGGCTTCCCTGGTGGTGCAGTGATTAAGAATCTGCCTGCAAATGCAGGGGACATGGGTTCGAGCCCCGGTCCGGGAAGACTCCACAGGCTGTGGAACAACTAAGTCCGTGCACCACAACTACTGAGCCTGCGCTCTACAGCCCACAAGCCACAACTACTGAGCCTGCGTGCCACAACTACTGAAGCCCACGTGCCTAGAGCCGGTGCTCCGCAACAAGAGAAGCCACCGCGGTAAGAAGCCCGCGCGCAGCAACGAAGACCAAACGCAGCCAAAAAAATAAATAAAAATAAAATAAAATAAAATTAAAAAAAGGATGTTTGGGGACTAAGAAGTAAAACCAGGCAGGATAGGAGATTGGGGAAAGAGAAGGACCTGGCAGGAAGCCAGATGACAACATATTCAGAGGCCACAGTCCAGGTCCTCTGAGGGCCGAGCAAGGCTTCATGGCTGCGTCCCTGTAGTCCATCCCTCCGTCCAGGCCAACCCAAGTGTTTTCCAACATCCACACCTCCTTCGCAAATGTCCCAGGCCCTGGTGGTCCTGCTGGTACGTCTGGTCTCCTGGGCACATGGCAGGAGCTCTGAACAGACCCGAGTCGCCAGGTGTACTTCTGTCTGGGGCAACTGAGTGGCGTTTCTGCAGGCCACCTCTGCTTCTCTCCCGGGCAGGGGATGAAAGTTCAGGCTCTGCTCTCCCAAGAAGGTCAGAAAGAACCTGTTTATACCAAGGATGGACGACGAGGTGAGCAGCGGTCTCAGGAACAGAATGGGAGGTTTAGTGGACAGTCAACCTGCCCTGCAGGGCTTCAGAGGACAGAGGTCGGTTCTCTGACTACAGGCTGCAACACCGGGCAAGGGAGTGAGGCCCGACCAGGTCCAGTGCCCACCCAGACCGGCCAAATGAGCCCAACCTCACTCCCCAAGCAGGCCATGGACACGCCAGGGGACATCCAAGAGGGAGTGGCCATGTCGGGAGCCGTGCGACCCTGCAGTCACACCGGACCCTGCTCTGGTTTAACGCTCCGTTCCGGAAATTCGTAATAATTTCTGAATAAGGGCCCTACCTCTTAACTTTTTTGCACTGGTGTGAGCTAGTCTGGTCTCTGCCCTGGTTCCTGGCACACAGCTCCTGAGACCTTTGTGATAAGAGCTCTAGAAGAGTCTCTTGCTCTAATATTTGCCTTTGACCCCGGTTCCTGGCACGAGTTCTTAAATCCCTTGGAATTTCCTGGGTGATAGCAGGTGTGTTTTGTTCTAATGAGGTGACTCTGGACAGCTCCTGGGTGGCGGCTGGTCACCAGAAAGGCCAAGCCACAATGAGAAGCTTGGAATTTTCATCCCCGCCTCCCTCCACCCGTCACCGCTCCCCGTTTCCCAGAGAGGGGAGAGGGAAGATGGTGTTAACGATCAATCATGTCTGCATGATAAAATCTCCATAAAGATCTCAAAAGTACAGGGTTCAGAGAGCGTCCAGTCTGGTGGACGTGCATGGGTACTGGGGGGGCAGGGCAGCTCCACGCCCCTTCCCACACACGTCGCCCCACGCATGTCTTCCATGCTGGTGACTGATGTAAACCAGTAAACATCAAGGAAATTGTTTTCCTGAGTTCTGTGAGCCGCTCTCGCAAATTAATCAGAGGAGGGGGTCGTGGGAAACTCCCCTTTACAGCCGGTCGGTCAGAAGCACAAGTGACACCTGGACTCACAACTGGTGTTCAGAGGGGAGAATGAGTTTTTCCTAAATTATGAAATTATGACATTTTCCTGCAGACTCTACAGCTGGGCCTGAGCACTGTGGCGAGGGGCCTGGTCAAAGGCGGACCCCTCGCAGGGCCAGGCCTGTCAACTGGGAACACAGGGAAGACGCACGAGGGGAAGGCCGTGTTCATATACGTGCAGCGCCCGGCAGAGAAAAGAAGGACCGGCTTCCTCCGAGCAGCCCTGGAGGACGGAGCCGAGGCCGGAGGCCGGTGGCCGGAGCCGGGCTGGGGCGCAAGGGGCTGCAGGGCTCAAAGCTGCAAGGGCTTCGCACCAGAGGTGGGGACGCCTGGCAGACATGCAGGGGATGCTGTGAGTGAGACCTGGGTCCTGGATCTGATACCTGGAACAGCCTTCCTGGACCTTGAACCTCAATTGAAGGCTGTGAGCCACCTGGTGATGGAGAAACCGCCATCCAGCACCCAGAGGGAAGTATGACGATGATGACGTCTCCTGAGCACAGGCAGCGCCACCTGCCCTGGCCCAGATCACGGACAGGAGGCCTTGCCTTTCCCAGGTGCTCTTCCCCACAGACCAGGCGCTGGCTGAGCCCAGCTGAGCTGCAGCGGCCAGGCCTCCCAGCATACCCTCCAGTCCCGTCATCAACTTCTTGGGCTGCCGTTTCAGATTTGGCATCTCTCGGCCCTGGGGCTTGACACGTGCCTCCTGTCTGACTGCTCCTCAGCTATTAAAGATGCAGCCAGCTTTCCCCGTGCTGCCCCAGTCAGGCCCCAGAGGTGGTTCTTTAACCAAGCCTCGCTTGCTAGCTGCTGCTTCCTGCTGTTTGCTTAGCTCTGTCACGACTGGTGGTCCAGCAAGAAAAGAAAGGGCGTTTTCCTACCAAGACCTGTGAGATGCAAAATCGACTGAGCCCAGTTGTTTGATCTTGTGTCTGGAAAACCTTTCTTTCTTGGCCTGCTGAAGGTTATTCTAGCTCGAGTAGCATGTTTGGAGCAGAGAGGCTGTGTGGGCAAACTGGAGCTGGGGATGGTGATGTCCAGAATGGGAGCGGCCTCCTTCCTTCATTTCTCAGGAGTGAGTTGCTGCTGATGCAGGGGCCAAGCTGTCCTGGTTTGCCCAGGACTCTTCTAGCACGGGAAGTCTCACAGTCACCCCAGGCCTCTGGCCTGGAAGGAGGGGCTGGGGGCCCTCAGCGGAGGTGGCGGGGATGGGGGAGGTTACCTCGAGGACAGGGCTCAGAATTCTCTCCCACTCTCCCCCCTCCCCGCAGCTCTGCAAGGTGGCGCTGGCTCGGAGACACCAGCCCACAGCCAGTGATGGGCCAAGAAAAACAGATTCTGCTTCCCAAGCCCTTCCCTGTCTCCCCACACTGATGCCCCTCCAGCAGTCCATCCCACCACCATCACTCCGAAGCCCTCCCTTTCCAGCATTTCCTGTCTGCCTCACATTCCCACAGGGTCCTGTGCAATAGGCACCCCGACTGGCCTGTGTCCGCTCCTTGGAAGAGCATCTAAATCCGTGGGATTTCCCACATGGTGAGGTGTCTTGTCATTCACAGTGGGCCCCCAGACCACACCTGACGGTTTATGCTAACCGACGGCTCAGGATAGGGGCTGGTCACACCAGGGAGACCAACCGTGTGACTAGGGGGTTGTGGCTTGAGCCACAAGATATCAGACCGGACCTGGGGGGCGGGGACGGAGCAGAGACTGAGGTCAAGCACACCGGCTGTGAGTCAATCAATCATGCCTACGTACTGGGATGCCCCCCAAAAGTGCTGACACAGACGCTCAGGTGAGCGTCCTTGCTTGGCAAACACTCTGACAGTTGTACTTTGCTGCTGGAGGCACACCATGACCCTGAAGATTATGGAAGCTCTAGAACGCCCCTGACCTCACCCTACACAGGGTGAGGTCCTCTGGGCGGTTCTAATTCATTATCTTGCTGTAATAAAAGTGTAACCATTGAGTCTAGCACTTTCCTGAGTTCTCCCAGTCACTTTAGGGAATTATCAGACCTGAGGGAGTCTACGGGAACCCCTGGATTTGTAGCCAGCTGGTCTGAGCATGCAGTTGGTCTAAAATGAGGTCTGTCTCGGGGAGGATGGGGCCCTTAACCTTGAGTTTGCTGACCCCTGGGAGCTCCCCTTCCTGAGGCCTCATCCTCTCCACACCACCCCCCAATTACAACATCCCTCTCACTGGTCCCTGACCCCTGTCTCTTCTCTCTGCATCATCCTTCAACATGCTGCCAGAAAGACCTTCCTAAAACTCGAATCTTACCTTGATCCTTGCTTCTGCTCTTCACTGGCCCCCGTTACTTTCTGGGTAAGATCTAAACTCCTTGGCCCAGGGCTCTTGCTGACCTCTTTTTTGCCCAACTCAACCTCAGGCAACTTCCCTCTGGCTTCACTGCCTTCCTTGGAGTCTCCTGAATCTTACTGTCACGACATAGGTCATAACTCTACTTTAATCTTCGAAACTCAGCCAGAACGTCACCTCCTCCTGGAAGTTTATCTTCGACTCTTTTCCTACCCCTCATGACTGATGTAGGTGCCCCCGTACTGGTCCCAGCCCTCACCATCACCCCATGGTACTCACACCCGGCAGTGCAACTGTCTGCCTTTCTGAATAGATGGCTACACTGTGTACTTCTCAAAAGCAAGGACGGTGCCGTTCAACCTCACGGCTTCAGCCCGCTCACGGCATTTGACACCCAGGAGGCTCCTAGCACATGTTTGTGGGATGAATGGGTGAACCTTGGGAACCTTCACTGACTCTGTCATCTGAAGAAAGCAAGATTTACAAATATGTATTATTCCATTTGACACTGGTCCCACGTAGCCTGTACGTCAGAAGGTTGTCCTACACACAGTATACAGAGGGCTCTCAACCACGTTGTGTCCCACATTTTGTCCCTCTTTAGATTTGTGTGACATTTGCAGATCACTTGTACCCAGGGGATTCCTATGGATAGTTGGATTACATCATCTGATATTAGCTAAAGTAACTGTGTTAAAATGGAGAAGTGGTTTTGAAATATTCAGCAAAAAACCAAAAAAATACCCCAAAAACCCTAAGAGTGGAAATAATCCTAATATACAGGCCCAAGTGGATAATAGATACGGTATAAAAAAATAAAGATTTGGTCTCTATCCCAGTTCCTGGCATAGAGCTCCTAAAATCCTTGCAGCTTCCTGTGTGATAAGTGTCTTTTGTATGCCGGTAGGATGACTCTTGGGGGGGCCAGCTAGATAATTTCAGGATGGGGGTTGCTCACCAGAGAGACCAAGTCATGATTAGGGAGTTGGAACTTTCGGCACCAACCCCTGACCTCCAGGGAGGGGGGCGGGCTGGAGATTGAGTTCAGTCACCAATGGCCAATGATTTAATCGATCGTGCCTATGTAACGGGACCCCATTAAAAACCCCTAACCACTGGGTTTGGTGAACACATCCATGTGCCAGAGGGTGACGCACCCCAATTCCATGGGGATGAGGTGCCTATGCTTCAGGCCATTGCAGACTTGGTCCTATGCTTGCTGTTCATTTGTACCGTTTATAATAAACGGAGACAGTCAGTAAAGCATTTCCCGAGTTCTGAGTCATTCTAGTGAATTAGCAAACCAGGATTGGGGGCAGGGGTGGGCGTGGGGATGGGGCTGGGGGCAGAGTTGTGGGAACGCCTGAATTTGTAGGCAATGGGGTCAAATCACGGGCCACCTGGGGATCCCAAGTGTGGCTGGCATCCGAGATGGGGGCCATCTGGGAATTCCCTGGCGGCCCAGTGGTTAGGACTCTGGGCTTTCACTGTCAAGGACGTGGGTTCAATCCCTGGTCGGGGAACTAAGGTCTTCCAAGCTGTGCCGCACGGCCAAAAAAAAATAAAATAAAATAAATTAAATGGGGGCCATCATATAGGACTGAGCCTTTAACTTGTGGGGTCTGACATTAACTCCAGGTAGACGATGTCAGAACTGGGTTGAATTGTTGGTCCCCCAGAGTATTGGAGAATTAGTCATTGGTGTGGAAAAACAACACACGTTTGGTGCCACCAGCGATGGCAGAAAACACTGCACAATAGGTACCGAGCTCACAAACATCTAGTAAAAACAGTGCATATCTAGTGGTCTGTGACAAGAAGTCAGCCATTCTTTAAGAGCTACCAAGACCATTCGAAATATGGATTTATACTGATTGCTCTTACTGACAGGAAGCCTCCCTCCAAGTTTGCGTTCATGCATTGCATTGTGCCATGCCGCTTCAGTCAGCAACACATTTATTTATTTATTATTTATTGATGGCCGCGTTGGGTCTTCGTTGCGGTGCGCGGGCTTCTCGTTGCGCTGGCTTCTCTTGTTGCGGAGCATGGGCTCTAGGCGCATGGGCTCAGTAGTTGTGGCTCGTGGGCTCTAGAGCACAGTCTCAGTAGTTGTGATGCACGGGCTCAGTAGTTGCGGCTCGCGGGCTCTGGAGCGCAGGCTCAGTAGTTGTGGTGCACAGGCTTAGTTGTTCCGCAGCATGTGGGATCTTCCCGGACCAGGGTTCAAACCCGTGTCCCCTGCATTGGCAGGTGGGTTCTTAACCACTGCGCCACCAGGGAGGTCCCTCAGCAGCACATTTAAAAACTAAGCCCCCAGAGCCCAAGACACACCTCAATACTTTTCTCTACAAACTTTAGTTAATCCAGTTCTTCACAAACTCTTGCAAATGAACTCTTTTCACTCTTGTAGTGAAAAGTGTCTAGAAGCTTCTTTTGAGTTTTATTTTAATAGAAAAAGCCTAAGAGGCATTACCAGTGTGCAAACACTTAAATGGATGAAACAGTGATACAGAAGAAACCAAAACACATTCCTTTGTCAACAAATACTGTTGGAAAATGCCTAGAAAACACAAGCGAAAATCTGAACATTCATTAGAACAAATTATTCAGTGGGAAGTTTGCTATATACAGTTGGATAAAACTAGGGATATTGTTACTGTATCTGGAAAAGATTACGTTTCAAGATCGAAGTGCACAAAGAACTACTATTATTTTCATGAGCCACCAAAAGAAGGTATTTTATCAACTCTAAGTGACCTCTTCAAAACAATGTGTTATTGAAAACCTCTGTGAGCAACTGGAGCTTTATTTTCCTTGGAATTAAAAAAAAAAAAAAAGGGGATTCAGAATCAGGTTACAAAGCGGGAACTCATTGCCTCCATCGCCGAGGAAGGCAAAGAGTGTGACGCCAACGAGCAATGTGACCAGAAGTGGTTAATTTTATAAAAACAACACTTTTAAACATAGTAGGATCTTTTCAATACTTTGCAATAAGATAGGAGTGAAGAAAATCTCTCATTCCACAGAGATCCAAAGGTGACCTTGTGACAGAACACTTAAAAGACCCACTGAGCTGAGAACAAACAAAAAACAAGTGCTCCAAACACAGGGAGCCTTTCTCTGATCACGTGACCATCACCTACAGATACTTTAAACATAGACACCCGCCCGCACATGATCTGTCCCTTCAGAAAAAAAAAACGACATTCTGATAATTCTAAGACAGTACTGGCTTTAGTTTGTGTAATTGAGCATTTGAAAAATATATTTGAAAATGTTCCCATTGTCGTGTGATTTTTTGAGGGGGACCACTGGTAATCAAGGTGTCAATAAAAAACTTCCATATCTGCGCACCCCCAAAACTTGGGAACAACAGCAAAGACACTTGGGAACACAATTCTCTGTTTCCAATTCATCCCAATAAAAAGCCTTGGTGGGTTTTGAATACCTTTATTAAAAATATAATAAAAGCCTCTGATTAGTTTGCAAAAACAACAGGTAGACAACAGGGAAGATGGAAAGTTATTAGCCAGATTTTAACGACAGAAAGAAGATCTTTGTGTTATTGGTGGATTTCTTTATTCATTCATTTATTTATTTTGGCTGCACGGCTTGTGGGACCTCAGTTCCCTGACCAGGGACTGAACCCGTGCAGTGAATAAGCAAAGTCCTAACCACTAGACCTCCAGGGAACTCCCCGTAACTGGTGGATTTAGAAGAGAAGCGTGATTTAGTCAGAGTACACAGATGACAAGGCCCTCATTTGTTTGTTTGTCCTTTATTATTATTTACTTATTTCACTTAGCATAATACTTTCGAGGGTCATCCACGTTGTACCATGTGTCAGAACTGTACCTTCCAAACTTATCTCCCTCTAGACCCCGCCACGACCTCTGCTGCTCCAGCCAGGCTGATCTATTGTTCCCCAATACACCTTCCACATGTCTGTCTCTGACCCATAGCTCATCCTATTTCTCCCTTCTGGAATGTTCTTCCTTTGTTCTCACCAACTCAAGCCCTGCTCATGCTTGGAGCTCAGCTCCAACCTAACTGTCTTTACGAAGCATTCTGAATGACCCCTTTATCCTCAGAGGAGGCTTTCTCCTGGGGTCCCTCAGCAGTTACAACTGCACCCAGCATGCTGGGCTGTCCCCTCTGTGTGCACCCTGCTTCCCAGACTCACAGGCGGTTCTTGAAGGAAGACTTGGCCTTGTGTGTCCCTGGTACCCCTATAAGCTCCACACCAGCCCGCTTGCACAGCAGGTGCCTGAGAAGTGCAAAAACGCATGGACCGCGATCCATTGTCCTAAGTACCCTCTGCACCTGTAGGTCAATTCAGGAGCCACCTTCTGTGTCTGCCAGCCCGGTCGGTGGTCAGGACCGCCCCGGCCTGGAGCAGGCGTGGCTCAGCTTTGAAGACCGACAGGCCCCAGCTCACACTCCAGCTGGGCCCCTCAGTGGCTGGGGGACCTTGGTTGGTCAGCTTCGATTTCTTCATCTACAAAATGGGCAGACGCTGTGGGCTTTCTGGGGTCAGTGTGCGCAACAGTTGGATCCCACGTGCGAAGCATATCGCCCACAGCATCCAGCTCTTAAAGGTGCGAGGTCCACAGTGGCTGAGGGACCTGGACACCGTCCATGGTGGGGGCATGCCTTCCCTACCCACCTTAACCTGGGTGGGTAGGGAACACGACGCTCACCCCAAAGCTCTGCCGTCATTGGCCTTTTCTGACGGGAACCCCATTTAGTGGCTACAGGAACAAACTGAGGGTGGAAAGAAAGAGATTCCGTGGGGTCCTTCCACTGTGGACGGTCATGACCCCCTGGCTTCACCCCAACCCAAGCCATGTGCCCACCACTGCCATCTGGCTCTTTATGTCACAGTAAGAAAAGAACTGGAAACAAAACTGAGTGTGAGGCTGGGCTCTGGGTCAAGGGACGACAGGGAGGTGTTGGGACCCAGGACCCGCCTGGTGCCCAGAGGACAGGGATGCCGACGCCCCTCCAGTCTGCGCCTGCGGCTACTGGCTTCCATTCTGACATTTCCCCCCAAAGCCAAGTTCTCATAGCAAGTGGAATTCCCAAAGCTTTTCTCACCAGTGACCCCTTGTCTGGTTGACCCCAAGGTTGGAAACAAGTCTCATTGTCAGAGAAGGCTGCAAAAGACATTCCTGGGATTTTATCTTTAATTGTTAACGCGTTCATATTTATTTATTTGTTTGTTTATATTGAAGTATATTTGATTTACAATGTTGTCTTAATTTCTGCTGTAGAGCAAAGTAACTCAGTTATACACATATATACATTCCTTTTAATATTCTTTTCCATTATGATTTATCCCAGGATATTGAATATAGTTCCCTGTGCTATACAGTAGGACCTTGTTGTTTATCCATTCTAAATGTAATAGGTTTCTTTTTCTTTCTTTCTTTCTATTGAAGTATAGTTGATATATAATATTGTGCTAACTTTTGCTGTATAGCAAAGTGACTCAGTTATACACATATACACATTCTTTTTTATATTCTTTTCCATTATGGTTTATCTCAGGATATTGAATATAACAGTTTCTTTCTTAAGAATCTGTTTAAAATGTTTCTTTTTCAATGACAGAAGTAGGTAAATAGGCTTTGAAGAACTAGAAATAATACAAACATGTACAGAGGAGAATATAAAAGTTCCTCCCCTCTCCCCACCCCAAGCTGGGAGGAAACTGTGAGTGTCAGAAAAAGAGCCTCTGCTTTTCCACCCAGAGGAAGCTGGCCTCGTGGCCCCGACGCTTTGTCCTCTTTCAAGCTTACACAGACGTTTCCTCAACAAGGCTGGCGTTGGGTCGGCACGGCTCCCCAGCTCCAGCTAGTCTCCTATGTTTGCGACGTGTGCTCACTTCTGCCGGGATGGCTCCCGTTCCCAGGGCGCCGCAGGCCCCGCACCAGAAGGCCTGCTCCACCCGCCAGGAGCTGCCCAGCCTCGAACAGCTGACCCCAGTACTTCCTTCCTGGAGGCCCTTCCTCTCCGGGACGCTGACCCGCACATGGCCTGGGCCAAAGGCTTCATTCAGCAGGCTCTGGAGGGAACTTCCCATCTGGAGAGATTGGTGCTAAGAAGTGATGTCATCCAGACCTGTCATCCACATAAATTAGGTCAAAAGTGAGCTTGGCATCCCTCAAAAAGGACCCGTCTGGAACTTAAAATAGGTAGTTTTTAGAGTGAAAAAAGAGAAGTATTATTGGCACAGCAGGAAGTCACTGTATAGACTTTGTTACTCCTTAAGTAACACGATTTTAAAAGGTTGGATGAAATCAAATTAAAACACTTATTATGTGCTAGATGGTGAAAAGAATAAAGACACATAAACCCTGGTCTCTCCCTTCAGGGAGATTTAAAGTCATGGATATTGCTGTCATTTGGATATATTAGTCATTTGATTTTGCACTGTGAAGCAAAGATCTAAAGCTTCATCTTCCAGAAGTTCAGCCCATAGCCTTGCTGGTGCTGGTACCGGAGCTCCACAAAATCACCAGGATCTGGGCTCTTCCCAACTCTCAGTGCCTCGCCCTGGGGTGTGTGCCTTGTCCTCATGGCCCAAGACGGCTGCTGGAACCTGGCCATTGTGCTGAAACTCCAGCCATTGTGGAGAAGGCTGGAGATTGGAAAGGATGCTCCCTCCATAAGAAACATTGGCTCCCAGAGTGGCACTTATCACTGCCATTTTCCCTTGTCTAGAACCTGGTGACATGGTCACACCTAGCTCCAGGGAGGCTGGGAAGTGCAGTCTTTATTCCAGAAGGGCATGTGCTAACATTTGGGATTTCTATTGGAAGATGGGGAGAGACGGTATTGGGGATATTGTTACTACTGTATAGTAAACATAAAGGAAGTGCTGGGCTTTGGAGGGCTGTGGCCTCGGGGAGAAGTTGGGCGGACAGGCCTCTCGACACCACACCTAGAGTATGCAGACCACTGGACCTGTTTGCTGCAGTTAGTTACATAGATTCTGAGACACTCAGGTTGGAAGTCCTGGAGGACACTTGTTCCCACTTCAAACCCCGTGCTGACTTTGGAGGCCCCTCACAGGCTGCCCCTCTTCTGTTTGAACAGACCCGTCGACACGCATCATTTCCTTCCAAGGCAGTTCTCATTTCTTTGACTTAGACGGTCTCTCTGTAGCTTGAACTTAAACCAGCTCACGATTTCTACCCAGGAACAGTTCGATTAAATTAAAACGCGAATGAGGTGTGGGTTCCTTGCCAGGCCAGGGGACACGAAAGCCACTGAGAGGGGAACCCCCGATGTGCACACAGACCTCAGGGCACTCAGGGCACGAATATGTGCCCTGTGGGTGGGCAGGAAGGGACCTCCTACCCAGAAGTGAGAGCAGTGAGAGTGGGCTGCCCCAGATGAGGGGCCAGAGACAGGTTCAGGGCTGGGCTTGAACCCGGGGCCGCTGGTCTGCGAGCACCTTTAGCAATAGTATCCTTTCCCCAGCCCCTGCGTAAACCTGTGTGCAAACCCCAAGGGCAGCTCCACTGAGGGGGGCTAGACGGGCAGGGCACCCCCTGCTGGGATTCCCAGGCCCCCATACTGCTGCAGGCAGTGGGGAGCCCCCAAGCACCCCTGAAATGATGCTGCCCTTGTCCTGTCAGGCCCAACAGCCCTACAGGTCATCCTGACAAAAAGGCCCGGAGGAGTGAGACACCCCCAGTATCATGGCCACGTTCCCAGGGGCCGGACACACCTCAAGGGTCAGGCGGGTTGCCTGCCCAGGCTGTTGGCTTTTTCCATATTTACCCCTGAGAGTTCCTCCAAACAATTGAGAGGAAATACTCTCAACCCCAGCTGTCCAGGATACACGTGTCTGCAGCCTTTTTCCAGGGAGGGATCTGCTGATCACAGGAAGGAAGCCCAGCCCGCAGGAAGCAATACTGTGGCATCGCTGATTTCTCAGCCACTGCGTTCTCCAGGCCGTGAAAGACGCATTGCCTGCATCCTTCCCCAAATGTCGGGTTTGCTGTGGTCCCCGGGGCTGCCACCGTGCTCCACCGGCAAACAAGATGCCACGGAGGTCTGCACGCCGGGCCACGCAAGGCTCCCCTCATACACACACGCAGCCTGGCTCGAGCCCCACTTTGAGAGGTTTGGGGTCCCTCTAGCCCAGGGACCCTACCTTCTGACATGAATTACAAGGCAAGCCTCAATCAGCCACTCATGATCTTTCTGTCCGCTATCCCTGAGGACCATGGGAAAGATCGAAATACAACCGGAACATGCAGTCCATCCCTGTCGAGGACCCGGGCCCAGGTGGAAGAGGGAGATGGGCCCAGCACCACCCTCTCGGCCCCCAAGCCCTACTTTTTCAAACCAAGTGACTCTGTGTCAGCTGTTTGGTTCACCAGGGCTGCCATAACAAAGCACCACAAACTGAATGCCTTCAACAACAGAAATTCATCAGCTCATGGTTCTAGGGCTGGGAGTCCAAGATCAAGGTGTTATCAGGGTTGGTTCCTTCTGAGGCCGTGAGGGAGAATCTGTGCCAGGCCCTTCCCCCAGCTGCTGGTGGTTTGCTGGCAATGTCTGGCATTCCTTGGCTGGTAGAAGCATCACCGGAATTCTGCTTTCATCTTCACATGGCCTTCTCCTCGTGTTTGCGTATGCGTCCAAACTTCCCTCTTTATAAGAACACAGTCACCTTGGATTAGGGTCCACCCTAATGACCTCATTTTAACTTGATCATCTGAACGACCCTATTTCCAAATAAGGTCACACTCATGGGTACAGGAGTTTAGGACTTCAACACGTAGATTTGCGGGGGACACAATTCAATCCATAGTAGCAGATAAACTACAGGACCCCTGGTCATATGTGAATATCAGTGTGTCCCACGCAGGAGATGGGACATACTTATACTAAAAAATTATTGGTTGTTTATCTGAAATTCAGATTTAACTAGGCATCCTGGACTTTTTTCTTCCTTTCCACTGGCAACGCTACTATGAGTAAACCCCACCTATGAAAACTGGGATATTCTCAACAGAAAAATGGGATGATTCGTTGTTTTATGAAAAGATTAATCATAGGATGCTTTTAAACAGCAAATTCCTCTGGAGGCATTAAGGCAATCAGAGTAAAGACCAACATCTGTGCAGGCTAAGGCAGAACCCCCCTGTCTGTCCTGCGTCTAGGGCTGGGGTAGGGAGGGTCAGCCTGGGGAGATGTACACGATGGAGCCCTTCTGGATTTGGGCTCCCAGGTGTGTGAGGGTGGCAGGGGTGAGCCAGGTGGGTGACCCTCCCCTGGGCCTGGGGCCCAGGACCGTCTTGGCCCGGTCGTCCACCCTCTGAGCCTCGGACTCTCCCGCACACCGGTCTCTTCCTCTCCGTCTTCACAACCCCTGTGGCATCTCCCCGCACAGGCCCCCCGGGGTGCAGGGCCGCTCCTTCAGTCCTGGGCTTTAGACAGTTCTCCAGGTAGAGCACGAGGGGGAACAAACATGCCAAACTCCAAGGCCAGGTGACAACGAGGACACCAAGGGACATGAGAGGCGGGTAAGTGAGGTAAGGGATGCTCAGGGCAGGGGCAGGTGCTGAAGTCCCCACGTCCAGGGGTCTGGGTCCCCTCGGGGACGTGAACTCCTCTGTCCTTAAGGCGAGAGGCTGAGAGCCTGAGCCCACCCATGGGAGGCTGGCAGGCTGGAGGCTCCCTTCAAGGGAAGCGCCCTTGGCCTGCACCCCCCGGGCCGCCAGGCCCTTCCCACACAGTCAGCTGCTCAGTCGAGAAGATGTGGCCGGTCTGGCCGTGGGCTGCCGGTGTTGGGAGCTTTCTCCACTGAGAGAAGGTCTGAGGGGAGCTGAAGCACATCACTCTCTCCAGGGTTCTAGAAATCCAGATTTTCCATTGTGGTGAGCAGCTCCCCAGAGATAATGGCAGGAAAATTGTTCAGACAGATGGGATCAGATGTGGTTAGAATTCACCTGGAGTTCTTTTGTGCCGAGGAGCTGAGCTCCGCCGTAGCTGAGGTGACAGTAAATCACAGTGTCCGTCTAAGCGGCATTGGGCAGCATGAGTCACCGGCAACTAGACAAAGGGCAATTAGCAGTGCCAGGCAGAAGCTTCAGGGGAACAGGGTCCTGGCACCTCTGCCTAGTGGCTCAGGGCTGCCTCAGCCCCATCTGGCTGGCACAGCAGAGCTGAGCCGAAGGACAGAGCCGGCATTCGCTCCTGGCAGCCACGGAGGCCCCACCATCCCCTCGAGCCGCACTGAGCGCCCCATTCCAGTCTAGGACCTGACCCGTCACATTTGGCTTGCATCTTCCCCCAGACGTGCTGCTCACTACCTATTCCCAGGTCCTATGGAGCCTCAGGTGTTCACTCCTGGAAAAGCACAAATCCAAGTGGTGACAAGGAGGGCCTACTCCTTGGAGCCTGACTGAGGGTGGCAAACACCCATGAGAGGAGGAATTGGTCTGTCTGCACAATTTGAGGAATCTGACAGATTGGGTATGACTCAGATGGGTAAGTCTACCATCTCCTTCGAATGCATCCTACCTCGTGTAATAATACTGGCGTGGGTTTTGTTCTCTTTTTCCATCACTACTATTTAATACCCACACTCATCGTTTCCCTGAATGATGAAACTGCAGCCACAGACAGCCGTCAAGCATTGCAGACACAATCCCTCCCCCAGAGCGGATGGGCGCTGATGGGCGCAGGGAGACGCACGAGGTACAGGAGGGGAAGCAGGCGCCGTGCGTCTGCAGGTGGTGTCTGGGGGTCACGAGGGGCGACCCTGATGCGCCCGGTGGGCAGCGGGAGGTAAGGACAGACCGTGCTGGGTGGGAGGGGCCGTGGCTGTCCTCCCTCACGTCACCTTGGCAACCACGCGACAGCTCCACGGATCAGGGCTCAGGCACTTCAGTCAAGCCGCAGAGAAAAGACGGAGAGTCCCAGCCCCTAGATGGGATACCAAGAAGTGGGGTGTTGCTGTAACAAATACCTAAAAGATGTGGAAGTGGCCTTGGAACTGGGTGATGGGTAGAGGCTGCAGGCGTTGTGAGGGGCGGGCTGGGAGTACGGAAGCGAAGGGTGATTGCGGTGAGGACACGGAAGGAAGCGGGGAGAGCTGGGAGGAAGGCCCAGTCTTCTTAGGAAACATCAAAGTGGCCACGAGCAGAACGTGAGCAGAAATGTGGACGGTGTCAGAAGGACCCACCGTGTGGCACAGGGAACTCTACTCAACACTCTGTAAGGACGTATACGGGAAAAGAATCTAAAAAAGAGCGGCTATATGTACAAGTACAACTGACACACTTCGCTGTGCACCTGAAACTAACACAACATCGTAAATCAACTACGCTCCAATAAAAATAAACAACAGGGCTCCCCTGGTGGCGCAGTGGTTGGGAGTCCGCCTGCCGATGCAGGGGACGTGGGTTCATGCCCTGGTTGGGGAGGATCCCGTGTGCCGCGGAGCGGCTGGACCCGTGAGCCATGGCCGCTGAGCCTGCGCGTCCGGAGCCTGTGCTCCGCAAAGGGAGAGGCCACAACAGTGAGAGGGCCCGCACCGCAATAAATAATAAATAAATAAATAAAAAGAAACACACACACAGAAAACAAGAAACGTGGATGGTAAAGGCCATTCTGATGAGGCCGTAGACGGAAGCAAGGAACATGTTATTGGAACCTAGACAAAAGGTGATCCTTGCTATGAAGTGGCAAAGAACTTGACGGAACTGTGTTCATGTCCTAGTGTTTTGTGGGGGGTAGAACTTGTGAGTGAGGGAATTGGATATTTAGGAGATCTCTAGGCGAAGTGTTAAAGGAGCTGCCTGGTTCCTCCCAACGGCTTCTGCTAAAATGCAAGAAGAGAGGAATGATTTGAACGCAGAACTGTTAAGCAAAAAGGAACTAGAACCTAAAGATTTGGAAAACTCTCAGCCTAGCCATATTGTGAAAAATAAACCAGTGTGCTTGGGAGAGAACACTAAGGGTGTGGCCAGCGACCATCTGTTAGGGAGTGAACTGAGACAGAAATGGAGACAGACGAGAGTCTTCTGGAATGTTTCTCGGGAATGGAAGGGACTCTTCGGGGTCTGGTTTTGTCATGTTTTGTTTTCAAGCTATTTATGTGGTGCTGCAGAGAAAGGCTCGTGTTATTCCAACAAAGCAAGGTCAACTTGTCAACTTCATGTCAACTTCAGGACTGACGACACTGGCCCCAAGTACTCAGAACTTCCAGATAATAGGAATTTGGCTTCTGCACGCAGGTCCTAGGAGAAAATGGCCCAAGACAACTAGGAGAGCTTGTGTTCAAAGGGCAACCTGCTGCAGTCAAAGCCGCGTCTTTGCGAGAGGTGCCCTAGCCCCTAATTCTTCCTACCTGCTCTCAAGTCAGTGCCAGGCCCTGGGCCTGGGGACCCACCAGGGGTTCACGGCTGAGTAAGATCCGGTCCTGGCCTTGAGGACTCAGTTCGCTCCTGTGGGGAATTATAACCCCCCAGTGCAGCCCTCAGTGAACATGGGAGGGCGGTTCTGGGCACTGAGGGGGCCGCTGTCCTCAGTATCCCCTTGGAGTCCTGTCCAGTGGTACCTGAGTTTCAGAACGAGGGACCAGCCACATCCGGTCCATTTCTATTCCAAGACAGGACTTACCACGGCAGCAAAGGAAATCACAACTTTTTAGAAGGTTTTGCTAGAATGGGTAACTTTCCCCTTAGCTGGCTAGAGAATGGATTTAACTGCCCAGCCATGAGATTCTGCTACCCCGGACACTTGTTCTCACACGTCGAGATGGAGCCTGGAGCTGGCGTGACGTGGGCCTGGCTGGTCCTTACTGGCAGTGCTGCAGGAATGTCACCTTAGCGTTTACACCCATTAGTGAGGCTTTGGGCAAAACCACAATGGCCAGAAGACTGGAGATGACAGAGGCCTCAGGAAAGAGCCTTGTATTTCTCTCATGTCATGAAGGAAGTCGTCTGAGCCGATGGGGCAGCCCAGCTGCAAGAAGACCCTGAGGGGCCCAGGTTCACTCCGTCCTGTGGCTCTGCCACCTCCCCATGTGCGTGGTCAGAGCTGGCCGCAGCTTATCTGACACATCCCCACCTCTCGGGAAGAGAAAGAGAGGAGGTGCAGGAGAAGACATTTCCCTTCGATCTGGTGACGTGGAAGTAACACACGTGACCCGCTCACATCCGCTCCCGGGGGCTCGAGGACGCAGCCTTGGGCTAGATTGTGCGCCCAGCTAAATCGGGAGTGTCCCGTGACTAGAGGAGTAAGGGGGACAGTTAGCAAACACCTGCACAGCCGGCCATGACGCGTGGGGTCGGACGGGGCGGAACCCACCGCAGCCTGGGTCACTGTCCCAGCTCTGGTCCTAACTGACACCCGGACAAGCAGCCTCTGGGCTTCCACTTCTGCAAAACGGGGTGGAATCTGCCCCTGGGGTTTCCACAAGTGCAAAAGCACTGGCACAGTGTCTGGAATATTCTAGGTGCCCCACCAGTGGCAGGCCTTGTTATCAAGCCTGTTATTTATGCTCACAACCTCCCAAATGGTCTGGGCCGTTACACTGAATTAAGATTTATTATGTGCAGGGACTTCCCTGGTGGTCCAGTGGCTAAGGCTCCGCGCTTCCAGTGCTGGGGTCCCGGATTCTATCCCTGGTCAGGAAACTAGATCCTGCATGCCACAACTAAGAGTCCACGTGCCACAACTAAAGATCCCGCACGCGGCAACAAAGATCCCGTGTGCCGCAACTAAGACCCGACACAGCCAAATAAATAATAAGTAAATAAATATTTTTAAAAAGGTTTATTACATGCATATTAATGCATGAAAACCTAGGTGCTCGGAACCTGAGGATCATCTGCGAGCCTGAACCAGAGCTAGAAAGACAACCCCGTGGCAGCAGTCAGATAGATCTGTGCTCACGTGGTTACAGTTCCTTTATACACATTATCATTCGCCCCGCGTTATCCTCTTTTGGGAGGGAGGAAACAGGCTCCCGAGCTTGTGTGACCTGCCCCGGGTCACAGAGCTGACACTTGATTCCAAGTCCAGGGCTCTTTCTCCACCACGGCCGCCTCCTCCTTCAAACCCAGATCCAGACATGCTTCCCACCCGAGGGGACTCTCTCCATCCTGAGAATTTTGGGTCCTCTAGACCAGGGGTCCCTGTTAGGAACCTGGCCGCACAGCAGGAGGTGAGCGGCGGGCAAGTGAGCGAAGCTTCATCTGCCACTCCCCACAGCTCCCCACGGCTCCCCACGGCTCCCCATCGCTCGCACTTACCGCCTGAACCATCCCTCCGTCCCCTGGTCTGTGGAAAAATTGTCTCCCACGAAACCGGTCCCTGGTGTCACAAAGATTGGGGACCACTGCCCGACTTAGTAGCCTTGGTCTTGCGGTATGTAAAGCTGCCGTAGCCTCGGCCAATGCATGTGGGTGTGGAATAGAGGGTGGGTGACCTGCTTGGAACCAGCCAGAGGCCACAGTGGGAGAGGCGGGCTTCATATTTACTGGGGGTGCCTCTCCTTTTTACCATCAGTTCTTCTGAAATAACTGGGGTAACAAGAAAAGCCCTGTGAGCAGAGTTCCCTTGGCTGGAGTGAAGGAGGTATGGACAAGACAGCCCAAGGGTGTACTGGTTTTACTGGACATGCAGTTACCTTCAGCAGGACTGGGGGGCTGGTCACTGTGCTGACTGGGGTCCGCTCCAGGTGAGGTCCTGTAGACTCATCTGTGTCTGAAGAGTCCTCCAGATACTGCTTTGCAGAGATCAGCAGTTGGAGGGCAGAGCTGTAAGCCAGCCTGGATGGAGACCTCCCCACCTCTTGTCTCTGATTTTCTCTCCTTTCCGTCCATTCCCAGTCTGGCACCTTGAGACACCTGGTTAACCCATCCTTTCCTGGAGCATCAAATTTCTAAGAATAGCCCTTCCTAGACCACCCAGGTATGTGCACACCTTGAATTTCTGCTCCCAGGTATGTGTGCACAGACAGATACAAAAGTCAAATAGAATAAGGGGTGGATATCCAGTATATATAAAGAACTCCTACAACTTAACGACAACAAAAAACCCCCAAACAACCCAATTTAAAAAATGGGCAATTGAATAGATATTTCTCCAAAGAAGATATACAAATGGCCAACAGGCGCACGAAGAGATGGTCAACATTTGTCGTCAGCTGGGAAATGCAAATCAAAGCCACAGTGAGATACCACTTCACATCCACTAGGATGGCTATTGTAAAAAATAAATACATTTTTTAAAGTAAGGAATAAAAACAGAAAATAACAAGTATTGGCAAGGATACGGAGAAACTGGAACCCTGGTGCGTTGCTGGTAAGAATGTAAAATGGTGCAGCCCCTGTGGAAAACAGACTTACCATATGACTCAGTAATTACACTCCAAGGCCTATACCCAAAGGAATTGAAAGCAGGGACTCAAAAAAGATAACTTGGGCACCAAGGTTCACAGCAGCCAAAAGGTGGAAGCAACCCAGTGTCCATCAGCAGATCAATGGATAAGCCGAGTGTGGTCTATACATACAACAGGATATTACGCCATAGAAAAGAATAAAATTTGGATACATGCTACTGCCACAAAGATGCATCTTGAAAACACACAGTTAGTGAAATAAGCCAGACGCGGAAGGACGGGTATTGTATGATTTCAGTTATGTGAGGTACGTAGAATTGTAAATTCATAGAGATGGAAGGTAGAGTAGAGGTTACCAGGTCAGTGGGTATAGCGTTTCTCTTTGGGATGATGAAAAATTCTGGACATGGATCGTGGTGATGGTTGCACAACAATGTGGATGTGCCCAGTGCCGCTGAAGTGTTCTCTTACAGATGGTTAAAATAGCAGAATGATTCTCCCCCGTGGATGGCACAGGCCACTGTTACTTGTATTAACAATGGCATTTTCAGTGAGCAGATGCCCCAGTTAGCAGAGTGAGGCTCGCTGGGCACTGGGGCCTGAGCCGGGCCTGGGGAAGGGCTGGTGCTAGGACAGAGCAGGAGCCTGGCCCGGGGCCCCCACTGTGCCGCTCGCTCCACGGTGCAGGCCCGGCAAGCATGGGGGACGGAGGGGGCGAGTCGAGTTGAGTCATCTGCAGGGTGTGTAGATCCGGGGAGGGTCTCCAAACTTGCTGGCCGTGGAGGAAATAATTTTCATTTTTTCTGAACTCTCATATAACCTAGACATTCAGCTGGGACTCTGTTTCCTATTTCAAGACTTCTCCATACAGTTTTGTTTGCAGAGACCTTCATAAACAGACGTCCAGGGGAAGGAACCAGAAGGAACCGGGCTTCTCTGGGGCCGCTGGTCAATCCCTCGGCCCCAGCACGCCTCGAGGGTTTGAACGGGAACACGGTGGCAGAGCCAACCGAGGGGCAGGAAGACTCTCTGCAGCTTTCTGGATTTGACCTCCAGCCATGAAACAACTGTAAACAGGAACGGGAGTCAGAAGACTTCCTGAGCATCTATTTACTGGCACCTACAGAGCCCTCCGCCTGGCTGGCAGAGGCGGCCTGAGCTGGTGCAGTAACGCCGGCCTCTGCCCCCCCGATATGGGTTAATAGTCCCCTTTCTCTTGTGGCTTTTCCAGGGCTCTCAGAGGGAGCACGAGGGCCGGTTTCTGGATGGGGCCTCGGATTGCTCTCTCCTGGAACATCCGTCTTGCTTCCTTCGCCCCCCATGTGGCTGGGAGGTGGTCCCCGGGTGAGAGCCCCTCGCGCTACCACCCCCGGAGCCGAAAGCCTTGAGCTTCTCCTACCTCCGCACACCGCTTACCATTTTGCCTGATCTGTGTTTCCGGTTTGTCTTTTTTTTTTTAAATACACTTAATGTTTTTCAACAGCTTTAGGGTTACAGAAAAATTGAGAATATGGTACAGGCTGTTCCCAGGTACCCACACCGGTTCCCACTCTTGCGAGCATCTCAGATTCGAGCGGCACATTTGTTACAGCTCATGAATCAATGCGGATATGTTATCCTTAACTTGAGTCCAGACTTTACTCAGATGTCCTTGGCTTTAACCTAACGTCCTCTCTCTGTCCCAGGACCCCAGCCAGGACACCGTGTTACATTTAGTATCATGTCTCTTTAGGTTCCTCTTGGCCTAAGTTTCTCATGGATTTTTGTCTCCCTCCTTAGACTGGAAGCTCCTTAAGGACAAAAAGCACCCCCAACCCCTCACTGTGCCCTGAACGTGCTTTGCCCACCGAGTGCCCCATAAATGAGGAAGCATCGGCCTGTAGCTGTTTTCTCCCAGCAAATATCCAAACACCAGTAAGATCAAGTGAGAAAAACCAGTGGTTGTTCCTGTAGAGACGGGGTTCTGGGGGAAATTCGCTTTCCTTGTTACATTTCTATAATGTTTAAATCATTTAAAATAATCAGCATGTATTTCTCTTCTAATTAGAAAGAATAAGGGAAAATCGAGTTGCGAGTTGGGGCCTGATGGTTTAAGAACACAGCCTGGGCGGGTTCGTTCAGCACTGGAGGTGTCCGGACGTCACCCCCTCAACACACGAAGAGGCTGGTGCCCTGAGATATGGGGTGGCCGCCTGGGGTGACCATCGGGTACAAGATGTGCCCAGAGCACGGTGTACTGGCTCCTTCCAGCCCTCACCCACCCACCCAGGGTGCCAGAAGAGACGAGAGCTTCAAAGCCATTTGGTATAAATGAAACCCGACACATGCCCATGACCCCCAGTATCCTCCTAAGGCATTGTGG
The DNA here is from genome assembly GCF_003031525.2 of Neophocaena asiaeorientalis asiaeorientalis. Taxonomy (NCBI): domain Eukaryota; kingdom Metazoa; phylum Chordata; class Mammalia; order Artiodactyla; family Phocoenidae; genus Neophocaena; species Neophocaena asiaeorientalis. The sequence continues at coordinate 2,947,188 of NW_020172455.1, read as the reverse complement.
ACACCCAGGTCCCGCTTCTGAAAAGAACCATTGTTGGAATGAGCAAGGCGATGTGGTGATGGAGGAAACAGGGGCTCAAGGTGGCCAAGTCACCCTTGGGCTCAAGAAGATGCCGGGGTACCCTTGCTCCGGAATCGAGGCCCCGCCCCTCTGGCTCCCGTGCCCCGCCCCGAGCCCTTTCACCTCCTGGCATATCTGCGGGCTGTCACTCATTCCCTGGGCCAGCCCTGTGCCTGGAGGTTCAGACTCCACTCCCCCAGCTCCCACGTTTCTCCTGCACTCCCCATCCGCTACTCCCACCCTGCACTGCCTTGCCCTGTCACGCTTTTCTTAGCTGAATTCTGTCCCCATGCAAGGAGGGACCCGGTCTTATCTGTCTCTTATATGTCCCCGCCTCTCATCCACTGTCTGGGACAATGCCAGGCACACACTGCGGGCTCAGAACACATCTTGCTAAAGGGTTTGAAGAGCAAACTGATTGAACAAGTATTTTCAAGTATAATTGGCATAAACCCTGAAGCCTCAAGCCGTGTTTAGAGACCATATCCTAATAAGGGAAGCTGGGAATTCAGGCAGACAAGCCAAGTCAGGTCTCCAGGGCCTGACTGCCCCCAGCTCCGGGGCCTCAAACCCGTAACAGCCATGCCCGCTTGGCTGCCTTCCCGCATTTGCCGTGACCTGGTGACCGTCTTCCCAGCAAGGGCCCTCGGGGAGAAATGGGCAAACAATGAGGTTTTTCCACCAGACACTCTGCAGCCTAGAAATGATGGAAATATTTTCTAAAACTGCTGAGCTATAAGTCAGATTTATATACTGTGTGTTGTTACTTAAACTGCAGATTTGCTTTGGGCAGAAGTCAAATATTTGGTACCCAAGAAATTCGGATTCTGAAATCAAAGGCAGAAAGGACAGGGGTGAATGGGTGCAGGGGAATGTTCAAAATTCACCCAAAGCTCAGGGTTTATTCTCATCCAGAAGACTGCAGGGAAAGGAGCAGCAGGGATTTTTCCATTAGGGGTCTTGGCAATGTCCCAAGCAAGGGAGGAGAGGCCATGGCGACCACCAGGCAGTGGGACGAAGGAGCGGGGAGAAGCAGGAGGTGAGTCCTCTGGTCTTCGTCCCCAGCATCCTCTGAGATGGCCCTTCAAAGATAGAAGCTGTCTGGCAGGTTGTATCGGGAAGCGGGAGTGACCATCTGGTGGAGATTTGGCTTCTACTGATGAAACTTGTGGCGCAAATGGGGTCAGGCAGTGGGGAGCGGAGAGTAGGACCGCATCAACTGTTTCCATGGTAACGGAGCCTGTGACCCAAGTGTGGAGCTCACTTCGCTGACACGGGGCCTGGGGCCTCATTTGGGGCTGAGTCTCCACCGTGGTGCCACCTTGTCACACAGTCAGATGACTGTCCTGTGGGCAGAACCCACCGGAAGGGTGTTCCTGCAGTGCCACACCTATGTGCCAAGCTGGGTCCACACTGGACCAAACGTGTTGACAAGACTGGGCAGGGAAGGGGGATCAGATGTTGAACAAGGAACAAGGAACCTACCATTTTCTAAGCACTGTCTGGTTCTTTACACACTTTATCTCATTAAATGGCCCTGCAGCCTCATGAGGTAGAAGTAATTATGCCCACTTGACAGAGAAAGAAATCCGGGGCTTTTAATGTTTCCAAGTTTCTAGATGTGGTACCCGGCGAACCCGGCTGTTTCCTCTGAGCCTTTGGTACCCGGAGATCTGCAGGTGAGAGGCCAACGGTGGGTGTGGTCCCTGTCGAAGAAGTTGTTGCTATGGTTACCAGTAGCAGGGAGGAACTCTCAACCCACGAAGTTCACAGAGGTGCAGCTCAGTCTGATGGCCTTTTTTGTACGGGCACGCTCAGCCCCACGTCCCCGGCCTTGCCTGACGTCACCTCCGTCACCAGAGGGTACGACAGGAGCCAGAACAGGGTAGAGACGTGGTGTATTTTGTCCCAGCCCCTCACCCTTTATCAGCATCGGTTGAGACGGGGCTGCGTGGGGCTGGCACAGCCCGTCTCCTGGGGCCTGTCAGGGCTGGGAGAGTTAATTGGAGGGTTAAGGGTAGAGACGGTGGATGGCCCTGTGAACGGAAGAGCAAGCGGTTAGAAAGTAATAAGAGATGAGGATGAAGAGAGAGTGAGGAGAGGTGGATAGAACGCTTAGATGGTGCGGCCCCTGGGGGCTCCCCAGGCTACGGGTGAGCTGGCGGGTCTTAGCCCCCAATCCTGATTTTTTCACGTGGTGCCTGCCACTCAGCTCTCCACAGTGAAGAACACGCGGGTTCTCCTTCACGTACCGCTGCACTCAACTACACGAAAGGCAATGACCCATACTTGCTAGGCCAAGACCTGAGGGAAAGTAATTATTTTCCAGCAGACATTTCTTTTTTCTTTTTGCGGTACGCGGGCCTCTCACTGCCGTGGTCTCTCCCGTTGCAGAGCACAGGCTCCAGACGCGCAGGCTCAGCGGCCATGGCTCACGGGCCCAGCCACCCCGCGGCATGTGGGATCCTCCCGGACTGGGGCACGAACCCATGTCCCCTGCATCGGCAGGCGGACTCTCAAACACTGCGTCACCAGGGAAGCCCACAGCCACATCTTTCTATGTGTGTTTTTCAAACAAATCTGTTGTCATGGTAACCCTCTTAAAACAAGATGTGACCTGGTTTAAAGAACCAGAGCTAATTACAATAGTGCTTTATATTTAGTTACACCTTTCTTCTGAGGAGTTTAATGGATCTCATTCATTAAGCTCCATCCTCTGAAGTCTTTAGGGGACAGATGCTATTAAACCCATTTTATAGACGCAGACACCGAGGCACGGACGGGTTAAGTGACTTGGCTGCTGACTGGCAGCTTAACCACGAGCAAGTCTGGGCCAGACCCAGGTCTCCTCGTTTCTGTCTGTTTTCTCTACTCATCAGGCTCCATTCTGGGTTTTGAAGCCCTTCATCATGAAAGGCTCAGAGTTTCCCACAGTGTGGCTGGGGGACCCCAGATTCTGCTGCCTTCCTTGTGCAGAAAAGGCTGTCCAGCCAGGGGACTTAGGGGCGCGGGGAGGGGAGAGAGGAGGCCGGCCCTTCAGGGGTCTGGGGGCCAGAGGTGCTGCTCCTCCAGCATCGCACTGCCTGGGTCACAGCCTGCAGAGCCCGCATCATCCTTGGCCAGATGTTCCCAGGGCTGATGGGGCGGCAGGGGCACACAGCTGACACCAGGCTGCTCCTGCCTCCATGCCAAGAGTCTGACACTACACTGGCCAACGGGCTCCTCCTTCAACCTCCAGGCAAAAGCCTGCCCTGGGGCCTCTGCTCGGTGGCTCTCAAAGGGGACCCTGCTATGTTAGAAACCCGAAGTTTCTGGCCCCATCTCAGACCCGCTGAATCAGAAACTCTGTTTCTCAAGATTTCTGGGGGCTTTTCAGTATCTCTGCCTAAAATGTTCCTCCCCCAGCATCCCAGCCACCCTTCCTCCCCTCCTTCAAGCCTTTTCTCAGACCTCACCTTCTCAACAAGGCCTATCCTGACCCAGCCTAGTTGGCTCACAGGTGGGCTCTGTCCCATCCCACCTCCCGCTGACCCAGCCTTCAGGGCCCTCTTCACCCTCACGACGTTTGAGAGACAGTGCCTGTCCCCGCGTGAAAATGGAAGCCCCGTGAGAACACGGCCCTTTGCTTGGTCACTTGCATGGTGTAATCCATCGATACTGATACGCACCATGATTTTTGACTCAGGTGACTGGATAAGCAACGAGGAAGAGGAACAAGTACTTGGGCTGAGGGTTGGTGGGGGCAAGGGGTCGATGCCGTGTGTTTTGGGCGAGGTGACCCGAGGCACCAGAGGGCACACGGATGAAAGGTGCAAGAGGTGGTCCTGTGAGAGGAGGAGGAAATCCTGGGGCACGTCCACACCTGTGCAGGTACACGAGGATCGGCCAAGGACCAGACAGCGCCCAAAGCGCAAGGAGCCAAGCAGGGCGGGAGAAACGGGTCTCAGATCCGGCAGACACAGGAAGTGAGCCTCCCCCTCTACAGGGCTTCAGTACAGGAATGGGGGGAGGGCAGGAGGGCGGGTAGGGAACACCCGGAGACATTCAACTTGCCCTGCAGAGACCTAGGAGGCAGACCCAGCCGGGATGGGAGGAAGGCCATTTGTCAGCTGGGTATGTCAGCAGAAACTGGATGGTGAGTTCAAAGGGACAGGACAGGGGAAATCCAATCAGGCAGGTGTGTGGCCAGCTGAACTGGAAGGTCGGTCCCGTCAAATCCCGGGAGTCCAGGATTCATGATGCTGTCCTGAGTCTGAAAGAACCCAAGGCTACTAGAAAAATACAGCTGGCCTCCCTCCCACCCAACAGGAAAGCTTGCGGCCCTATAACTTTGAAGTTCCATCTGGGTTTACAAAATAGTCTCAGAGTCTGGAACCCAGCACCGTCAGAGAATAACAACTTCCTCCTCAATTAAGATGTGTGTGTGTGTGTATGTGTGCGCGCGCGTAGACAGGAAAACTGGGAGTGTGTGGGTGATTTCCAGCCCCTGCAGGACAGCTGGGCAGCAGGACGCCCCACAAACACCCTGAGCTGTGTCCTTCCTGAAACCTGGCTCCAGGCCCATCATATCTTTAAGGGCAAGGACAGAACGTCTTCTAATACATTTCCATTCACCCAGGATGCGCTCATGATAAAGGTTACACGTCTTGAGTAGAAGGCGGCACCCTAACTCCCAAGAGAATTCATTCTAATGTCACAGACTTTTTATTGCATCATTTTGGAAAATTTTCATGTGGATAAAACATGAATTTCTGGAATAAAAATTATTAGGACTGGAATTTCCCCTACGTGTTCAAAAAGGTGTGTGGTACCCTAAATCAAGCCACTTATATAGGCCTTAATAGAAGGCCACTCCAAATATAAGGCAACTCCCTGTTTTCCCAAAAAGAAGAAAAAAATTTATGCCAACTTGGACAGGGATGTTGAGGAAATAATCAAGTATCTAATTATAGTATTTATTTATACATATACTTTTTCTAATACTTTGCTGTCCTCTTTCAAAGTTCTGAGAAGAATTCAGTCACTTCAAGACCCAACATGTTAATTTACTTTGGACTTTTCTTGGATTAAAATACATTACTTTTAGTATTCTCAGCGCAGATGAGAGATGAGTTTTCTATCAGATAAGAAATATGGAGGCAGGTCTTTTACAAAGAGTAGAATGGTTATGTAACTACCATCATCTACATTTGCTTAAAAACAATGACAGCATAAACTCCAGGATTTTGGTTCAACTTCATGGCTACATAGGTAATACGAGGTTTAAAAGTCATTTCAAAACCAAAATCAATCAAAAAACAATCAGATTTTTAATGCATCAAGAGTTTACCTAAGAACCATAAAATCTTTTAAATTTTCTTATAAAACCACCCAAACTGCTCCTCTATAAAATCTATTTTGCATTTAATTTATGCTGAAGATAGAGCTTTGAAAAAAAGAAAAGTCACGGAAATACTCATCTTGTGCATTCAGTCAAAAAAAAATTCTCATGGAAGCTCCAGCAAAATGTCTCACTACACAATTTATCACTATTAGAAGTTACAGCAACAATTACAGGTTTGGGGGACAAACTTTAGGGGGTTTTGCCAACATGCTCCTGGAGCATGAAGACAAACCCATCTGTTAGGGTAGGTGGCAATTTTCAACTCGGCGCTGGAGCCATCATTACTGGGTCATGTAATCAATTTAATAGGTGGGAACTTATTTGGGGGAGGATGGTGGGGTAAAGGAAATGTAATAGGACAGAACAGAAAAATGCCAGCCTGCTTTATATACTGGGAGGTACAGTTTGTAACACTTTTGATACACGTGTTCTGGGTCACAGTGTCAAATGTATTTCTTACTGTGGGACACAGTAAAAAAATTTTTTTTGAAAAACACTGAGGTAGGATTCTGGAAACTCAGAGAGGCAATAAAGTCCGAGGAAACGCAAAAGCAGAACCCAGACTTCTCAACTCTCACGTCCTGTGTTTTATTACTCTGAGGAAGCAATTGGTGTTCTACAAAGATGCTCACGGGGGGGTGGAGGGGCAGGAAGGAGAGAAAGGAACGGGATGGACAGTTCCTGGGGATTAAGAGATTCAGCCAGAACAAAGGGTTCTGAATCAAGGGTGAGCTTGTGTAAGCACAGAAGTTCAAGACATGGTGAGCGGGGCAAGAAGCTCACCTTGGCCCAATGAGAAAACAGAAGGTATTAGAAGAGAGTGTCCACCTGCCTCCCTGTCACCTATCTGAACCCCAGTGGCCTCTGCCCGTGTGTCTGTGTGAGGTGGGTGTCTCTCTGCACTCTATCCCATTCCCTCTCAGGCTAGTGTGTGGGCGCTAAAATTTGTCTACAGATTCTTTCTAGGGTTGTCAAATCTAGCAAAAAAAAAATACAGATCATCCATCACATTTGATTTTGAGATGAATGATTTTTTTAAATCTAAGTATGCCCCATGTAATATTTGGGACATATCTATACTAATAAGTTATGTTTATCTGAAATTTAAATGTAATTGGGTGCCCTGTATTTTATCTGGCAACCCTACGGGATACTCCCTCCACTCAAAAGATGGTACCCAATTCCTCTCCCACTGTGAGTGGGCTGTACTTAGTGACTCACTTGTAACAAATCAAAGAAAGGGTAAGTGATGATGTGCCACCCCTGACACCAGGTCATAAAAGGCACAGTGGCTTCTGTCTTGGTCTCTCTTGCTGTCTGGGATCCCTTGCTCTGGGGGAGGGAGGACACTCGAGCAGCCCTATGGAGAGGCCCATGGGGCACGGAACTGAGGCCTTCTGCCCACAGCCATGTGTGTGAGCTTGGAAGAGGGATCCTCTGGGCCCAGTCAAGACTTTAGATGACTGTGGCCTTGGTGGACGTCTTGATTGTATCTTCACGAGAGACCAGGAGTCAGAACCACCCAGCAAAGCTGCTCCTGAATTCCTGATCCACTGAGGCTGTTGGATAACTGTTACGTTAAGCCACTGTTTGGGGGCAATTACACGGCAATGACAACTGCTGTACCTACTAGTGGGTATCACTCCAGTAGCTGTCCCGCCTCTCTGACGTCACCATTTCCTTTCCCTGGCTTACTTCCAGTGGTGTGCAGTCATGCTGGATCTCTCCCGTTTTAAAGAAAACTCTCTCTTGATCTCACATTTTCTGTTCCCCTGTATTCCAAAACTCCTGCCAACTGCTGTCTGTAGTCACTTCTTCTGACTCCTTTTTTCCTCTTCTTTCCTGAACTATTCAATTAGGCCTTTCAGCTCTGTAAAAGCTCTCGTCAAGTGAGAATCATCCCTCTGCTATTCAACCCCAAATCTGATCTTCTGTCCTCATCTAACTTGACTCAACTATTCATTTGATAAATACTTATTAAGTAGCTACTATGTAACCAGGCATTGTACTAGGTGCTGGATATACAGCAGTAAACAAAACAGACCAGAAAAGAAAAGAAAAAACAATCTCCCTAACCTTATGGAAGGCACTTGTGGCGTGGGGTAGAGGATGGGATAAACAAGTAAAGCGCTACGAATATTTCTTGTAAAATGAAACGATGTCTGGGATCAAAACACTTCAAAACAAAGGGCCAATGGACAGGAGTAAAGAGGAAACAGGATGAGCTTCTGTGGTTAATTACTGAAGCTGGATGATGAATGCGTACACGGAAGCTCATTAAACTGTTCTCCACTTTGGTTTGTGTTTGAAATTCTCCATAGTAATAAGTTTGTTTGTTTGTTTTTCTTCTCTTAAAGCACACTGTGGTGGGTATCGGTGCTGGGAGCAGGGGTGGGACAATTCTGTACAGTGTGGTCGTGACCTGAAAGGTGAGACAAACATGCCGTGGGCCGAAGAGAGAGCACTCCAGGCAGAGGAAATGGCAGCTGCGGAGGCCCTGGCTTAAGAGAACACTCTGTGTGTTCCAGAAACAGCAACACATGGTGACGGGGAGTAACTGAAGGGGGTGCAGAGGCCCCGGACCGCACCACGCCGTGGAGGCTCTGAGGACCCGGGTGTTTGCTCTGAGGGCAGCCCCTGCAGGGTTCTGAGGAGAAGGGACCTGATCGGATCTAGTCCGAGTGGAATCTGTCCTCACCCCCAGTCCCACACCAGCTTGGCTGGGGCCCGGCACTGGGGCCGCGGCCTCCTCTCCCCCTCATGCAGCGCCGCCAGCCCAGCCCAAATCCTGCCAACGCACCTTCAAAACAAATCAGGTCCCACCACCGCGTCCGCCCCGTCCAGGCCCGCCCAGGTCACCCAAGGGCCTCAGCGCTTCTGCCCATTCTTCTCGTGGCAGCTGGAGGATAAGTGAGGCAGGTCTTTCATGAGGTGGAAACCCGTACGACTGTCTTAGGAACTTTAATCATTTCAGTGGCAGGCATAATAAGACGTCCATGAATGGCACTTGAACAGCACGTTATAGTATGAGGAACCCATATAGCACGATTCGTTGGGATCGTGGTAGGTATGGTAATAGTACACAGCTGTTCACAGACATTTAAAAGGATATACCTTCCACTGTTCGTCGTTATGGATTAGTTGGGAATTTGTTATCATGGGTACATGTGACTGATGAAACAATTCTGTTTCTTATGACTTTAATTGAAGTATAACATGACACAGAAAAGTGTACAAGTCATGAGAGTAGCTCAGCTCCCAGGTTAAGGACTGGAATCAACCAGGTGCTATAGATGCCCCATCATGTTCCCCCTCAACCACTTTCCCCTCTCTCCAAAAGTAACCACTGCCCCAGCTGCTGGAAGCAACTTTCTTTTAATAGTTGGACCCAAAATAAAAAATATTAGGCATCAGGTCGAGGGTGTTAGAGAACGAAGGGGATCTGGTACAGGCAGGCTTAGAGAAGTCATGACTCGGTAACCGCAGGGTGGTCCTGAGGTAAAACCCACGCCCCCAGCTTTAGGCTGGGCCTCTCCTACTGGCTCAGGAACCCCCTGCCCTGGAGAAGCACGGCCACATCACCGGGCTGCTGAGGAAGCTATCAGAAACACAGGGAAACTATGGAAAATGAAACTCCAAGAAAGAAATGGGGGGATTGTAGCAGGTGCTTCAGGAATCGCCACCCTGAAGAGGTGGGCCTGTTTAGGGGGTCGCTAGGGGAACAGCAGGGCCTGGAGGATGTGCTCTGCAGCTTTCTATCTATCCGGCAAGTTTTTCTCGAATGTCCCTCACAGCTTCAGCTCAGGCCCTCCATCTGCCCTTTCAGGACTCCCCCAGAACAAAAGCTGAGGGGCACCTCGCTCTAGGAAAATCTTGATATTAAAGAATACGTTGAGGGACTTCCCTGGTGGTCCAGTGGTTAAGAATCCACCTTGCAGTGCAGGGGACGTGGGTTCAATCCCTGGCCAGGGAACTAAGATCCCACATGCCACGGAGCAACTAAGCCTGCGTGCCACAACTACGGAGCCCACGCGCTCTGGAGCCTGCACGCCACAACTAGAGAGAAACCCGCACGCCACGACTAAGACCCGACACAGCCAAAAATAAATAAATAAATGAATGAATAAAAAAAAAAGTAAAAAAAAAAAAAATGCTGAGTTCAGAGGGGCGCGTGCGCAGAGGGGAGGGGCGTGGCTGCTGAGCGAGCACGTCATCCAGCACTCCCGGACCCGTGCGAGGTGCGCGTGCACGTACGGGCCGCATTCGCTCCTCACCGAAATGAAGCGTCAGGCCCGCTTACAGGAGGAAACGAGACTCAGAGAAGTTACGGTCAGTGGGTACGGAACTGGTAGCAACAGGCCTGGGACCCCCCCTGGGTCAGGCCGGCCCCGCTGCCAGCGTCCCAAGCGTCCAGAATGGGTCCACACCATCCTCCTGGCCCTGGCGATGCTCCGGACTCAGACAAGCCCTAGCTTCACAGGGCGAATGAGGCCCCTCTGCCAGCTGCAGCACTGCTTCTGGAATCTGGCACACGGTATACTGGCACCCCACGTCACACGGAGGGCCCCAAAGAAGGAAAAGGGGGCCCGGGAAGGCCAGGTGTATGTACAGAAGAGCCTGACTCCAGGAAACAGGTCTGGAGCACAACCCTCAACCCCTGGGGACAAACTCCAGTTGGCAGTGTCCTTTAAGTTCTTCTCAAACTCCCAGCTCCTGAAGACAGCAGCGTGGGAGACAGAAAAGCGAGCCACAGAGAGCTGAAGCCCCGTGCATAGCTTAGGGGACGAGCTGAGAAAGGAAAGTACCAAACAGGTGCGGGACCCTCTGGTATCACAACACAATTTGGGTTGGCTGCCCATGTAACCAGAGTCTCTTTCTGGTGACCGTGTCTGTCACACACACACACACACACACGCAGACACACACGCGCGCGTGCGCGCACGCCTACTCTCTCAGACCACAGAGGTAACAGTGTGACCCATGCCGTTCCCTGCCTGGGGGAGCAGGCCAGTCTGCACAGAAGCGGAGATATAACGGGGAGGGGGTATAGGAAGAGAAGAGGGGAGACCTGAGCAAACAGGAGTCATGTTGAAACAGGAGGGAGAAAAGAAAGGAGGGCAGACGGGCCTGAGTTTGGAAGGCCTGGATCCAGGTGTCCCGAGGCAGCTAAGGCTCGACAGCCTGGCTGTGTTAATTAACGCCTTTGCCTCTTGGCTCACAGCATTTCAAGTTAGATTCCATCATTTACAATCTAAAGAGTCACTATCCCAGTTGTACATAAAGAAATGCATCTCCAAAATCACATCCATACACAAAAAACTAAGGAAACCAAAGTTATTTTTCAAATTAACTCAAGGAATGGGTCTCTCTCCAAGAAGCTGTTCAAATGAAAGCATTTATTTTTATAAACATTTTCTCCAGCCAGTATGTCTCTAATTACACTTAAGAAACAGAATAATAAAAAAAAAAATCTGTATTTAATCTTGTGCCAAGTTAAAAGAATATCCAGTAGCTTCCACTTCTTGTTTTAGACTGTTATTACCATTACTTTATATTCTCTTGGTATAAAAATATATTTAAAAAAATCCCAAACTAACACATAAACAAGCAACACAGCTACCAGCATATCCTTATAAACATAAACACGACCGACGCTCACAAGTCAGGCAAGACAGGAATGGCATCTCGGGGTGGTTGACTCATGGATGGTGGCAGGCAGTGCAAGAAAGTTTCTGGAAGACCGTTAGTCCTGGTTTTCAGCACAAGAGAACCTCTCATGTCACGGTGCACGTTTCACAATATTCAAAACCAACCACCTCGCTTACTTGATTAAAACCGGGGAAAGGGACAATGTGCTCGGGGAGCCCTGGGGGCGCCGCATGGCCAGCGGGCGCAGCCCCGCAGTCTGACCAGAGGCCTGGGACCGGCTGCCAGACGTCGACCCCTGCAGACGCAGCGAGGGTTTCCGCGGGGCTCCGGGAGCGTGCGTCCCCGGCGCAGACAACACCCTCTAACGATGGTCAAGCAGGGGAGGCAAGCTCCTCCAAACCACGTGTGGGATCGGTGCCAGACTCAGTGGCACGGCCGTCCTCGCCTGGGCCTGGACGTCAGGTGACCGGCCGAACGGCGGAGGGTCTTCCTCTCTTGTCGGTGCAGTTTCACCGCCTCCTGCTGCTGCTTCTGCTGTTCCGACTAAAAGAGAAGATTAAATGAGGAGAGAGAAAGAGAAAGGGAAGGCCAACACCCCTTTTCTGTGGCCGTCAGAACGCCAACAGCACAACCACCAACCACTGCCCTGCTCCGGCAGGGACAGCAGGACGAGGGCCAACCTTTACGGTCATTGTGAAACCTGAAACCCTAAACCCCTGGGTAAGAGAACGGCCTTGACACACGGGTCTAAACCACACAGTCTGAGGCTGGCTTTCCAACTCCCCACACAACACGGCCCCTCCCAGGAGAGCCAATTTTAAGAGGACGCTATTGCTTTCAAGATGTCCACGACTTCTCACGTAGAACTGTCTTTCGTTTACAAGCCAGAGACATTCATTAGTTTACTCAGACTGTCTCAAAGACACAAAAGTACTTCTGTGTCCTGAAAGCGTATAATAACCCACCCATGATTAAGCGTTCAGTCTCCAGAGCTGGTTCCAAAGAGTTTTTGGCTATTTCCAGAAAGTCAAACTCCCCTTGAAAGGCAGAGATCTACCATTAAATGCTGATAAAGGCTCGGCAGACACGTCAGTCGCAAGTTCATGGCTGGAACGGGCGCGTGGGTTCTAGGCGGGCTGCTTGAAAGGCACCGTTCTCAGCACCCAGGCGAGAGCCAGACCTCCTCCAAACAGTTTCACTACGTTTAGCAGAAATTCTTAAAAGAGAGGAGTTTCAACGCAGAGTCCGCAATGAAGTAAGGGCTACAGCGTTTTAAAAACACTTCTGGTGGTTTGGGTAATACAAACTCCTCACCATGAAGCTCAAAACAAAAAATCTTAGCCGGTGGGACTGACAGAAGGTAACTGTGAAAGCAGGGCAGGGACAAATTTTTAAAGGTTGAAAAACACTGCCTTATAGATACCTACGTACGCAGCCTGCCTGCCTGTGACCTGTATTTTCCATGCACCTGAAAATACTATTTGTATTTTAGTCTTGAAGAGAAAGTCCCTGTGTTCACTTCCAGCTGGTATCATTCAATATTTTAAAGAGTTGGAAGGTGAGGGAATCGTGAGAAAGGAAAGCAATTTATAAGACCAAAAAGAGATGAATCGCCCCTATTCTAGGAGACCCTTAGAGATTCCAAATAATTATTTAAGTTCTTTTTCTGACTATTACCATTTTTGCAAAGCCTTTTCACAATAAAGCCTACCCTGTGTACTCCTCCCCTTGGCTCTACCTTGGCCCCGTCCCAGGTCGGGGTGCCGTCCGCACCCCACGGGCCCCTCACTGCAGGGGAGGAGCCTCCAGCCACAGGACTTTTTAAAAATAAAAACAGTATGTAGTCTTCTGCTAACTAGAACTTTTCAATAACTTTCCACGGCTCTTAGGATTGAGGTTAAAATTGAACATGACCTACTCACCAGGCCCCACAGGACAACTCTACACGTCTTTCTAGTTACACCCAAAGTCACACTTCCCCTCCCCAAGATGGCTGTTTCGCACGCATAGGCGCCTTCAGATCCCCGAGCGCGCCTGGAACCCTGCCTGCCCCACCCAGGCTCTGACCTGACTCTAAGATCCAGCCTGTCCCTCACTCATCTGCCCCACACTCCATGGTCCAGGCCAGGTCCCTGACACTCACAGCCCCGGGCCTCCCTGGGAGCACGTCCCACATTACAGTGATGTGACTGTGTGTGTATCCCCCTGTATAGCCTGAGGACTGTGGTGGCAAAGACCAAGTCTGTCTTGTTCTGTGTATCCCCAGAATGTGGCACAGAGCAGGTATTTGATACACATTTGTTAACGGAAAAGTCAGAAACCCCGAGGGAAACTGCATACTCCCTAGCAGACCAAATAACGGTGTCATCAAGACCCCTGTGGAGTCAGTGAATTTGTTTTTGCATGTTAAAAAGTATCCCTAGGGCTTCCCTGGTGGCACAGTGGTTAAGAATCCACCTGACAATGCAGGCGACACAGGTTCGAGCCCTGGTCCGGGAAGATCCCACATGCCGCGGAGCAACTAAGCCCGTGCACCACGACTACTGAGCCTGAGCTCTAGAGCCCGCGAGTCACAACTAGTGAGCCTTCATGCCGCAACTACTGAAGCCCGTGCACCTAGAGCCCGGCTCCGCACAACAGGAGAAGCCACCGCGATGAGAAGCCCACACACTGCAACGAGGAGCCCGCACACTGCAACAAAGAGTAGCCCCCAGTCACTGCAACTAGAGAAAGCCCACACGCAGCAACAAAGACCCAACGCAGCCAAAAATAAATAAATATATTTATTTTTTAAAAAAAGTATCCCTAAAAAAAGTGCTTCTTGTCCAAATAACTTTGGGAAAATAAAATAAAGATGAACAAGGTGTTCTGGGTGGGGCTTTTAAGTCAGGTGCTGTTATGCGTCTCTAATACAGACATCAGTAGTAGATTTCCCTTATGTGTCCAGTGGCAAAGCCCCTTTCCACGAAGCCCTGCCCACTGGTTCCCACAAGGCAGGAGCCTAAGCAGGAGCTCGTATGCAAGAGCGATCGTCCTGCAGACAAACCCCTGTCCAGAAAAACCTCTCATCAGCCCCCTTCTGAAAAGAGGCTGTATTTGGAAGACGTCGCCACCATGTGACCCATTTGCTATGACCGAAGAGCCAACTAGCTCACTCCCCTCCTTGTTCCTGTCCCGACTCCCTCCCCTACAGCCACAGCAGCCCCGTCACAGAGACAGGGGAGGATGAACACAAACCCACACCCTCGTACTAGCAGCGGCCCAGGGTCCCTGAGGGACTGCACTACAGGACATTTGAAACAGGATCTGGGACCTAATCCCAGTTTTGCCACCTCACAATTTTAAATAATATTAAAGCATAGGTTTTCTCCCTCAATTTGATTCACATATGAAAATACTGGGAAAACTCGAGATCTTACCTGACTATATTGTACCCCTAGTATAAAACGATCTGTATAAACAAATATACAAACAATTCCCTAAATATTCTTAAGTAAAACTAAGACTTAATAGTTAAAATTCTGTTAGCCAAATGATAAAACAGGCATAAGCCAAACACCAATTGATGCATCCCCGAGAATAGTTTCCAAGCCTCTGCTGGACTCAACCACGAGGCTGTGTTAAGTACTTTTTACTCAGTGTTGCTTTTGTTTTCAGGGGGAAAAACACCCAAGAAAATCAGAACCATCTTATTTTCACTTTACCACGAATTACAACCTGATATTCAACTCAGTACCTTCCAATTAAGGGGAAAAAGTGGGAAAGGAGTGGGCATGCATCCTCCTTGAAGCTCACTCCGTGCCACAGAGGGAGCGCAGGGCCAGGGCAGCCGCGAGCCAGAGGTCCTCCCACAGCTGCCGTGCGCCTGATGCCCCCTCGGCCTCTTGGACTTCAGGGGGAATCGGGAAATGTTTGACGGTACACAGAGAATTTCTAAGAAACTAGGTGCAGGCACAGTTAGTTCATCTGAACACAGAGCCAGTTTTGGCTTATTTAAATGAAAAGCGTAAGAGTGCAAATTTGCTCTAAATGGAGGCAAATTTAACTGAAAAGCTTCTTACACTTATAATAAAGATGTTCTGAGGTGGGGTGGGAGGAGGGGGGACTTGGAGAAAGGTGGTCAAAAGATACAAACTTCCAGTTAGCTAACACTGCTGTATTATATTACACACATGAAAGTGTTAAGACAGGAAATCCTAAGAGTTCCCATCACACGGAAAAAACAACTTTTTTCTTTTTTTCGCTTTTTCTTTTTATTGTATCTAATACACTGGATAATGGATGGTAACTAAGAAAAAAAATGTCCTTATCATTTGCCAAGCCTCCTGATGACACCAAGAGAACTGTCAAAGAATCAGAGATTAATGGGAGAGGATGTGAACAGACATTTCTCCAAAGAAAATATACAAATGGCCAATAAGCACATTAAAAGATGCTCTACCCTCATTAGTCACCAGGAAAATGTAAATCAAAACCATAATGAGATACCACTTCACACCCACTAGGATGGCAACAATAAAAAAGACGAACAGTAACAAGTGTTGGCAAGGAAGGGGATAAAATGCACTGTGGGTGGGAATGTAGAATGGTGCCACCGCTTTGGGAAACAGTCTAGCCGTTCCTCAAAAAGTTAAACAGTTATCATATGGCCCAGCAACTCCATTCCTAGGTATATACCCAAGAGCAATAAAAACATGAGTCCGTGCAGAAACATAGGCCTGAATTTTCACAACAGCATTATTCATAATAACAACAAAAAAAAACCCAACCCAAGTGTCCATCAACAGATTAAAGGATAAGCAAAATGTGGTATATCCACACAATGAAATATCAGTCATAAAAAGGAATGAAGTTCTTACACACGCTACAACATGGATTAATCTTTAAAACATGCTAAGGTGAAAGAAGCTGGTCGCAAAAGAAAACATGTTGTATGATTCTATTTATATACAGTGTCTAGAACAGGCAAATCCCTAGGCAGGGGAGATGTGAGTACGGGGTGATTGCACAAGGGGTTTCCTTCTGGGGCGATGAGGATGTTCCAGATTTAGACAGTGGTAATGAACACCCAACTTGGTGAATATACTAAAACCTCTGAACTGTATGTACACTTTAAAAGGCTGAATTTTATGATATGTGAATTAGAACTCAATTTTAAAAAAGAATCAGAGGAGGCGTCTTTGTCACTCCTTCCCTCTTGGAGACAATGTATATTAAGGAAGATTGACTAAATGAGAAAAAAAATTGACAAATAAAACCATGTAGCAAAAATAGAAATGAAGTTTTCCCTCTCCTGAGAACAAAGAAAAATAAAGGGAACAGTGAACAGGCTAGAGAAGAAACATAACCTGGCTGAAAGAGTTAATCAATCCTAGTTTTATTTTAACTGTTACTAATCTGTAGTGTCTGTAGTTAGATCTGTCCTTCACAAAGCTAACCTGTCACCCCTAATCCTGTGTAATTTACATTCTACACCTGGTATTTGCTCCCCCTGTAATCTCTTGTAGCAAATCACCCCTTGTAGCCGCTTGCACTTCAGAAAGGAGGTCACAGACCGATAACCCAGAGACTAACGGACCCAATTACCGGGCTGCTGGACCCAATTACCTGGTTGCCTGACTCCAGTGGGGACTGTCTTGAAATAATGCAAGAAGAAGAAGAATGTAAGACCTTCACCATTTTGACCCTTATCACGCACTTTGGACTGCGAACTCCCCTATAAGAATCCCTGTAACTCCCCGGGAAGGGGGGGCACAGTTCTTGAGGCGCTAGCCTATTGTGTCTTCCCTTTGCCTGGCAAAGAAAATAAAAAGCCTCTCCACTCCTTATCTTCCAAACCTCTGTATTTGTATTCGGCATCGGTGCGCAGGGAGCCAAGACTTGGCAAGAGCTTCACCCATGAGTTCCTAGCAAATATTTAAAGCAGCTTATTCCTCCTTCAATGGGTACCAGGCATCATCAAAGCCGGCTGAAGAAATGACTGTTATAAGTCAGTTCAGAATAACCTACTACCGACAGAAACTACCTACCCTGGACAAGCTGATCTTACTGCCATGAACACATCAGAACTCACCAGTTCTTGATCTCCTTTAAGTCCACGTGAGCCTGAACTATTCCATTATACCGCAGGAGGTCACGACTTGTGCTTTAGGAGGCCCTATTCAGGTGGTCCAGCCACCCAGAAACCACACGGCAGCTCCTCACCAACAGTACCAAGCCTGGGGTCACTGAGGCCCTGTCTCCCTCAGGACACCAGAAACACGCCAGCTCTGCCGAGGCCAAGCCGTGTGCTTGCGGCCCAGGACAGGTCCTGGCTGCAGGAAAAATGCCTGAAGAGAACACAGCTCCTCAACAGGGGAAAAGCCTGGGAAGGCAGCTCTGAGGTCACACACAACACTACTGGAGGCCTATTTTGCTTCTATAAATTAAAAAAGAACATTAAAAAGCAACTTACCTTCTTTAATGTAAACGTCAATTGTTTGCTGCCAACCGTGGTGTCCGATACACTCAATGTCCCATTTTTCGCTTCGAGTTTCAACCGGTCTTCAAGGGTTTTACTGCAGGAAATTTAAGAGAATGACATATTAATTAGCATTTTGTTTTGATTTACCATTTGAAACAAGTTTTAATTAGAACTGATCACACGAAGAACGATCTTTCACAAATTTGGTAAAGACAGAAAATGGCATTCGTTTAATACAATCATGGAGAGAACTACGGGCACTCAACCGTCATTACTCAGACTCAGCAGATCCCTAGTAGAAACGATGGCTGTCCCAGACACCCACTAATTTAATATTTTAAGTGGGGGTTCCACATATTTCAATGGTTGCTACTTATCTTACTAAATCACATTTCTGAAGCCAAAACGCAAAGAAGCAATATTTCTGAAGCCCGTAATTTACCGTAATAGTCAGGGGCACTTGTGCTGCTAAGGCATTTTATATGTACTCCACGCAGGAGTTAGGTATGGGAGCATCTCGGCAACTCATGCACCTTCTACAAAGGACTCAACACAAAGGAAGCTCTCCAGGTCGAGCCACAGAGAAGTGCTATGAGAATTCTGATTTGTCCCTCACTCGGTCTTAGCTCATGGACCACACTCATCACCCACAGTATGACCAACTTGAAACGTGAATACTCGTTTACACAGAGGGAACAAAAGCAGTTACACTGAGGGTAAATTCTATCTGATCCAGCCCTATTCACTGCTACTTCTCCAGGTGTTTTCCTTTCAATTTCTTACCTGAATTACCCTTTCTGACACAATTTGCCCCAATTTCAATTTCATTTCATTTCTTGATCATGTTTCTAAGGTCTTTTTATAATCTTTGTCACGGTTATGGTTTGCTGTGCCCGGCAACTGATTGCCAGCTACAACAATCAAGACATTAAATTTGAATTTTGTACCAGTTATACAACACTTCATTGAATGTTCTTATAATAATGTATTATTATAAAATCAGATCATTGTTAAGCTGGTTTAGAGGGAAAAAACAGAATTAAGCCTAAAGATAGACATTTTGAGTAAGTTTTTTTTTTTTTTTTGCGGTACGCGGGCCTCTCACTGTGTGGCTTCTCCCGTTGTGGAGCACAGGCTCCGTGGCCGTGGCTCACGGGCCCATCCGCTCTGCGGCACGCGGGATCCTCCCGGACCGGGGCACGAACCCGTGTCCCCTGCATCGGCAGGCGGACTCTCAACCACTGCGCCACCAGGGAAGCCCCTTGAGTAAGTTTTAAAGTTAGCTCTAGCCCTTCTAGAAAAGGCTAAAAGCAACACCCTCATATCCCTGGGATGAAACTAGGAGGGGAGAAGAGAGGGAACAAAAATCAAGAATATGGTTTTCTCTTCTATCGGTTCCTTCCTCAAAAAAAAGTAAATAAACTTCCCTTTCCAATCCTCCTTGCACCAACTTAAAACTGTGCCCCCTTTTTAAAAGTTAATATGAAAAAACTTGGTTGAATTTAAAAGGGGGTGTGTGCACTGTGTGAAAGGGTCTTCTTTTTCCTGAAATACGATCTTCGTAACTAATTACTGAGTAGAACACAGCTCCTAAGTGATCCATTAGACAAAGTGATGCTCCTTTGAAATTCTGAAGCCAATGTTTGACGTTTACACCTTTGAAAGCCCTACCTCTAGTTTATGACTACTAGTTAGTACTAAACATACCTTCTTTACATGATTTGAGACGTAAACGTGGTTAGCATAAAAGTGGCACTGTTTTCTAAGCAATGTTATTAGGAAGCACTTTTAAAGTACTTTTCATCTTCAAGGTTCTTAACAGACTAACTAATTAATCCTTTCAACATCCCTGAGACAGAAGCGCTTATCCTCTATAGATGGCACAAAGGGAGGCACGATGTTCTCTGACTTGCCCCAGGCCACAGAAGGATTCAAGCCTAAAACCAGGACTCCACCTGAAGAATTCCTGGTTTCCAGGCGTGTGTCAGACCATGCCTGATTTATAAAGGTTTGCTCAGGAAATGTATCCACTAAGTATTCTAAATGACAAGCTTCCACATGACAAACTGAATGAGAAATTAAGGTTTGGTTTCGCCGTTTTTTCACTTGAGCAGAACTCAAGGGTGACGCGTAAACTGACTCCGGCACGCCTGTGACTCACGTCAGCTCTGCAAATTCCTCCAACCCTTCATTGCACTTTTGTTCTTTCCTTTCAGAGCTCCAAGTGCTGAGATTTTAAAGGTAACAGGAATCCTGAGTAAGTATGGAGCCACTGAGACAAGGTGGTACACAGAGAACACTAATTTGGGAAGAAAAAGACTTTTGAAGTAAACTGTGGGAAATGACTACTCTTTTCAGGGTGACCTATTTCCTGCAGGTATGGCAGAGAAGCTCTGATCTCCTCTCCGTGTACCTGGCCGGGCACCTGCAGAAACTTGTTCTGCCTCGGCTGCTTGGAGAGCCCTAAGCTATAGGAGGAGCCGTGGTACAGGATCAGACGCAGGGGCCGAGGGCAGAGGCTCCTGCAGTAAAGCAGGCCCCGCTTCCCTCCCTTTAAAGGCAGCGCGAGGAGAGCGGCTGTGAACCACCAGTCCCGAAGCCTGAATTCCCGAAGTGTGAATTTGCTCAGAGGGGATTGAAGACGCAGTCAGGCCCCTGAAAACTGTCTACTGTACCCTTAGAGGAAAAGGCAGAACCCCCCACCCCTGCCCGTCCTGCTCCCGTCCGCCCAGCGCTGGCCGGGCCTCTGTCCTGCTCCTCCTCCTGTCTAGGCTTCGGGTCGTGGGCCTCTGGCTGCTTTGTAACTGACGGTGAAGTTAAGAGGTTTAGGGAGAAAGTACCCCCCTGCCGGTCACAAGACGATCAAAACTCCCCCACATCTGCGGGGACTGCTGAGAAGACAGACATGGGCTGCAGAAGGTGGAAAGTGACAGGAATGACTCAGTATGGGATGGAGAGGGTATGGGGGGAAGAACGTACACAATCAGTGCGGCTGCATTAAAAGAATGAAGAAAAACGGGCATAAACTACGAGGGGAAAAAAATCAAATTAGATATTTATTAGATGGCCCAGGACAGCTGAATGATTTACTTCTTTGAGGCTTTAAAACACACACACACTAGTATCTATTTCCTTAATTAAAGCTAATTAAAAATAATGCTCCTTCACAGAGTTTTTAAATCACTCTGTGAGGAAAGGGAGGTAGGGGAGTGGAAGACATACCTAAAGGCACCTGCTTTAGTACAGCGTTGAGAAGAGTGAAATGAGCTTAACAGAAAGGAATCACCCCACACAGTCTACATCAAAGGGAGTAAGAAGAGAATGGAGAAACAGAAGTAAAACTTAAGTACTTCGTTTTAAATATATAACTTTGACAAATATTTACATACACTGTCAAGGTTACTGGAAACTATTTCAGTGCTTTCAGTTTGCACTCGTGGCTTCAAAGCCTCTATCTCAGCAGATATAAGTTCAAGCAACCACGAGATCGGTTATCTCAACGTGCAGCTCAGTTAAAATTTTTAGAAGATCCCTGATATCCACTGTTGTTGCAAGTGTGGGGAAACAGGCACCCTGGCAAGAGGGCAAAGGGCCCAAAGCCCTTCTGGAGGCCGATCTGGCCAAACTGATCACACACCTCTTTTGGTCCAGCAAATTCCATCACCAGGTAAGGCAGTCTAAAGAAATTCTTGCGCATGTGTATGCATTTATAACTGTGAGAAAGGAAGAGAAAAACAAGAAACAACCTAAACATCCAAAATTAGATAGCATGGCCCATCCAACTTATGACATTTTTTTTTTTTTTTTTTTGCGGTACGCGGGCCTCTCACTGTTGTGGCTTCTCCCGTTGCGGAGCACAGGCTCTGGACGCGCAGGCTCAGCGGCCATGGCTCACGGGCCCAGCCGCTCCACGGCATGTGGGATCTTCCCGGACCGGGGCACGAACCCGTGTCCCCTGCATCGGCAGGCGGACTCCCAACCACTGCGCCACCAGGGAAGCCCTTCATGAAATATTTATGCAGCCATAAGGCAGACCTCCATGTATTTACCATGAAAAAATTTCAAAACTTATTGTTCAGTGAAAAGAGCATGTGAAACAGCAACAAGGTTAGTGCGATCCTTTCATGTCAAAGGCAGAAAAGCTAGAACTGTACACGTGAGTGTGTGCATATACGGGAGTGACTGAAACCTAAGAAGGCGCCCAGAGCAGGACCTCAGGAAGGGAGTGTGGGTAAGAAGAGACTTTCACCTTTCATCCTGTGTTCCCAAGTATTACAATGATAATATGCTGGTGTATTACTGGAGCACATATTACTGGAGTATTAAAAGATTCTCTTTTTTTTAAAGTGAAAGTTTGGAATTAAACTGCTTTCAAAATTAGATTTTAAAAATGTTTATATTAAAAACAAGACTGTGTTCTTTTAGTTCTTATCCACAGTCAGTGAAGAAAATTAGCTGAAGAGTAAAAACTGGCCATAGTTATTTAAAGTGGGTAAGTTTGCAGACATGATAAGCGGCTCACCAAGAGCTACTAAAGTAGCTGGTGAAGAAGATGAGGTCGTCAAAGGCAAACAATGTCTTAAAGATCTTTGAATTTCCAGGACCTACCAGAGGGTAGGTGCTTCAAAGAATGCTTTCATGAATTGCGCTGAAAGGGCCACCTAGCGTGTAGTATTTATTACCCAAGAAGAGGAGCTACCCTCAACTACTGAAATTTAGAGAGTTATCCCAAGGACTCTTTCTCTGGGGTTTACCAACAGACACCTCCAATATTTACATCACGCACTGCAGACCAAGGCTGCCCCAGGTAACTGAAGAGCTGATGTGCCCAGATTCCTGACGGCGGCCAGCCGGCGTGAACTCCCCATCTTTCTACCCAGAAACACAATCACCTCCACCCATCCTGACTTCTCTCCCTCGTCTCTGAAGATGTACTGGTGCTCCTGGCCCCATTCGCTCCGGACTGCGCACCTAATTCAGCTCTGCCAATTCAGGCCAGTCTCTCATTTCTTCACTCTCCCCTTCCTCTCCGCGTACTGATCAGCCACATCTCTCAAGCCTAAAAGCCCTTTCCTATCAAGTTACTGGCTCTGAATACCTTCCTTTCACTGCCAATGTCTTGAGAGAACCATCTATGCTAATTGTTCACAATATTCTTTCATCTCCCATTCATTCATCAATCCTGAGAAATTCATCGCAATAAGACACTCTTCCTATGGCCTTTTCCAACCTCCATTCCGGGGCCTCCTGTGCTCCGCCTGACATTCGAGCCACACCCCTCTTGGTGAAGTCTCTCCATGCTTGGCTCTTTCGTTTTCCTCCCGCCTCTCGGGCAGCTCCTTAGTAATGTTTACTGCCCACATTCTCCTTTACCAGCCCTCTAAATCAGAATTCTCAGCCCCAGCCTAGCGATATATTCCCAACACCTCTAAAATCATATGTGTTACTTTGCATGCACTTGTATGCTGTCAGAGAGGTGTACGGTTTTCATCACAGACACAAGAAAAATACTTGCTCCCAAGGGCTCCACTCTTAGCCCTCATCTCCCTCTACATAATGGTGGGAAGTCTTTTTTATGCCACAGTTTCAGTCCCACAATGAAGCTGGTATCTCTTACACCAATGTCTCTGGCCCACCTCCTACATTGCCATTTGTCAGCTGGACATTACCAAGAAGACATTTGGGTCTTGCAGACTTAATGTGCTGAACACCCGGCTCAATACTTTAGCCTTAAATTTGTTTTTCATTCTGTATCCCTTATCTCGGTGGCAACATTGCTAGACATTTCAACGTCACCCCTGACTCCTGTGACATTAAATTAGTGACCAAACAGTGCTGTAGTGTGTCTTATTCTTAGACGTACTTATGAATACTCAGGCTCCTCTCCACCCCACACTTCAGGCTTTCGTCACTTCCCGCCAGGACTGCTGTGCAGTGTGTGAGCTGACCTCACAGGCCCAGTTTCTCCCTGCATTCTCTCTAAAACTGCGGTATTTCATAACAGTCTCTGGGAAATAGGGACTTTTTCGCTTATGTTTTTATTTTCTACAACAAACATGTACTGCTTTTACTGTGTAAGTATTTCCATCGTTGGGAGAAGGGGCTGAGCAGATCTGATCACGTTCATCTTAGCCCAAACCCTTCCCTGGCCCGCCAGGACCTGGGTCGGGGCCTAACACGCATCTCCGGCTCACCAGCTGTGCCCTTGCCACTCACTCTGCGCTCTCGCTGCACAACGAGAGCGCTTCCCTCACTTCCACACAGCAGTCCTCCCTCCACGCCGCTCCCTCGGCCTAGAATGCCAGCTTTCCCAACCTGCTTTCCGTGCTCATCTTTTTCTTTCAAGAGACCAGTTTTAATAGGACCTCTAATAAAGACGCCCTCAAATCTCTAAAAACTGACCCTCTTTCTTCCTTGTACACGTTCCCCAGGCCCCTGAACAGCTCACAGTGTCAGCGAGAGTGGGAAGGCAGCGGGCATGTGAGCTGTGCTTTTCCTTTCCAGCCCCCGGGCCTAGAACAGCACTTTGCTCACATGAGGCACCCGATGACTGACTGACTGATGAATGGGTGGGTGGGGAGGCTGACAGGTGGATGAGCAGACACACAAACGAAGTGCAGCGTACTGGAAGGCATATGAAAAGGTGCTGACAGACATGTGCATTTACCTAAAGCCTTGTTACTACGTCAAGCAGAGGACTCACTCAAGCACCCGGTCAGGATTCACTCTTCACTTTTCCCTTTATAGAAATGGTTTTAAGGTTGGGCAAGTCCAAGTGAACTTTTAAACATAATACACTTGCTTCTGATGTTGTGTTTTGTTGGTCGCCTTGTGGTAACTCACAGAATAAACATAAGGAATCACTATAGCTGTCTGAAGGATAAATGGTTCAATGCTTCATTAAATAACATTAAAATATTACAAGTTCAGAATTTGCCAGAATAATCCGGTCAAGACCAGAGTTCAGTAAGCAGTATGTGCCCAAACGCCAGCCAACTGCAGGCTGTTCATACCAAAGGGTCATTACTTTAAGCAACTGGATTTGGCTTTTAAGCTTGTGTAAGTATCGTCACTCACATAGCTCCTCTTCTCAAAACAATTGTTTAACTTCCTGACGTTTAACTTAGTAAGAACGTTTAACTGCAGGGCATTAACTTAGCTATTATTTATCATTAAATACTAAATTTTCATCCCTTTTGTTTTTTACATTAATATCCTACTACGACCCACAGGCAAAGCAAGAATGTCAGTGAGTTTAGTCATGTCTCCCACCCCCAAATTGTGGCTTCCTGTTACCATGGTTACCCTGAAAACAACTGCTCCCAGATTTTCCTGGGTTTCAGGTAAATGAGTTCTTTTTCAGCAGATCTTGAAAGGGTAAACTTCCAGAGTTGCCTGACATGTAGGAAAGGCACAGAAGATTCACACTCTCACAAGGATTTATCAAGTGCCTACTCGGGTCTAGGTACTGATCCAGGAGCTAGGGGTAAATAATGCAAGACAAAAACAGCAGATAACCTAAAAAGAAATTCACTCCACGGAATCAGAATACTGAAAACAAGCAGTCTTCCCTCTGCTTCTGAGTAGGACTCCAAATAAAAATCTACGCGTGACGGCTACGTAAAAAGCGAGGTTGCACACATTGCTGTTGGAAGGTAAAATGAAGAAGCCTCTTTGGAAAGCAGTGCGGCAGTTTCTCAGGTTAAACACAACGTTACCAAGGGACCAACAATCCCACTCCTAGGTACGCAGCCGGGAGAAATGAAAACATATGTCCATGCAAACACATACACAAATGTTCACAGTACCATTATCTGTGATAGGCAAAAACTGGAAACAACATAAATATCCTTCAACTGATAAATGGATAAATAAAATGTGGTATATCCATACCCTGGAATATTATTTGGCAATAAAAACTAATGAAGTACTGACACATACTACAACATGGATGAACATGTAAAACATTATGCCAAGTAAAAGCAGTTGGACAAAACACCACATACTATATGATTCCATTTGTATGAAATGTCAGGGACTTCCCTGGTGGTCCAGTGGTTAAGAGTCTGCCTTCCAATGCAGGGGACGTGGGTTCGATCCCCGGTCGGGGAACTAAGATCCCACATGCCGCGGGGCAACTAAGCCTGTGCGCCACAACTACTGAGCCCCCATGCTCTGGAGCCCATGCACCTCGACTGGAGAGAAGCCCGCATGCCCCAAATAAGACCAGACGCAGCCAAATAATAAATAAACAAACATTAAGGGAAAAAAGAAATGTCAGAATAGGCAAATCTATAGAGATAGAGAATAGATTAGTGGATGCCCAGGGATGGGACGGGGTAAATGGGGGTGAATACCAACGGGGTAAGGAATTTTGTTTGGGGGTAATGAAAATGCTTTAAAACTGACTGCGGTGGTGGTCGCAGAGCCCTGTGAATAGGCTAAAAACCAACGACTTACATACTTTAAGTACGTGACCTGTATGTTATACAAACTACATTTCAAGAAAGTTGTTATGAAAAAAAAAAGTGAGGTTGGTAGGTAAAGAAAATGTCTTCAAAAGGTATTAAGCCTATTACTAGATTCTTTGTCTACCAACGTCTCTTTTGTTAGTCAGAACCAGAATTTCTAGGTGCTCCTGGATCTAGGTTGAAGGGTTTGATCATCATTTGGCTTCCCAGATATTTGTGAGAAACTGCTGAAATAAAGATGAACAGGCACATCTCCATTCCAGAAACAAGTCAGCCTGTCTATCAATATCCTCCCCACCTTTTCCCCCTTCTTCCGCCTGAAAAACCACATTTTTCAAACGGGAAGGTGGGGGCTAGAGAAGTACAGGGTGCAGAGCTGGTACCGCCCCTGACCTAATGCCTCACCTGTCTTGCTCGGGCCCTCCTCCTCCCCACCTTTCCTTGGCTCCCCAGGCCTTTAGGCTCTTCTTACAAGGTCATCTACTCTGACTGGCTATCGATCCAAGTCCTGTACATCAATACTCAGCCTAGAAATTCTCAAAGCAGAGACTTGGGTGACTTAGAGCTCATACACGTTTTGGGCTTACATACCCAGCTAGTTCCTTACTTAGACACTTGACAACTGAAACTGTTCAAATAATACCATTTCTTTTAAGGTTGATTTTTTAATTGTGGTAAAATATATATAACATAAAAATCACCATGTTAACCATTTTTCAGTGAACAGTTCAGTGGATATTCACACCATTGTGCAACCATTACCACTGTCCATTTCTAGAACTTTCTTATCATTCTAAATTGAAACTCTGTATGTCATTAAGCAATGTCTCCCCACCCCTCAACCGCTGGCAACCACCATTCTACTTTCTGTCTCTATGTATTCGACTATCCTAGAATACCACTCTTTCTGATCTCTCAGTTTTCCTACAAAAGGCTTAAAATTCCTGGCAAATTTTCCAAGTGACCTTTTTAATAATCAGGTAAACTACAATGAGGGTAAACATAACTGAAATTCTAACTTTTAAAAATAACTTTCTGTTAAAGAAGCTGCTACCTCTTAATTACCACCGTAATTTAAGAGTGTGGCTTCTGCAGTATAAAAGTGCTCCAACGTATATATTTACCAATACTCATGGGGCCACACCCTGCACCTTATATTGTATGTAAACTATACCTCAAAAAATTGTTAAAAATGATCACAGTAAAGACCAGTGTATTTCCCCTCAGGCCTTGTGGTGCTTCCCTCACATTAACTCCAAAGATCCAAACGCCACCTTTAGGGCAAGGAGAAAAGCAAGGCTGGGACAACTCGACGAACCTTCACTGAAGGCTGTGCTACTCACTTCATCAGCTTCTGCTTTGTGGCAGAATCTCTGAAGCTTCTGAATTCTTCGCCTGCTTTGATCTCGTAAAACTGGGGCTTGAGGACTGTCTGCCGGTCCTCCCTGAGCCGTTCCTGCCGCTTCACTTTTTCCTCCTGTTGGAGAAGTCGGCGCTGTCTCCTGACCTCTGCAACCCAGTCTTTGTCATCATCCGAACTCTCAGAACTTTCTGCATCACTTGGTTTTCCTTCCGGTTCTTCCTCCTCTTCCTGAAAATAAAAATAGTAAGAAGCAGCTCCTCTCCCCCAACCCAAAACACTGACCCACTATTTTCTTTTAAATAGCATTAGCCCATCAGAGTACGTGACCCTGCATGCATCGGAAAAAACATCTTTAATTAAATAAGATATATTCCTAAGCTGAAGGTCAAACAAATTACAGCTCAAGTTTGTTCAAAGACTCTTCCAACCTACACAGAGAACTTTATTTTAAACAAACAGGAGCAAATTCTAAATGATAAAGAGTACGTTACCTTTTCATGAGGTTCCTGTTGCTCTAAGAGTCTTAGTTTCTTCTTCCTTTTTTCACTAATTTTGGAAACAAGTGGATTCAAAAGCCTAAATTCTTCACTCTCTTCGTCTACTTGGAAGTCAGGGTTCTCAAACATAACTTTAAATCGATCATCGGTGAGAATATTAGGAAGGCTCTATAAGAAAAAGAATGTCAAAATTTAAAGTTAATACTGTAATAAAATCTGACCAGAAAGATGGCTTAAAAACATTTTACTCGATAATAAATTAATAAGCTACATAAAGCACAACTTATTAAATTATTATGAAATTGTTAAAAGAATCAGTTTCCAGAACTTTCTAACTGCTTATCTCTTACCCACAATCAAATTCGATTCACCCATTTCACAGAAAATATGTATTAGTTGGCCGATGCACACAATGAGCTAAGACTGAGTCTTCTGGCCTAACTTTACGCTTAATACATTAGAAAGAATTTTCTTCAATTAACATTTTTTGGTGCAAAAACAGTTTTCAAGAAAATACACGTTTTTGAAACGTGGCTTTTTAAGCATAGCTACTATACTGAATGAAAATTAGTGAGACTTTCAACTTCATATTCTAAAACCGGGAGAGGAAGTTGCATCAATCATAAGTCAAGAATGAACAAGGTGGGGAGCTGGTGGTGTAAGTTTACTGACTCTGAGTTATTCGGAAACCTAAGGGATATTTCCTTCCCTCATAGGACAGCCTCATCGATCTTTTCCTCCTAGGCCATTTAATTGTTCTCAAAGGATATAATGTGAGACGCTACGATTCTGACATCATAAAACTTTACTGTTGAGACCCATTTGGGATAGCTCAGGACTGACACTGCATTCCCTTTTATTTATACCACTCTGAACAGAAACATTTTCTAGAATGTACTGTAAATTTATCTGTTCACGTAAACAGATGATAATCTTATACACTCAGGGCTCTCCTATTGTTCCTTATCTGCAATAGGCTTGGAAACAAGATAAATTAACCTACTTAACATGGTTTGTAAAGTAAACAGCCTAAGCACAGGCTGGAAAAAATGAACCTGTTTGTGGTAAACTATGGCTCTACTTAACACACTTTATTTTACTGGCTGCTTCTCCACTATTGGGAGTAAATAAGGTTGTAAGTAGTTGAGCTCAGAATGTTGTATAACTGAGCTACACAAAAAATTGGTAAACCATGAGACATTAAGGAACTTGGGCTATTTATTACCTGTGTGTACCTAAAATCTGATAAACCCTTACTAAAATTCTATGATATACTGAATATATATTTGAGATATATCGAAGTCTTCCCTGACTAAGTATCATTTCCAAGACAGATTTAGGTTCAAGGAAAAAACAAAGATAGTAAGTTCTAGTTCCTGATCCCAAGGCATCCACAACCTAATGAGCAAAAAACAAACAAACCTCTATGCTACAAGGCACCTTAAAAAGGATGCTACACAGAGCTGGAAGTGCTCTAGGAGCAGAGAGGTAAAAAGTAACTCCAATAAGGTACACCTCAGAAGGGTTCACAGGGGATATGCATCGGGGAGGAAGCTTAGAAGATGGGGAGTTTTCAACAGATAGAAATTTGGGAAGAACATTTCCAGACAACTGAGGAGTGGTGAACAGTCTGATAATGCAAGGATAATGGCAAAACTTGAAAAAGCAATTCCTGATCAGGCCAGATTGTAAAGGATTTTAAATACCGTGACATTATTCTGCAGGTAAGGGGAAACTATTAGGGAAGAAGAGGATAAGGAGGAAAGATACGGACAGAAAAGTGCGTCAAGAATCTCAGATGACAGGGCTTCCCTGGTGGCACAGTGGTTAAGAATCCGCCTGCCAATGCAGGGGACACGGGTTCGAGCCCTGGTCTGGGAAGGTCCCAAATGCCGCGAAGCAACTAAGCCCACACGCCACAACTGCTGAGCCTGTGCTCTAGAGCCCACGAGCCACAACTACTGAGCCCGCGCGCCGCAACTACTGAAGCCCATGCACCTAGAGCCCGTGCTCCACAACAAGAGAAGCTACCGCAATGAGAATCCCACGCACTGCAACGAAGAGTAGCCCGTGCTCGCCGCAACTAGAGAAAGCCCGCACGCAGCAACAAAGACCAAATGCAGCCCAAAATAATAAATAAATAAATTAATTAAAAAAAAAAAGAATCTCAGATGACAAAAAGAAGCCTGCTTTGCGATTCCGCAGCGGCGTGCTACATGTGGGCTGTTGAGGGAGAAACCAGAGTCATGAGGAAGACGAAGAGGCCTCTTGAGGAAACCGGGAAAAGAGACAGGGCCTGAATCAGGGCAACTGCAATCTAAGGGTGTTTTAGGAAAGGATGATAGTGAGATACACTTCTAAGTTCGAACTGATAGATACAGCTACAGATGAGATGGGAGGAGGAAGACTGAAAAAGAGGGTTAAAATTTTTTCTCAAGGGTCTAGCTTAAGTCACTAGAAAGCTGGTGATACAGTAAGTCAGGATCCATCACTGGAGATGATCAGAAAAAGAGGCATAGGGTGGAATAAAGGACAAGAAATTATGTACCAAGAAACCAAGACATCCCCCAGTAGCTAAGTAGTAAGTACACCGTGGTACATTCAAGCAACTGAGTATTACTTAGTGCTAAAAAGAAGTAAGGTTTTCAGCCACAAAAAGACATGGAGGGACCCTAAATGCATATTACTAAGCAGAAAGAAGCCAATATGAAAAGGCTACGATCCCAACTATATGACCCTGTAGAAAAGGTAAAACAATGGAGACGGTAAAAAGATCAGTGGTTGCCAGGGCTCAGGAGGAAGGGGTGAACAGGTGGAGCACAGAGGATTTGAGGGGATGTGAAAATATTCTGATGTTCTAATAGTGGATACGTGTCACTATACATTTGTCCAAAACCGTGGAATGAACAACCCCAAGAGTAAACCCTAATGTAAACTGTGGGCTTCCGGGGATTATGATGTATCAATGTAGGTCCATCGATTGTAACAAATGTTCCCTCTGGTGGGAGATATTAATGGGGGGAGGGGGGATTACGCACGTGTCCGGGCAGGGGTATATGGGAAATCTCTGTACCCTCCTCTTGATTTCGCTGTGAACGTAAAACTGTTCTAAAGTAAAAACTGTCTTAAAAAAATATCCAGTGCATGAGAAAAGTTAAAGAAATTATGTTCCATATGTATATGTATAACTGATTCACTTTGTTATAAAGCAGAAACTAACACAACATTGTAAAGCAATTATACTCCAATAAAGATGTTAAAAAAATAAATAAAAAATAAAGTCCAATTGTTTGAAGATCAAAAAAAGAAATTATGTTCCATTTAAGGCTGGTTAACTCAGTCTACGGCTCAAGGAGAACATCATCTGGATTCTGACAGACACCGTTAGGTGCCTAATATCAAGGCACCAGGACTCAGGAGAGAAGAGGGGGATAATCTGGATAAATTTTAGAGTTACCTGTAAACACAGGATACATAGTACTGCCAAAGACCACATGAATAGCTATTGGCCTGTTACACATTTTCAGGTTTCATGTATATATATGTAAATCCCAAGGGAAATCTTTTCTTTTTCATCTTACTGTATTATTAAATAATCACATTTAACAAATAACTGAGAAATGTGTTAAAAAAGGATATGTTGGCTAGTATTCTTTTTTCCCTTAATTTAAAACAAATAAGTTGCATTGCCTAAAGTATGCCTGAGAAGAATATAAAATACAAACTCTTCTAACCCAGCTGTAAAAATATTTCCATCAGTTTCCTAGTCTGTTTGTTTTCACAGCTGTCTTAAAAAAAAAAAAAGAAGTAGGATGAGATGTAGTTATTGATGTTCTGTAGTAGTTCACGAGCGTCTGGCTAGCGATCTGCCCTATAAATAAACATGTACATATGCCGAACACTTGCCACTGGAATTTAGGAAACATCTTAAAGTACTGTTCATACCACAGCCCTGCCTCAAAGAAGTGTATTATGTGTAGACCTGAGTAGCACGCTTATTATCAATGTTTTGTCCCAACACAGTGACATATATGAGAAACACTTCACATTTAAAACAGGTTAATTCTTTCAATGCTATGATATCTATGAAATTAAGGTGATGCAGACTTCTGAGTAAAGACGGTGGTTTGAACGTGAGCATCTTCTAATCTCTGCTAAAACCCCACTAACACAATAGGAAAGGGGCTTTAAAAAGACACAAATCCTTAAGGATGAGAAGGATAGGAAAGGAAACAGGAGCGATGAGGTTGCAGAAGCAAGAAAGGAAGGTCTAGCACCCGCGGTCTCCAACTGGAGGGAGGCTTCTCTGGAGGGGAGGACGTGGCCAGCTGGGGCCACAGCATGGGGAGGCAAGGGGAGCACCTGGCACCAGAGGGGTGTAGGCGAGGGGCTGAGGTGCCACCCACCCCGACACCCCAAGCCCTCCTGATGGTAGCTCTCAGTCCTCAGAACGTTGGTAGCCAGGCCACCACCCTCCAATCAGGAGACTCGGAGCGGCGGAGAGAAAGGCTGAAAGATGATGCCACTTGGCGCTTCCCCAAATAAACAGTTTGGCCAGGTCAGCACACAGGACTGATGAGCCCTGTCTCCACCTCAGAGCCTCCCGTCAGCTTTTCAAATCTTTCACTCTTCAATTTGAACAAATGACCATGAATCACAGCAGGGAAAGACTACTTAAAATTTTTTTTAAGAAAATTTCCCAGTACTGTACAACCTAAGTTCCTGGATTGAAAGAATAAAGCTGAAAGAATAAATGAATTAATTCTTAATTAGAATTAATACCACCAAATTAATTAATACCAAATACCACCAATTAATACTACCAAATTTCTAAGTTTGGATAAGGTCCAGATGTTTCGCGACATTATGAGGTGGGTCACTTGCCACTGCAGATCCAACATCAACTGAAAGGTAAACATCTTAGACTTTAATTATGTTATCAGTGATAGTGATATCTGGGAACATATTTCACCGTCGGCCTCCATGAAATTTCAGCCGGAGCCAAAGCAGAACATAACTGCACCATGCTGACTTTCAAATCAGAAGTTATCAGAGCTATTAAAGCTCCTGCGGGTTTAAAGAGCTGAATTCAAAGATGAGACTAATGAACTGCTGATGGATTTAACGATTCCTTCAAGTCTTCTTTACAATTATAATGAAGAAGTCTTTCCTTAATTCACGAATGGTTTTTAAGGTCTTTTTTTGGGGGTGGGGGGAACCACACCAAGCGGCCTGTGGGATCTTAGTTCCCCGACCAGGGGTCGAAGCCAGGCCCTGGCAGTGAAAGTGCGAAGTCCTAACCACTGGACCGCCAGGGAATTCCCCAGGTCATTTTAATCAGATAAAACTGTTAAACAAATCACACAAACTGTCTAATAACAGGCTCAGATTTTTAGATGACTATATTCAAGTATTTCTGGAAAGAAACTGAGCTCTGGTAATGGAGCCTGACTTGGGTCAGCAAGCCACGAAGAGCGGATGAGCATGCTGTACAAATGCCACTCGCCGGCAGGGTTCTACAGTTCACACAGCTACAGACACCACGCTTCCAGCTTCCAACAGCTGAAGGGAAACTGCTTGATGGAAGAAGATAAGAATTTCCAAGGTTCCTCCTCTTTGCACTTGCAGTAGAAATAGCACATAGTCTGATGATTCTTTACAGGATAACCCTATAAATGTTTTGACTAAAACTGTTTTACAGGCACAGACAACCATGATTTTCCCATTGACTCTACAGATCACTTTGCATGTTTGCAGCTCCCAGGGTCGTTGTTACCATCCTGCACTAACGTGCACAGCAAGGGCCGCCTGTGTTCTCCATCTCTTCCGGCCGTCCCTAACCTCAACGAAAGTCTGTGAGGCAGATGGGGGCATGGTGAGAAAAGGGCGCTTCCCCCACATCTCCACAATCATAAGGCCTTTAAAAAGGATCCTGAACTGTGTATGCTGTGCTGCACAAAGTATCAAAATTAAATTTTAAGTGCCCTACTCTCTATAACATTAAATGTAATAAAGACTCATAAGCATAAAACATAGAAAAGAATACATCTGCAGCCTAAATTAGCTTCACTCCCTCCCTACTGAAACTTTAGGGCATGTAAATCCAAAGATCACTTCCATTAAGCTTGCAGAAGGACATATAAAGCTGAAAGGTTACCTCCCTAACCATCCTCAGGCTGGGCTAACAACACAATCAATGTGGGGACTTCCCTGGTGGCGCAGTGGTTAAGAATCCGCCTGTCGATACAGGGGACACGGGTTCGATCCCTGGTCCGGGAAGATCCCACGTGCCGCAGGGCAACTAAGCCCATGCACCACAACTACTGAGCCTGTGCTCTAGAGCCCGTGAGCCACAACTACTGAGCTTGTGTGCCGCAACTACTGAAGCCCGCGTGCCTAGAGCCCACGCTCCGCAACAAGAGAAGCCACTGCAATGAGAAGCCCACACGCTGCAATGAAGAGTAGCCCCCGCTCACCACGACTAGAGAAAGCCCGTGCGCAGCAACGAAGATCCAACACATATATAAATAAATATAAATAAATTTATTAAAGAAAGAAAGAGAAAGAAAGGAAGGAAGGAAGGAAGAAAGAAAGGAGAAAGAAAGGAAGGAAGGAAGGAAGAAAGAAAGGAGAAAGAAAGGAAGAAAGAAAATAAATCAATGTGAATACTCTGAGGAGAAAGTCAAGGTACAGGAAGCACTTACATTTTAAACATTTTAAGATATACATATATACTTAATACACTGATGTAAAGCAGGAAGGTGCACAGCCATAGCATATAGATGTATAAATTCATGTAACAAGTTTAAGTCATTGTTTCAACATTGGTATACTATTCATGTAATCAAAGTAGAAATGTAAAAGCCATCTGTGTACTTACTTGTGTGTGTGGGGGTGGGATGAACTGGGAGATTGGGATTGATTCATGTACACTAATATGTATAAAATAGATAACTAATGAGAACCTGCTGTATAGCACAGGCAACTCCACTTCCATGTACAGCAGAAACTAACACAACGCTGTAAAACAACTATACCCCAATAAAAAATAAATTTAAAAGAATTGGAAAAAGAAGGGAAAAAAACAGCATATTAAAAGAAGCTAACAGACCAGGATAAGAGGATGCAGAAAGAATGAGGAGGCCAAGGATGACGGAGGGAACAGTGAGAGTGAACCCGTTCATGGCACCGGGAACGCCCCTCGCTGGTCCTATTCCTGCATCTTAGAGAAGAACAAGCTATGACCCAGTGAAGCTGAGGATCACCCATGATGACACAACTAGTTAGCAAGGGGGCCAGACTCAAGACCCTTTAGTTGCAGTCCCTTGACGTCACTGAAGAGAATGGTACAAAAATTAACACATGAAGAGCTCACTTATCTCCCGTTCACTTACCTGGCTAAAAACTAGAGAGAGAACCGAGAAAGAATAAACAAGCAAACAATC
The DNA here is from genome assembly GCF_003031525.2 of Neophocaena asiaeorientalis asiaeorientalis. NCBI lineage: Eukaryota > Metazoa > Chordata > Mammalia > Artiodactyla > Phocoenidae > Neophocaena > Neophocaena asiaeorientalis. Next base: position 2,911,857 of record NW_020172455.1, on the reverse strand, counting down.
CCCTACTGAGAGCTCAACACAGCTGGCCCAGATACGAGGTTCGGCCATCTATCTTCTCAGGCAGGTCCTGCAGGCTTGCAGGAGAGATCGGATCTTTATACCTCATTCCAGAGAACAGCCCATCTTGGTAATCTGCCTGCCTGATCTAAGCAGGTGAGAAAACAGCACTGAGAAGGAACGAGGAAGCCTTCGCATATCCGGGAAAATTAGAAAAATCTCCTCCTGTCTTGACAACATCAGCTAAATGAAGCATTGACCCTCACTTAGTTTACAATCGATCTTTCTCTATTTTACGTTAGGAAAGGAACGTAGAGAGCAGTGTTCATAGGAGTGCACAGTCCCAATGATGCCCAGTCTAAATGAAAACTGGTTACTTGTGAAGTTATAAACAAACCTAGTTAGCACAGAGAAAAACAATAAACAAACTCAATATTGAACAATAAGAGGATTACTTAAGATACATGCACAAGATAAAATACGCAGCTCTCAAAAATATTTACAAAAGAATTTTTAATAAAAATGGGAAGCTATGTGTGTTATTTTATAGAACCAGGATAAATATTTTATATATACAGTAGTATCCTGCTATTATAGTTTATAATTTTAAGATAAATAAGACAGGAAGGAAATTCACTAAAATATTAATGATGCCTTTGGATAGAATTATATGGGTGACTTTCTTCTTTATATTCTTTTCTACAAACTTCCCATATTGAGCACATACTATCTTAAAAGCAAGGAAAATAGAAAACTAAATGCATTTTTAAAGTAAAAAGAAAAAAGATACAAGTTACTGTCAAGAAAATGGAGAAACAATTTATCAGTATTTTCTCTGCCTTATAAAATCTTACCTTAACCTTCTTTTTCCATGTAGATCTTTGCTTTTCCTCCTCTTCCTCAATTAATTTAAGTGCCAGCTCTTTGTTAACTTTTGGCAATTTCTAGTAGAGGTGAAAAAAAAAACTGTACTGAAACACCTACAATTTAGGTTTAAAGGTTAAAGCGAAAAGCAGGGACAGGAGGACTCCACATCCTAGCCTGACGTGTGGCCAATATACACACACTCACTGCTTTTAAAACCTTAACAAATAATCTGGAAAAAGGAAAAACCTGTCACTAGTCTTTTGCGCCGAGAGTGTGTGCATGTGTTTTAAACAATGTCCAGTTAGAAATGATTGTATCACTTGGTGGCTGACCTCAGTCGGAAGGCAGAAGGAGATGGGGTTTGCGCTTCCCCTCTGCTTGCCGTTGGCGTGACGTCACCCATCAACGCTTCTTTGTCCTGGCAACAACAGGTGGCTCCAGCAGAGCAGGGAGTCCACTTTGTGGTTCTCCCACGCTCCCGGAACAGCCTCATCCTACCTCGGGAACCCCAGCGCCAGCTGTCAGCCCTCCACGGAGGTCTGAGTCCCAGCTCTCAGGCCTGCCTCTCTCCTGCCGCCCAGCCCTGGAGTGTTAGCTGCTCCCTGAAGCCACGGCCTCTCTTATCAATACCTCAGTATTTTTGCCTTTTCAGTTCTCTAATACCTGGGTAACAATTCTTTAGAGTAAATTCCCTCTGTTAATAGAATTAGTGTGGCCTGATTCCTGTCTGGGCCCTGGAACAGTCTAATGACCATTTCCCATGATCCAAGCAGCTAGCCTAAGACACTCCCAAATGTCAGAAAGAAATGGGGATTAGCAAAGCACCAACACTCCAAAATCTAAATCCCTATCTGAAAACAGCATCATGTTTTCCTGGTAGGACTGACACTCTCAGCTCACCTGGCATTATTTTCCCACAACACCATTACCATAGAGTCTATAATGATAAAACTGTAAAGAGTATCCACCCTCGCAACAAATAAAATATACCAGAAATATTAGTAAAAGATGTAGACTAAGGATGGAAAAACTAAGAAATGGATGGCAGGTTTCTTTGAATAATAAATAAAATACAAATGAAGTACCTTTCTCTAGTAGATTCAATGCTGACTACAATATTTACCTTTAATTGGACTCTCTGTGCTCGTGTTTCTTCTATCTTCTGTCGGATCTTATCTTTCCTGTATTCTTCAAAAGCAAATGGATTTACCATCAATTTCACCTTTTCAAAGTGGAAAAAAATTAAAAATAAGAGAATTGTATTTAGCAGCATGTCTCATATACAGCATGACTGTCATGCCGAAGAACAGGGAGATCGCTTACACATCTGAAGTATGTTTTATAAAAACGAAAGTAAGTAGAGAAGAAATGGCTGCAGAGTGCTTTCATTTATCACCTAAAATAACTGTAGTTTTGTACTCACCCTGTGGTAGAGTCTTATATCCATGAAAAATCCATGCATATATGCCCGGAGAAAAGGTGATCCAATGAGATGGGTGAGCCCTGGGTAAAGTTAATCAAAAGAGGGCAGATCTTCATGAAATCTTGATTAAAATTCAATGATCTTTCATGACAACAATTTGATTATAAGTTCACTTCTGAGTAAAAATTTAAGGATCAGAATTACTGATCTTCTTCAATAATTGCAAAGAAAATTTTACTCTGCTTCAGCAATATCATCCTTCCTTCTTTTGAATGCAATACTAAGCATAAAAATGATGGCAAGGTCTTTATGAACTATGACAGATAAGTAACGAAGGGTTCCCTATACAAGTGGTTCTCAGAATTTTGGATTCCATGAGCTAGTTTAACTTTAAAAATAATACTGAGGGCACTTCCCTGGCGGTCCAGTGGTTAAGACTCCACGCTTCCACGGCAGGGGCACAGGTTCGATCCCTGATCGGGGAACTAAGCTCCCGCATGCCGTGCGGTGCGGCCAAAAAAAAAGCCCAAACAAACAAAAAATGCTGAGAGCAACACTAGGTTGTCAACTTTCAAACAAAGGACACTGTCACAACAGTAATGTAGCTAGGGCATGTTTTTCCCCAAAAAGAACAGCTTTTGGCAAATTTATACCAACATATATATTATATACAGACATACTTCATCATGGATGAATTAAAAGTTCAATGCCAATCAGTGTTTGGAAGCTTTAAACAGTATCTTTCACAGGGTTTCCTAGATTTAGATTTCATTTACAATTAGTGGTGCTGGTGGTCACATAAGGATGCTCTGCCTATGTCACAGAAATTATTTATTAATTGCAAATATTTACACAGAGAAAGGTTATGAGAATATTTATCTTCCGAATAAGACCACCTATGATATACTCACATAAAAGGCAGCTTTACTTGGTGTAATACCAAGTGATTATGTTTCCAAGGAAAACATTACCCTGATTTCCAAATTTTAGAAATAAACATCGCTCCAGACCTAAAAATCACTTACTAGGAAAATCACATAGATGTACAGAACAGTATACATTACAGAATAACATCAAAAGGCAAAATTAAATTTAGGATAATCTCATAAAGTAACAAGACTTGGTCAGAAAAATACTTTCCTAGAATTCATTAGGTTAATAAAACCACAGGGTTTGGATTTGCACAGGAGAAACTTAAAAGGTGGTGGGGCGTCGGGGGAGGGAGGGCTGGACCTTAATGAAACGTCCAGTGCGTAACAGTCTGCGTTTAGGTACCTGCACACGTGTGCCCCTAAGTTTCTGTTTCCTCTGTTAGGTATATAAAATTTGTATTTATGGCCCAGCATTATTCCCATTCCAGGAGAAAGCTTTTCATATTAAAACAATTCTACACAGAGAATCTGGCAGGAGCAGCAGCTTTTCTCATCATTAGCTCCACAGAACACTAGTCCCAAGAGATCTTTGAGGAAGAAGAGGTTCTATGATCAAGTTAAGTTTGGGAACTGTTTCATATTCTCCTCCCACTCCTGGAGATTTATAGCGTATGATGGCATTGAAGGCTCAAAGAAGTCCATAAGTAGAGAAACTGATTTATCTTGGCTTAACCTAACATTTCTCAAACTTATTTGCCACAAATCTCTTAAAATGATAGGTAACATTTATGTATTATGTTTCAAAACTGTGCTGAGTACTTTTCAAGCATTATCTGATTCATTCTCCAAGCAACCCCATGGGTAGGTACCATTACTATTGCCATTTTATAGATGAGGAAACCAAGGCACAATGAGGTTAAGTAAATTGGCCAAGTCATAGAGCTATTAGTCATGGGATGTGAGCCCATGTCAGCCCATCTCTAATGCCCATGATATCAGCCACAATGCTACCCATCCAGCACTGCATACACAGTGGCCCATGAAACACGGTATAGGACCTGCTAAAGGCCATAATTGGGAAATGTCAGAACTTGCAAGTATTCAATGCTATAATCTTAAGAAATAAGGGAAGTTAGTTACATGGCCTTATTTTTACTTTAACATAAATTATTTAAAAAGGTTTTATATATGATCATAAAATCTGTTGAAAAATTATAACCAACGGCTCATTTAATATTAAAAGATATTACTAATTTATATGAAGATGATTTCTAGTATAACTTATTTTGTTGAATATTATATCTATTTCCATAGTTTTAAAAATAGGCAGTATGAATGCATTTTAACAAAACGTATCTAAACCTTTATCACTGCCTTCCTCACCCAAAATAAACACAGTGAAGAGACTGAAAAAACACCCAAAATATACTAAACACAGTAGTTTTTAAAAATCCACAAAATAGCAATGACTTTTTAGTCTCCAATTTAAGAAGGCAGGTGAGTATGACACAAGTATACTGTAAAAATTACGTTGGAGATATTTAAGGAGGCACTTCAGTAGGAAGACTTAGTTCACCCTACTTCATCCATAAGTCATATTTTTAAAAGGCTAAATACAACTCCTTTCTTTTTAAACATTAAAATTTAAAGAATAATTTTGGTGGTAGCTGGTAGAAAATAATTCTGCCTGGATTAACTGTGCTAAAAGATATAGTTTAAAAATAGAATTTAAGAATCTCTCTTCTAATCTATTTGTTATATGATTCTATTTTCTTTTAGCATTTAACTGCTATAGTACCTCTATTTGTTCTAAAGATAACTAAGCTGCCTAGGCTTGTGGAGAATGGATCCTCTAAGTTTTCCCATTCTCAGTAATTTGCTATGTAGCCTTTTCCCAACAATAGAACAAGATTAGCAAAACCTAGTCTTGTTATCCTACAAACCAGTACTAGTCAACTACGATAAATATGTTCTTCAGAGGGGTCAGTATGGCTGAGGTTAAGAGCATGGACTCTAAGTTTAAACTCTAACCCTCACATTTACCAACCACTGAAGCCTTTGGCAAGTTGCTTTAATCTTTCTGGGAAAAAAAAAAATCTTTCTGTGCCTCAGTTTCTTTACCTATAAAATGAAATCATAATAGTATCCACTCCATAGCTGTGAGGATTAAATGAGTTGCATATAAAACATTCAGAATACCGCCTGGCACACGTAAGCCCTATTTTAAATGTTGGCCATTATTAAGAAGCATTTCTTGGTTTGTATTCTTTAAACCTAAGTAACTGTTAAGGTTCTACATATTTGAGGATTCAATCTATGGGTTCTAAGTTTTGGATTAGGTCTTTCAATAAGCAAACCTACATGGGGACAAAAATCATTTCTGTGCAGTCTCTGAGATTTCTCAAAATCTTATTATATTCAAATAGTACCTGAAAGTCACTGCTCCCTTGACTGATACCTTTCCTATACATAGGCGGTAGGTTAAAAAAAATCATTCCTCATTTAAGATACAAAAAAGCCTCAGTAGGTTGAATTTATCTGAATCTTTTTCTAAGCAGAGATTATATATACTAAGTTTAAGGTCTGATTTGTCAGAAAGAGATTTGGAAAATCAGATAAATGTGACTCCATCACTTCTAACGTTCAAAACTCAAAACAAAAACAAGTAGAAATAATCTTATAAACATTTCATCATAATTTTTTTTACCTAAATTTTCAAGGTCTTTCTTGGTGACAAATTTGTAATCATCATAAACTGTGCTTTCTGGATTCTCTTCCAGTTCTTCTGTCAAGTTGTCTAAGAAGGAACACCACCTGGGAGCAGGACCCAAAACCTGCCGGCGTTGATTAGAAGGTTAGCAGATGTACATTCTAATCATGTGAACTAAGAGTTATTTTACAACCAGATTTTGTGTTATATTTATATAATTTAAAAATCCTTGATTCTATCAGAAGTACTGAGAAACAACTGCAATATGCATAATCAAGTCTATAATGGAAGAGAAAAAAACAGAGTAGGGAGAACTTAAGCCTATAAGGGAAAAATCTCAGTCTGGGACACAACAGTATTAATGAATATTCTTACATGAGAACTATGAAAATATAAATAATAATTCAGGTAGTAATAGTAACATCCATCTATAATTCTATTATCTCTTTCATTCAAAACAGTACTAGAATCTACAAAAGCATACTTGGCATATCAGACCTTTTTTTTGCCACTCATGACAAAAGTCCAAAATGAGAATTACCCTTTTTAAGGGTTTTCAACTAATCACTTGATAATTACATTCTATCTTGTATGGTCCACTTCATTTAATTGATTAAAAGTTAAAATTCTGTAAACAGAATTCTTTAGATTTAACCTAAAATGGGCTGCCAGGATCCACAAGGCTGAGGAACAAAGGATTGAACAGAATTTATAACCAAGTAATAAAATATGAATACTTCAATTTGTAACCCAATCACTTCCATAAAATACCGTGAATGCTTCTTACGCTTTTGCCCTTGGTACAAATCTTTCCCAGCAGATGCCTCACGCATTGAGGTCAACGCTTATCCCAAAAGAAATAACACTCAGTGGGAGAGCCAAGCTACTGAAACCCTCTCTCACGGTGGAGGCTTTCAGAAGAGAGAACTCTGGGCTCTTACAAAATAGAATTTCCAATGACTTCTTGCCTGTGTATTTTGACAGTAATCAATCATACAGAGGAAAAAAAACAAAACTCATAATGGAAATTATTAAATCTAGCTTAAACTTTTTGGAGAAGGGAAGGTAGGAGGAAGAGAGTTATAACAAAGGAAGACAGCCCCCAACACCCTTTTCAACCATTTAAAAAAAAAAAAAAAAGTAAATGTAAGATACAGCCATACTAATTAATTCTATTATTTTGCCTGATTAGAGAGGGTGATCCCACCACTCCTGCCAAAGGCTATGGGGCTCATGAACGTGAAAAACAACTCTTAATGAGCATTAAAAAGTCCCATGGAGAATTTTCTTACTTGCATAATCTGTACAATTTTTAAAACAGAGGTAAAGGTCTTGATATGCTAAGTGGTTAGACTAACCATAAAAGACAAACCTTCAAGAAATGAAAGGTATTTTTTAAAAAAATTCAATGTAGACCCCTTTAAAGAAACTGCTGTGATTTTAAGCAATTTTAGGACAGTAGCTTGAAGTCGACAAATATCGATATTAATTGCTACTATACATAAAGCGCGGTGCTAACCCAAGGTCCCCAACTATCCTCTTGCTCCCCAAGGAGTTAGAAACCTCACTGCAGCAGGTGGCTTGTGCATGCACACACACATGCAAATGAGCACACACTCAGCCGTTTAAAGCCATGAACTGAGATTGTGCTGAATCCACGTGGAAGACGGGCGAGGGCTAGAGGAAACAGGCCGGGTTGGGACACTCAGTAAGTATATTTGAAAGGACTTCCGGTTAGAATGAACACGTGAGCAAGCTAGGAAAACCACGGGGGGCACCTTCTGAGAGTGAGAGTTTAGGCACCTGCAACTACAGGGTATCTGCTTCCCATCAGTCACAAATATGCAAAAGCAAAGCTCGACCATGTACTGGTGTATGGCCTAAGGACAGCCATCGTCTCCTCTTTTAGAGAGGAAGAAAGTACACTAACTCTTGGCACTTTTCTAGAACGTAAAATCCTCAAGAAATTGTTCTCATGGGAGGGTTTAAACTTCATCTGTTTTAAGTGCTTAATTTCCAGTACCCAGAACATTGCCTGCCAAGTAGTAGGTGTTCAATAAGTGTTTCATAAATAAATCTAGTCACACATAAAACATGTATGAATGCATTCACGAATTCCACCGCACAAGGCATGAAGACTTAAAGGGTCTACTTTGGCAAAAGTATTTTTTAAATTGTCTAGTTGTCCTTGCTCAGATAAAAACATTCAAATACCTCACCATAAAATTACTGGATATAAGAACACTTTTTAGTGAAAGTCAGATTTATTTTGCCTCCTATGCAAGGGGGTACTGGTACCAAAGGACCTCATAATAAAGTAGTTTCACCTTTAAACCTTAAATCAGTCATAAACATGGGCTTCAAAGACAATGAAAAGATTACACTGTGTTTACTGACTTTTCCTGGGGGATGAGGGGTAGGAATACTAAAATATCAGACCAGATCTGAACTTACTTTCACATGGCCCTTTTTTATAATGTTCCACAACACTCTTTTTGATAGTTACCTGGATTCTAATGAAACTGTTTCAAATTGCCTCTCCAGGGACAGCTCTGGTTATGGAAAATAATCTCTGCAATCAAATTCACGGCCATTAAATTTTACAGGAGGAAATATTTCCATCAAAAACAAAACTAAGTCTAATGGGTTGATTATTAATCACGTTTCCCTACTTCCTACTCAGAGAAAAAAATCAGAATCACCGTAACAAAGTTCAAATTACTGATTTAACTGGTATTCACTGAAGGTTTTATCCGCATTAGAGCTTTCCTCAAAGGTCTACCACTAAGTTGCAAAAACAGTGGTTGGCTTAACTAATAAGGAGGGTTTAACCACGTGCACAGCTCTGATGTACCTATAATGACCACAATATTAATTCATGTGTAAAAATTCCTCGCTGTCTTTTTTCATAAAATGTTAATCCTTCAACGAATATGTAAAAATATATTAATTTATTCTTAAATTTCAGGCTTTACAACTTGAAGAAAACATCTTTTTTAACAATTGGTGTACTATTACTACTACGTCAGGTTTTCTGTAGTGTCATATTCTAGGTTTTCTGTAGTGTCATTCATTATATAGTGTCATTCTAGGTTTTCTGTAGTGTCAGTCATTATATTGCTGTATTCTACACTGCAGTCAAAACTGATCATTGCTTACCTACATTTTTATGCACCAGAAGAGTTTTGTCTCAGAAACTTGGTAAAGACTGTTCTATTTTAAACTTCAGTTATCTGTTAATGACTTGCCACTTTTTATAAGAATTTCCTAAAGTCACAGGTCAGTAAAAGTAGAGAATTGGACACGGACTCATCAAACTGCTATAAAGGGATACTGTGGGTCCCTCAGCAACTTTAATGACAATCATATCAATCAATTTAAACAGAAATACTTGGTCCTCCAAAATAGGAAAGAATCTTTATCAGTGTGCTTTGGGAAGGCCTTGACTGAAATGCAGCCGAGTATCTACTTGCTCTAATCCGTTTGGGCAAAAGAACCAATTTTAAGGTACATGAAAATACATGCCATGTGCCCAAGCTCATCTGCCTGTATGATTACAACCTACCTTTAAGATGTTAATTACATATGCTTAATTTAAAACCTCAAAATTCTCATATATTCTGGTAATGGACAAAAATGACTAAGAGTGGGGAGGACAGACGATGAATATTAAGATCCTTAGGGAGGTGACAGAAGAGGGTAGCCCTTCCCCCATTCTTTTGAAAAACCACTGTGCCACATCCTAAAGCTGGGTTAGGGCAGAAATAAGGACTGAGGATTACTGGATGGATGGTTTTAACAGATCAAGGGTGATTAAAATAACAACAAAGTATTATTAATATCATTAGAGACAAAGAACCAAACTGTACTAATTCAATATAGATGCCATAATTTTTCCCATTTACTTATAATGCTACTTAGTATTTCCTATTTATATGAAAATCACTGATAATATAGCACAGCAATTAAATATGAAATTGTTACCCTGACTTTTAAAAATAAATTTATTTTTTGGCTGCGTTGGGTCTTCGTTGCTGTTCACAGGCGTTCTCTATTTGCGACGAGCGGGGGCTGCTCTTCGTTGCGGTGCACGGGCTTCTCATTGAGGTGGCTTCTCTCTTGTTGTGGAGCACGGGCTCTAGGTGTACGGGCTTCAGCAGTTGTGCCACATGGGCTCAGTAGTTGTGGCTCGTGGGCACTACAGTGCAGGCTCAGTAGTTGCATCCCACGGGCTTAGTTGCCCTGCGGCACATGGGATCTTCCCGGACCAGGGATGGAACCCATGTCCCCTGCACTGGCAGGTGGATTCTCAACCACCGCGCCACCAGGGAAGTCCCTTCACTTTTAAACTAATGATTTAAAAACAATTTTAAAAACCTTAGTAACTAAGAAAATTCTTAATTACTCCATTTGGTAGTACTGTATCAACACACAATAAATAACTTTTTTTTTCCACAATAACTTTGAACAAAAATGGGAAACTTTAACTATATGTAATATATCCAAGTGTTCTAACATGTATCAGTTAAAGTTTCCCCATTAGAATTTTAACCCACATCTAATCTGAAATCTGTTACTCTCACTATAACTCTTTATCAGAAATAACCGGGGCCAGGGACTTCCCTGGTTGTCCAGTGGTTAAGAATCCACCTTCCAGTGCAGGGGATGCGGGTTTGATCCCTGATCGGGGAACTAAGATCCCGCATGCCATGGGGCAACTAAGCCTAAGCACCGCAACTACTGAGCCCACACGCGCTGGAACCCGGTGCTCCACAATTAGAGAGAAGCCCACGTGCCGCAACGAAAGATCCCGCACGCCGCAATGAAGATCCTGCGGTGCCGCAACTAAGACCCAACGCAGCCAAATAAATAAATAAATATTAAAAGAAGAGGAAGAAGAAGAAGAAACTACTGGGGCCAAAGAGCATTTGAAACCTTAGAATCTTCTGCATTTTCAAAAGGTAACACAGTACGTATAGTGCTTTTATGTAAAATCTTCAGTGGGGTCTGGGTCAGTGATCCATAATCAAACACATTAATAGTTCTCTGCGGCAAAATCTACACATCTTCATACCGATGATCTGGATAAATAGTCTAGAAAGAGCCTCATCATTACATGTCAGATTTGAGTCCTAATGAAGCGATTCAGGTTTTGCCACTGATCAGTTATAAAAAAAAAAATTCAGGGCTTTTTGGATTTCAGAATTGCAGATCAGAGATGATGCGGGTATACTATAATGTAACTATCATTAACCACTATTACGATTAATCATAATTTTTCTAAATGTATAGCCTGTATCTCCAGAAGGAGAACGGGATTTTGCCAACTAAGATGACCAACCCTGCAATACATAAACTCAAAGGCAAACTTCCTTTTCAAACTTTCCCTCTATTAATAGTTGAACAGCACCACTAGTACCAGCATGTATTTTTAAATTCTGACAGCTGGGGCTTATTAATAACCGGTCATAAATAAGCCTAAAAGAGGAGAGACAGCTGGGTGAGCCAAGGGAGTGGCCACGAATTTAAGCATGTAACTGCCATTTGCAACATAATGAGCTGCCTAATTGCGTACCCAAGTTTACATGTATTTGCGTGAGTAATTATGAGTCATTTAAAGGTACTCTATCTACTTGTGGTACTTTGTTCTCTCATTCCTAAAAATCAGATCAGCAAAAGAGCAATTTAGTTTCAACATTTTAAAATATTTCTTTTAAAAGGGAGAAAAATTATTATCTGCCATGATTTCAGGTTTTTTTCAATTCACTTTTTGAAAAGCAGTTTAGGCACTGAAATAAAATAATAATAAAATAAGGCCAGGTGATAAAGAAAAAGATCACCTATGCCATTCTGTCCGTATCAGCCGACAAACCAATAGTTAATCTATGCAATGCCCTATGAGTACAAACAAGCATGCGATGGAGCACCTATACTCAAGGGTTAGGGAAGACAGGACGCCCCAAGCAAACAATTCAATGGCGCACTAACTATATATTTTTATCTCCTTTCCCTCCCAAGCCTACTTAAAATGATAGTATACCAGTATAAAAGGTATTACCCTTCAAGGACAAAAAGAACAAAAGAAGAAAATATAGTGGTTAAAGGATTTAACACAGTATAAATGTTGGGTACGGGCTTCCGTGGTGGTGCAGTGGTTAAGAATCCACCTGCTAATGCAGGGGACACAGGTTCGAACCCTGGTCCGGGAAGATCCCACATGCCGCAGAGCAACTAAGCCCATGCACCACAACTACTGAGCCTGCACGCTAGAGCCTACGAGCCACAGCTACTGAGCCCAAGTGCCACAACTACTGAAGCTCACGCTCCACAACTACTGAAGCTCACGCTCCACAACAAAAGAAGCCACCGCAATGAGAAGCCCGCACACCACAATGAAGAGTAGCCCCCGCTCGCCGCAACTAGAGAAAGCCCAGGCACAGCAATGAAGACCCAACGCAGCCAAAAAAAAAAAAAAAATGTTGGGTGCTTACAGAGTTAAGTATCAAAGAGGAGACTAGATTCTCTCCTTAGAGTCCTTGAAACCCAGCACTTCCAGGCTCCATGCATCTGGGAAGATGGGCCCAAACAGAGGGGAGATGATGGAGTTGATGAATATCTAAAGTCCCACCACCCCTTAGGAAACCAGAGGATGATTTTTTGGAGAAAGTGAAGAAAAGCTGCTCCACAGGATACCTGGCACAGGTGACTTGAGCTGCGGAGGTTGAAATTAGCAAACTAACTGGCAGCCTCCATATCAGTGTGCGGCCCTCAGCTCCTTCCGCAGCTCCCAGAATGCCAGAAGCCAAACACATGCTGCTGTGCGTCCATTCCTGCCAGCCTAAACCCCTAACAGTCCTGGTGAGGAACTGGGGGATTCTCTATAGAAAACGAAAGATCCCCAAAGACAGACTTCCAGATGTTGATATCTGGGAATCCTCCAATATAGGCACAGACCTCATTTTACTGCACTTTGCAGATATTGTGTTCCTCACAAACTGAAGGTGTGTGGCAACCCTGTGTTGTCGGATGACGGTTAGCATTTTTTAGCAATAAGGTATTTTTAAATTAAGATATGTACATAGTTTTATAGACATAATGCGATTGCACACTTAATAGACTACAGTATACTGTAAACATAACTTTTATATGCACTGGGAAACCAAAAAAATATGTGACTAACTTTATTGCGACATTTGCTTTATTGTAGTGGTCTGGAGCCAAACCTGTGATTTCTCCAAGGTATGCCTTTGGTCATTAGCTGAAGAGTTAGCATGAAAATTACCAGAAGACAAGACCACGGCATACAAAGAACTGCACGGGCTTTCTCTAGTTGTGGCGAGCAGGGGCTACTCTTCATTGCAGTGTGCGGGCTTCTCATTGCAGTGGCTTCTCTTGTGGCTTCATTGCAGAGCATGGGCTCTAGGTGCACGGGCTTCAGTAGCTGTAGCACGCGGGCTCAGGAGTTGCGGCATGCGGGCACCCTAGAGCACGCAGGCTTCAGTTGTTGCTGCGCACAGGCTCTAGGGCGCGTGGGCTTCAGTAGTTGTGGCTCACAGGCTCTAGAGCGCAGGCTCAGTAGTTGTGGCACACAGGCTTAGCCGCTCTGCAGCATGAGGGATCTTCTCAGACCAGGGATCAAACCCGAGTTCCCTGCATTGGCAGGCAGATTCTTAACCACTGCGCCACCAGAGAAGTTCCTAGTGTCTCATTCTTAAATAAGAATAGATTGCCAAAGATCACCATTCATTTATTCAACAAATAGTTATTGTCAAGCATTTTTCTCTTCACTGTAGATACAGCAGTGAGCAAAACAATCAAGAATCTCTACCTTTAAAGAGCTTTCATTCTGGAAAGGGAAACAATAAACAAACAAAGGAAAGAGTATAGAGTATGACAGACGGTGATAAGAGCTATGGGGAAAATAAAGCAGTGAAGGGTGATGGAGAACACAGGGGAAGGGGAGCAGGGGTGGAGAGGGAAGCCCATGTTGAAGTGACAACTGAATACAGACCTAGAGGAGAGGAGAGAATAAACCATGAGAATATCTGGCATATGCAAAGGTCCTGAGATCAGAACTGCTTGGCATGTTTGGGGATCAGCAAAGAGACCAACCCAGTATGGTGTGAACAGAGGGAGACAGGAAAGGGCTAGATCAGGTAGGGTCTTGCAGGCCACTGCAGGACTTCACCTTTTCCTTGAGTGAGACAGAAGTCACTGGAGGGTGACTTATGTTTACAAGGATCTCTTTAAAAAGGATGGGAGACTTACTGGTTCCAGGAAAGCTCTGTCATCACCTGAATTAAGTCAACTAAGCAGAGACTTTGGTGGCCACACAGAACAAAGCTATCAGATTTTACAGACTTAATCCAGCAGAGTCTCTAAACAAACAAAATGGCAACAACAGTGAATTCAGGGTGGGGGTCATCTGAGTTCCATAACTCCCTAATTATATTATCTAAAACATCTAGTTTTCAACAAAAAATTACAAGACGTGCAGAGAAACCACGGCCCATATACAGGGGATAAAAAGCAGTCAATAGAACCTATCTTTTGAGGAAGCTCATACTTTAGACTTACCAGACAAAGACTTTAAATCAGCTATTACAGATATGCACAAAGAACTAAACAAACAAACCCGTGCCTAAGAACTACTGAAATGTATGAGAACACGTCTCATGAAATAGAGAATATCAACAAGGAGAGGGAAATTACAAGAACGAAATAAAAAAGAACAAAATAAAAGTCTTGGAGTTGAATAATACAATGAAATAAAAAATTCACTAGAGGGGCTCAACAGATATAAATCAGCAGAAGGAAGAATCAGCCAATTTGAAGACAGGTAAGTTGAGATTATCCAGTTTGAGAAATAAAAAGAAAACTGAACAGAGCCTCAGACACCTGTGGGACGTCAAACAGACCAACATACACAAAATGGGAGTCCCAGAAGAAAAGAAACAAAGGGGCAGAAAGAGTACCTGAAGAAATAGTGGCCAAAAACTTCTCAAATTTGGTAAAAACTATTAAACTGCACATCCAAGTAGGACAAATTCAAAGAGATCCACACCTAGACACATCACTGTCAAACTGTGAAAAGACAAATGTACCTGAAAACAGATATTCATACCAGTCCTTTCCTGTTTCAAACTTTTGAATTTGAGGTATTGTAATGTCAAGAAAGCTTCTGGGAAACACGCACCCACTGGAGATCTACTGACTGAGCACATGCATCCACTGGAGATCTACTGAGCACACGCACCCACTGGAGATCTACTGACTGAACACATACATCCACTGGAGATCTACTGACTGAACACACATCCACTGGAGATCTACTGACTGTGAGCTTGGCAACATTCAGCACATGCAAGCTTACACCAACAGTCCTGCTAAATTGAGGCAAAGGGGAAAGAGAGTTACTCTCAAACCACCGCAATTTAAGAGAGCAAAAATCTTGTTCAAAACCATGAAATTCCTTCATAAACCAAATCTCTTAAAAGTTCTCTTGTAAGTATTCAAAGCTGTATTATACTTAACCTAAGTAATTCTAATTTGAGTTAGAATGAAAAGCTTTTCCTGAAAATTACAAACAGTGCATTAAATAGCATGAAAAAGTCCTCAGCTTCCATCTTCCTTCAATTCTCAAGAAAAAAGAAAAAAATATCTTATTATGGTCCCTGTCTTTTTCAAAGTCCCCTGTTAGTTAAATAGGACAAACATGGTTCTTTTAAGGTCTCCTCTTTATTCTTTCCTGAAGAGCCTGGCTCTGCACCTCTGCTGCAAATCACCATTGGATGTTTACCATCATGTTACACTTGAAATCCCACGCAGTTTCCCCAAGTTCACATCCAGAGTTTACAGTTCCAGTGACTCCACGCTGTGCTTAAGTCCTCTACTTCCAGCCTTTCCCTGTCCCAGTTTCCTAACTACACTAAAAATGCTCAGCCTTGAGAGCTATGTCTGCACGTAAGTGTACACACAACAGTCCCATGGGTGCTAAAGGCGCTAGGCCAATTTTATCATTTGAGAATGTATTTATCTTTTTGATCACACACCTGGTAATGTGCACTCTCCAAGATCTTATTTTGTCATTTTATTCCTGCCAAGAGTTACACAGATGGTTTTAGTGTGTTATCCTGGTTACCACATCAGCAGTTTCCTGGTTCTATCCTACTTCCTCACAGGCAAAGAAATTTATTAATAATTTTTCGGCATATTCTTACGCTTTCCAATTCTTAAGTCTATGTAAAAACTAAGGGCATCCTAATATTTAAAAATATCTAGGGATGGAAACTTGGCAGAAACAAAGGAAGAGTAAAATGTTTCTAAATGAAGGTTATACACTTCAATACTGCTACTCTACAAGGGTCAAAAAATATTTTGCCACCATTTAGCAGTTAATGTTTATCTACAGGGTGCCACACATGGAACTAGGAAATCCTGAAGAATACATTTTAAATTCAAGCAAAAGGAGATTTCCATATATTCCCAAAGAAAGCCAAACTAGAGCATTATACTGGCAAAACAAGAGGATAAAAGAACCCAATTTTGACTCATAATTGAATAAAATGTAACCAACCATAAAGCACGTAAGTAATTTTCTACAACCCAGGTAGAATGTCTATTTCAGATTTTAAATACATATATTTCCCACTGTGATGGTAAACAGGATTCATACACGACAATATTAATGGCCCTATTAAGATATATGATGTATGTGTGTGCAGGGTTGTGGGAGGGAAGTAGTGTGTATATTGTATTTATCTTTTTTTAGTGAACTCTTAGGATAAATTCCAAAAACTTCACGTAAATCTAATCATTTTCAAAAAGAGAAGTGCTTTACAAGGAAAACCATACACATAATGAAATACTTAAACTCAGACTGAAAGGAAAGCTATATAGTTTGGTGGGAGGAGTGATGAAAGGGAAAAGATTACCTGCTGTAGCAGAACCAAAAATTGAACTTTGGACTCCATGGCAACCATGGCAAAAGAGATGCATAATGAGGTAGAAAGAGATCATTTACTTGATAAAGGAAGCATACTGATATGTCTGGAAAGAGAAACTCTCTTTTGGAACTAAACTCGAGAAGCATTTCATAGATCTCCCAAGGAACTCTAACACTGAACAATACTTCTCTAAAAGAGGTTTACAAGAGAAACTTTATATGACTGTTAAACATCAGAGAAACACCATTAAACTGTAATTTATGAAGGCCCAAGTAATGTGATCCAAGCAAGCACCCTGATGACCTAACTTGACTCTGACATACTTCAGAGCTGCGCTGTCCCGTACAGTACCCCTAGCCACATGTGGCTACTTAGATGAACTAAGATGGAGTAAAATTTAAAATTCAGTTCTTTACGCACACCGAGCACATCTCAAATGCTTAATAATCACACATGGCTAGTGGCTACCATGTTGGACAGAGCAGATCTTAGAATATTTCCATCAGAGAAGTTCTACTGAACAGCACTAGTTTAGAGAACTGAAAGAAACGAGTGGTGAATATCCATTAATAGGAAACTAGACAAATAAATTATGACATCTATATAATGAAATATTGTGCAACTATTAAAAAGAATGGGTTTGCTTTATATTTATCTGATCTGATCAGAACAACATATCGTTAAGTGACAAAAACCCCTTTCGAAATTGTATGCAGCATGAGACCCCAATTCTGCTAAAAATGCACATGCGAGTGTTTGGGGGGTTTGGGGGGGCATGGAGGGAGAGAGAACTGACTTGACTCTGCAAAGAGTATGCACCGTCCTGTTAAGAATGGTAGTGGGAGGGGCGGTTATGAAGGACTTTTTCTTCCTTGGTTATATATTTTTACAATGTTTGATTAAAAAAAAATAGAGCGTTTTTCCTAAAGTAATAAACAACATCTCCAAAGGGACAGAGGCACAGAAACAGACAGAGTTACCAAATGATTAACAAGCCCCCTACAACATCAAACTGAAACATCTATTGTTTCAGAGCCTGTAATTCAGGATTGAGACCCTTAGTGAACATCTGGATTGGTATTTGTGATACTGACTGAGAAGAGACCTTTAAGAAAGACAAAAGATCCTTTTTCTCTCCAGAAAATTCAAGAACTTAACTCACTCACAACTTTTGATCCTTTCCATAGAGATAAACCAAAAGATCAAAACGCCCTCCCAGGAAGTAGCTTGCCATTATCTGAAGCTTCGGAGTTTTAAATCATATACCTGGGAGAGAAAACTTCAAGTCATCTCAACACTTCCAAAACTCAACTGAGCACCTGCTCCACCACCTGTAGCTTTTACCTTTGTGAACGGCACCATCACTCATTCAGCCCCATCTGCCTCTTAGTCCCCACTCCCAACGATCACCAAGCCCTAAGGAGGCATTACCTCCTGACCGCCTCTTCTATCTGTCTCCTCCTTCACCAGCCACTGCCACTACCTCAGAGGGCGCTCTCAGGACCTTTCCTGGTCAGTTATGATCTGTCCTAGCCCCTGCTTCCAAAGCCACCCAATCCCTATAGGCAGAATAATCCTACACCCATATCTGATCGCACTCCCCTGAATAAAACCCTTCAAAGGCATGCCGCTCCACTTTAAATCAAAAGCAAAAATGCTAACATAGTACAAAGGTTTAGATTTAAGGCCCTTACATCTCTCCAGTTTTATTTATTTCTTGCCCCTCCCTGCCCCTGGAAAACCTAAGCTCCTCCCAGGCACACAGAACAGATCTGAGGCTCTAGCATCTAGTTTCAACTCCCTGTGTGTAGAAAGATCTCCCTGATTCCACCACCTTTCTTTCTGCCTCTTTGTTGGTTAACTCCTACATGTCCTTCAAGATTCAATTCAAATGTCTGTACTCCCCCTGACTATCCCACCTATGGAAAGATGGCTTCCTAGAGTGCTCCTACAACTGTAATGTTTGTTCCTTTACAAAACTATAAGCTCCGAGGCAACAAATAAAATGTCTTTGATATCCCAGGCCTTAGTGCAGGTGCATGAAAGGTGCCTACTAAGGATTAGTCCAATGACCCTTACTCCCCCAAAAACTCAACCTAGAAACTAGTCAACACAGACTATCTAGTCAAGCCCACAAGGACAAAAAACAAAGGGCTGGATTTCCTTCAGTGACCAATATGAAAATAAATGTACTTACAAATTAAAACAATGAGATACCACTACACATCATTAGAATAGCTAAAATCCAAAACACTGATAGCACCAAAAGCTGACACGGATATACAGCAACAGCAATTCTCTTTCATTGCCGGTGGGAATGCAAAATGGTACAGACACTTTGGAATAGTCTGGCGTTTCTTACAAAATGAAACATACTTTTATCAGACAATGCAGCAATCACACTCCTTGCTACTTACCCAGCAGAGTTGAAAACTTATGTCCACACAAAAACATGCACATGAATGCTTAGAGCAGCTTTATTTATAACTGCCAAAACTTGAAGCAACAAGTTCAACAGGTGAATGAATAAACAGACTGTGGTACATCCATGCAATGGAAGAGCATTCAGCAGTAAAAAGAAATGAGCTATCAAGCCACAAAAAGACAAGGAGGGATCTTAAAGGCATATTACTAAGTGAAAGAAGCCAATCCAAAAAGGCTAAATACTATATGATTCCAACTATGTGACATCTGGAAAAGGCAAAACCACATAGATAGTAAAAAGATGAGTGGTTGGCAGGGGCTTGGGGGAAGAGGGAGGGATGAATGGGTGGAGCACACAGGATTTTTCGGGCAGTGAAACCATTCTGTATGATATATAATGGTGGATACATGTCATTATACATTTGTCAAAACCCACAGAATGGACAACACCAAGGGTGAGCCCTAATGACTTTGGGTGATAATGGTGTGTCAATGTCAGTTCAGCAACTACAACAAATGTACCCTCTGGTGCAGGATGCTGACAGTGGAGAAGGTGGTGTACACTGTGTGTGGGGGGGTATGTGTGTGTGTGAGAGAGAGGGGGTATGTGGAAACTCTGTACTTTCCACATGATTTTGCTGTGAACATTTTGAAAACTGCTCTAAAAAAAGTAAAGTCATGCAAATAAATGACTGAATGAATGAACGATACAACCATGTCCAAATATGAAAGAAACATAAACAGACCTAAACTTCCTTTCAATATGTCTCACTATTATCATTTACACATTATTTCTTTCCAACCAAGAATAATGTTCTGTTCCTCAAGAAGGTAAACACAGCCTAACTAAAGATTTGTGCCAATGTGCAGATCAATTATTCATTGCCATTTAACAATTTTCAACTTCTTTCTACAGCAATTTAAACTGCTAATAATACGAGTCAATCTCACCACCGCCCCCCAAAAAAGCATGGGGGGAAAGCACATGATACTGAAGCAAGGAGATGGATAGATGGGGGCTCTTTATATTTCTCTTTACGTATATTTGAAATATTTCCAGAATAATTTTTTTTTTTTTTTTTGCGGTACACGGGCCTTTCACTGTTGTGGCCTCTCCCGTTGCGGAGCACAGGCTCTGGACACACATGCCCCGCGGCCATGGCTCACGGGCCCAGCCGCTCCGTGGCATGTGGGATCCTCCCGGACCGGGGCACGAACTTGTGTCCCCTGCATCGGCAGGTGGACTTTCAACCACTGCGCCGCCAGGGAAGCCCCAGAATAAAATTTTTTAAATGAAATGTCAGTAATATTCATTCCTTCAAATTGGCACGTATTCAGCAAGAGCCCACGAAGTACCAGACACTGTTCTGGGCACCAGGGACACAGCAAAAAGTAAAACACACAAAAGTCCTGCCCTCAGGGTGCTTACATCTGAGCACATGTGCATTAGAAGACAAATTTGCCTGGGATTTGAGAGAACACTAAATCAAAGTAAAGAAAAGTCTAAGTCTTAGAACTTTCTTCTTATTTTCTGTATTAGCTGGGCCTTTTAAAAGAATGTAGCCCAAATTTCTTGCCTATTTGTATAACTTGCCTTCTATTTTTAAGGAAAAAAAAAAACAAAACACAACAAAAAAAAACCCATAATAGGTAATGGGCATATTAATCAAAGAAAGTACCAGAGGGTTCAAGCAGTCAGGTTAACTCAGAGACTAAAATCAATCCCTGGTTGGGAGCACTACACTCTACCGCCACCAACTAGGCGACCACACCAACAGGACAAAAGGATACTAGATTTACTTCCGACTCTATCTTGTCCAAAACAAGAATGGTAAAGAGACCAACCTGGTAAGCATGTCGTCACCAGGGCTGGGAGATAAGATCCTTGGTCAATATTTGATTCAGAACTAAAAACCTAGCATCTGAATAGGAAGTTGTTATTTACTTTCAAGAAAACGGGCATGCCAGATGTGTAAACATTTATGCAAAAATAAATATCATCCAACATATTAACATAATAAAATAAATGTCATACGTGCGTCAAATATTTCCATATGGAAATTACATTCATTTTTACCTCGCCGGAACTGAAATTAACTTTTGAAAATGTGACAGGATGCTCAGAAAATTACTTCCTGAGTGTCACACATTAACACTTTCCGTATGTCTGCTATTCTTGTGACTCAATAAAATGTGATGGGAAATGGAGGATTTCCTTTGTTGAGAAAAATGCCACAGATACTATGTTACTGCCTGAAAGTGTTTAGATTAAAATAGGAAGACCACATTTCCCCTTTGTAAAGACACAAACAACGTGTTTGTATTAGATCAGAATACTTTATTAGCCACCTGACATTTATCCCCTACTTCCCATTTCACAATTATGAATATATAACTGAAAAATTACAAACAGAACACAACACCTTATAAAGCGATTTCATGCATAAGATAAAATTCAGTTACAGTAGATCTGCTGTGAATTGGGTTAGAAAGGAAGCTCACTAAAAAGAAATGCATCTGCTTTTCATCCCTCTCCTTTTTTGTTAATTAGAAGAAGGTAATGAAAATACATGGAGTTTGGAATCTAACTTTTCCACTAACTTGCTGTTCTGACTTTAAGTGCTCAATAATGAAAATTTTCCTTAGTCTAATGCCCCATCAGTTTTGTTTTTTTTTTTAACCTCACAAAGGGTGACTTTTATTCTTTTCCTAAACCCTAAAAACATGCCTTCTCTAGATACTGCCTGATAACACAATTCCTGAACTCTTTTCTGATCTTTCTCTAATCCTCAATCTGTGAAATGTTTCTCAATGAACATTCATGTTAACAGCCCCAAGATGGCCCTTTCAATTGTACCCCCTCCTCCTTCCCCACCCCCACTCACATGTGGAATCACTGCCAACATTCTGCTTAATTTATTCCTTTGATTTAAAGGTGAACAAAACCCCTGGATCCCTTTTTCGCAAATGCTGCTGCTAAGCCCTATCTCTCTCATTCTGAACTTGCTAACTATATTTTTTTATTTATTTATTTATTTTTTTGCGGTACGCGGGCCTCTCACTGTTGCGGCCTCTCCCGTTGCGGAGCACAGGCTCCGGACGCGCAGGCTCAGTGGCCATGGCTCACGGGCCCAGCCGCTCCGCGGCATGTGGGATCTTCCCGGACCGGGGCACGAACCCGTGTCCCTTGCATCGGCAGGCGGACTCTCAACCACTGCGCCACCAGGGAAGCCCTGTTTTTTAAATCTTTCCCTTTCTCCTACTCTGTTCACTGCAATTAAAATTTCTGAATTTCATTGGTTTAACTTCTTACACAGAGACCAGGTTCTAAAGTCAAGCAGCTAAGACTAAATAAAGTGTAATCAAACTTGAAAGATCCCTTTGGGATGTCCTTCAGTATGTCTAAAAGAGCGCCTATGCCTCAGGTGTTGGACCAGGACCAGATACAGCGACCTTACAGCCAGGAGCCTTGTCATACGAAAAACCCCTTACCTTAAATTACCAGAATCACACTCAGTGTGGCAATGCTATGAGAGGTAGTGGGAACAAAAATCTTTTGAAGAAAACATTCAAGCAGCCTTTTTTGAATGGCGTTCCTCATCTCAACCACATAACACAGCAAACGACTGTTTTCTCAAGTCTCCCAAGAATGATACGTAAGTAGCACCTTCCTAAATGCACAGATGAGAAGGTGACCGACTACACTCAGTGGATGCTTTAGAGAATTAGGGCTGATTTCTGTTAGTTGAGAAACGATCTTCCACCTTAAATTCAGTCCCAGACACAGGCCTGCAGCGTGAGACGGATGGAGCCACATCGCTCCCCAGCACCCACACCTTGAAAGACTTCTATTTAAATTTATGTAAGCTAAGTGAGCGTAATTATAGGATTTAAGTGAAAATGTAATCAATAGCCACCAAGATGTTCCCAAATGCAAAGAAACTGTAACAGAAGTATTAGCAAGAATGCCTCTGACTTGGTGAGACTAGTTGGTTTTTTCATCTATTTAAACATTTTTTAAAAACTATATATTATTTTTATATTCACACACAAAACCTACTTTTTAATGATCTCCAAGAGCTTATGATAATTTGGGGAAACATTAATTAAGTGGGAAAAAGGCAAGATATTAAACCATATCAACGTTTCAAATTAAAACAATGGAAAAAATAGAGCCAAATATTAAAAGGTGTTTGCCTTTGGATGGTGGAAGAGTGCCGTTTCTACTCATCTTTATTTGATGTTTTCTATAGAGTGTGCTCTGTTTATATAATGTGGGGAAATGGACTTCACTTTTAAAAATCAGATTTTTAATCTGAGCAACCAGATTTCATCACTGCTTTCTGTTTCAATAGCTAACGGCAAAACCAATGGCATTCAATAGTTCTTTCTCAACCTCTATTTTATATGATCTGGCACAGACCGAACAATCTCCAATCGTATTTCTGAAGTCATTTTCCTCACTCACACCTACGATTCTGTCACGACCTTTTCAATGTATCTTTACTGTGCTCAGTATCACATTCCTCCTAAAAGCTACATAAAAGCCCATGTCCATATAATGCTAAATATAAATACGCTTTGACACTGGATCCATCCAATTTTACTCAGTGCAAAAAAAGTATAACGGTAACAATCCGCTGAGCATCTCTCAGGCACCAAGCACCATGATAAACGACGACGTATCTACTGTACGCAGCTGCCTTACAAGTAGCTCAAGTAACCAAGGCTGAGACAAGGTAAGTAACTTATTCAAAGCCACCATACTTACAAGTAGCAAAGCTGGTATTCAAACTCAGGTCAGACTAATTGTGAAATTCCTTCCATAAGTAACATGGAATGAAGAAATGCCTTCTATGACCCACTTTGTTATAAAGCAGAAACTAACACACCATTGTAAAGCAATTATACTCCAATAAAGGTGTTTAAAAAAAAAAAAAAAAAGAAATGCCTTCTAGATCCAGCTCTGTGACCAACCTGTCATTTGACCTTGAACAAATGACTTGATTCCGCCTATATATTAAGGGGCTAGACTAGATGACCTCAAAGTTCCCTTCCTGTTCTAGTGTTCTGTACTTCAAAAGCTTCCCCTGTTCCTTCGCAGCACATTGGAAAACCCTTTATTGTGGAAAGCCATTTCAGCAACCATTTGTCCAGTTTATGTTCTATTTTGTTTTGTTTTGTTTTTTCGGTACGCGGGCCTCTCACTGTTGTGGCCTCTCCCGCTGCGGAGCACAGGCTCCGGACGCGCAGGCTCAGCGGCCATGGCTCACGGGCCCAGCCGCTCCGCGGCACGTGGGATCTTCCCAGACGGGGGCACGAACCTGTGTCCCCTGCATCGGCAGGCAGACTCTCAACCACTGTGCCACCAGGGAAGCCCTATGTTCTGTTTTGTACATCCCTTGTATGTCGGCAAACTCCCCCGAAGACAGTTTTCTTTGCATCTGGTACTACCTCCCTAAACCAAGAGAATATGTTGCAACTGGCACTAGAAAATAGAAATTTCTAAATCTAAAAAAACTAAAAAAACCAAAACAACAACAAAAAAGGAATTTCTAACAAAATTACTTCTGTCACTACATCTAACAGCTCTCTGCTTAAATAAGCATCTTAGAGGAAAACGTGATCCATCACTTTTAGGACTCTACATGGACACTAATATATTCAGGGCCACTTCAACATACACTAGTGGTCTGAAGAGATCTCACATCTGGGGAATCTCTGGTATCAAATTAGTAAACCTAAGTGCCTTCAGCCTTGGCTTCAAGTCGAAATGGATCAATGGCCCAGATTCAAAGCCAAATCTTAGGGAGCAGCATGCACAGGACTTCCACCAGCTCCAGCTAAAGCACAGGAAGAAAAACAATGGCGTTGTTTCCAATCTTTAAAACACGTAAGTCCATCCTAAAGCCAACTTTTCCACAGATTTCAAAAAAGGTACCACAAAAGCTAAATGCCCTTACTTTCACATTCTCCTTTTGTATTTTTCTAGGAAAGAGTTCATCTTAACAGCACCATTAAATCTTTTGGACAAGGCATTTCTTTTAGAAATCTGACAGCATTCCCAAACACAATGATTGCATCGTCCCAAGATTCTCTGATTCTGCTGATTAGAACATACTGTCAGAGCGAAGGAACTGATCCTTACCCTACTGTATAAAAACTATGTCTAACACTTATGAGTCATGTTCTCCACTTTTTAATTTCACTAATGGTAGGAGAAAAGGGCAGATGGTAAATTTGAATTTGGTATAACAGCTAAAAATCATTGCAATCCAGCCATTGTCAAAACATGCAAACATTATCCAAGATCCTTCAAATTACGGTCATTGTATTACTCTCATATGTATTTGTTTTATTAATCTTCAGCACATATTAATTCATTGTCTACAGTATAGTAGACACTGCTTTAGGTGCTGGGAATATAACAGGGAAAAAAGCACAACAATATCCCTGTGTCCATGTTTTACATTATAATGAGGAAAGATATACATTTATTATTTATAAATGTATTCATATATTTATTATTTATATAAATTTACAAATAAGTAAATAAATATAGGAAGCTTTTGTGTTCAATGGAAAGCTACGCATACTCTAGAGTAGGGGCCACAAACTTTTCTTTAAATGACCAGGTAGAGATTTTAGGGCTTGCAGACCACGGGGTCTTTCTGTCGTAACTACATAACTATGCGTTTTTAGTCAGAAAGCTGCCATAGACACCACGTGATAAATGAATGCGTGCACTGTGTTCCAGTAAAACTTTATTTACAAAAACAGGCAGCTGGTGTTACGTGTTTAGTTTGCCAAACTCCTGGTCTAGAGATTATCTGATTCTGACTCCATGGGATATATTTTACAACTCTGTAAATTGCAAGTAACTGACAGCAATGCAAGATAATTGTCTCTAGTCACGTAAATGCATTCTGTCCTGGACAGATAACCCTCCATAACTTCGGAAAGGCCTATCTATTTATTTGCACATTCCCAATTCAATATCACTTTATTCCACGTAAATTGGTGCTATTTTAGACTTCACCTTTGATGACATGTACCTGATTCCCTTATTTAATTAATAAGTTAAATGAAATTTTCAACACGTATTCATTTGATATCTATGTGAAAGTCATGACTTCACATTTCTCTGAAAATTATCCTGTAACAGTTTTAGAGGTCTCACCAAGATGCACAATGGATTCACCTGACAGTGTCAGGGAAACTCCATCACCAGAGAAGCACAGCCAAGTGCAGCTTTTCTTCTTGGCTCCATATGAATCCAAAGGGGCAGCAGGACTTCGGTAACTCTGTTTCTCTAACTTTAATTTTCCTCTCTACTAATTTTGTGCTTGGGTTTTGGTTAATTTATGGCCTATAAGTTATTCCCCCTTGCTGACAGCAATGACTGGGGATTTGGTCTTATGCTCTAACCATCTGGTGATCCCTGTAAATGGATAAATGGTTTACAAAGATCTAGTCTCTAATGGGTGAGAGAAAATGGAGACTCTGGTGTTTTAGCCTTTTCCTGTTTGTGGGACATTTTAAGTTACGATAGGAGTTAAGATGCTACGCTATGCAAAATGATAAGCCTTTGGAAGGTTTAGGAAGAATGATAGACTCTGATTTTTGTTTTTATTTTTATATTTTAAATCAACCTGGCTGTTGTATGGAAAACAGAATGCAAGAGAGACAAAAGTGAAAGAAGAAGGATCAGTTAAGAGGCCACTAAGGTAATCCAGATGAGTGGCAGGAGCGGAAGTACTGAAAATGGCTGGATTTGAACGAATATTGGAAAAAGAGTTGATGTGACATTCGGATGGACTGCACGAGGAGGCGTAAAGGGAGGGGGAGGAAACATGGGGGTGCCTGCGCTCTGGGCCTAGAAACTGAGGAGACAACGCTGCCTCTGCTGGAACGGGAGACAGGCAGGGGTGGGGCGGGTGGAGAGCTGGGATCAAGACTTCTGCTGCAGGCACCTTAACACAGGGCACCAAGTAGACGTCCAGGTGGAGAAGTCCAGTAGCCCAGTGGATATGTACCTCTGCAGCTCCAAGAGGAAGGAAAGGCTGGAGACAGAAGTTTGCAAGTCAGCAGCACGCAGGTGCCTTACAGAGCATAGGGACAGATGAGCTCCCTGGGGGAGAATAAACAAAGAGACAAGCACTAAGCCCCAGGGCTCACTAACATTTGGGTCAAGGGGAGAGAGCTGAGGCCCAAGCACTGGGCCATGCCAGCAGAAGCCACCAAAGAAGACCAACTGGAAGGG
This sequence comes from Neophocaena asiaeorientalis asiaeorientalis, assembly GCF_003031525.2. NCBI lineage: Eukaryota > Metazoa > Chordata > Mammalia > Artiodactyla > Phocoenidae > Neophocaena > Neophocaena asiaeorientalis. The sequence continues at coordinate 2,884,355 of NW_020172455.1, read as the reverse complement.
CTGACTGGGCGATGGGAGGAGAACCAAGAGAATGTGGTGTTCTAGAAGCTAGGCACAGCCTGGTCAACTGTGTCCAACGTTAACTAGAGATAAAGTTAAGTGATCTGCATACGAGATGTACTTTAGAGGAGAAAGCGTGTCCAACTCTCCAGGAAAAGCAGAACCTGCTCTGTTGGCCAAAATTCTCTCTGCTGTTTGCGTTGTTTCTAGAGATTGTGGGACAAATTTGTCATTCACCATTTTGCCCCCAGGTGTGTGATGTGATCATCAGACAAAAAGAAGACCAAGGGGCTTCCCTGGTGGTCCAGTGGGTAAGGCTCCACACTCCCAATGCAGGGGGTCGGGGTTGAATCCCTGGTCAAGGAATTAGATCCCGCACGCATGCCACAACCAAGGGTTCGCATGCTGCAACTAAGAAGGCAACGTGCCACAACTAAAGATCTCGTGTGCCGCAACTAAGACCCTGGGCCAAAATAAATAAATAAATAAACATTAAAAAAAAAAAAAAAAAAAAAAAAAAAAAAAAAGGGCCTCCCCGGGG
>NW_020172455.1:2856485-2883765 GCF_003031525.2 Neophocaena asiaeorientalis asiaeorientalis | reverse complement strand
TCTAACCCTAAACTTTAAAACTAAAATGGAGAAGATAACAGCTATATAAAAAGGAGACATAAAATATCTGTAAGACACTGTCAAATCTAACGTTAAGCTAAAATGACATATTTACAATTTGGACAGCTGATAAAAATATGTTATCTATGGTGAAGGTGAGGAATAATTGTTAGAAAGCACTATATAACTATGTTCTTAAGCCTTCTGGAAAATTATGCCAAACATACCAAGCAGTAATATTTGAAATACTGGCCTTGAAAAAAAGAGGGCATCTCTGAGGGAGGCCACAGAAATACCTTGATAATGGACAATCTAATATTGTGGCTGAGTTTAGAAGTAGGCTGACAAGTTCAATTCACCACAGACAGAACAGTCAAAATTGTTCACATCTAAATTTCTTTGTTTCAGTCACAAGAGCCCATAGAGAAAAAAACACCAGTGAAAAGGTTATGATACGCATTTTTAACTCTTTACTGAGCAACAAAAACAAAATGTGCCCAAATGCAAATATCCATATATCTACTACAAAATTTTTCATTGCACTTCTCTAAAACTGACTGCCAAACACTACAAATGTATTTCAAAAGCACCTCTCTGACCACCCCCAAACCAGGCGGCACTCACTGACCTCTTGTCTCCTGGAGGGCTGAAGCACGGGTGTCTGATCTAAATCAGACTGAACCGCTCTGAACAGGAGCAAGTGAACCCAGCGATGGTATCTGGAGGCCATGGTTCTTTTGAAGACCTTTTGCGTTGGTGAGTGATAACTCACTGAAGTGAAGAGACTTAAAGACATTCACTAATCTTTTATTACATTTCACAAAATTTGACTAAACTTCACTAATTGTTTTTGCACTTCCTGTGGCTTTACATGCCTTTGGGAGGATATGTGCGTGTGTGTTACAACTAAGTGAAGCAAGCGTTCTTGAGATTTTATGCTTCTTAATACGTAGTCATCTCTCTTTGCAAAGACAGAGTTCTGGAGGTAAACATGCATTATGCCGGATAAGTTCAAGTGCTATTTTCTTAAAAGAAACAGAAGCACTGGTGCAAGTTAAAGATAACCCTTTATGCTCTTAACTCTGCCCTATTTGCAGGTACTCTGGCTCCAAAAGTACTTTCCAAATTTAAAATATAATTTTAAATTAAATAGTAAATGTTAAAATATTTAATATAGTTTTTTGATTCATTATAAAGAATAAAAACATCTCAATAAAAACAAGTATTTTGGGCTTCCCTGGTGGCGCAGTGGTTGAGAATCTGCCTGCTAATGCGGGGGACACGGGTTCGAGCCCTGGTCTGGGAAGATCCTACATGCCACAGAGCAACTAGGCCCGTGAGCCACAGCTACTGAGCCTGCGCGTCTGGAGCCTATGCTCCACAACAAAAGAGGCCGCGACAGTGAGAGGCCCGCGCACCGCGATGAAGAGTGGCCTCCGCTCGCCACAACTAGAGAAAGCCCTCGCACAGAAACGAAGACCCCACACAGCCAAAAATAAATAAATAAAAACAAGTATTTTTTTCCCCTAAGAAAATGTTTTAAAATAAAACACCTAACTGCCAATACTGAAAGATGGGTTCAGTGACATTGCATATAATCATTGTAGTGGCTTAAATTCACATGTTCAGGAAAAAAAAAAAAAACCAAACCATAGATCCTTAATCAACTGACTTTTATTCTTCTAATTCAAATAGCTTCCTAAACAAATAATAACTCTCTTTTCCCAAGTTTACGCATCCATACACATTATCAAACACGCAAGCCATCAACTATCCCATCATGAGTGGTCTCTGGAGCTCACTGACCCACGGGGGCTTGGAGCCCAAGGAGCATTTCCAACAGAGACAGTACGCAGCACACTGGCAGGTTTGGGGCTGGGTGCCACAGGACCTGGATTCCCTCTGGAGTCTATACAGTTGCCAAAGGTGTTAATTATGAAGAACTAACCTACGATTAAATTACATTTCAGAGGAAACCAAACTTGAAAAACTACTTCTGGCATTAGTCCTGAAAGCTGCCGTTGAATTAGGCCCTGGAATTTAAAAAACAAACAGACAAAATAACAGATCCTGGTCTCCAAGAGGGAAAAAAAGAGAGTACTGAGAAAATGGGGAAAGGGCTGGAGAAAATCCATTTGGTCATAAAAGACTAGTTAGTTATTGGGATATGTAAGTAGCAGAGGGTATATAAATCAGTATTTGTATTTAATCTAAAAAGACTTCAAGTATTCAAGAAAGATGGTATCAGGTAGAAAGGCAAAAATTAATAAGCTAAATAAAAGAACATTAAGCTGTCTTCATTTTTAGCACAGCCCCAAAGCAGGGAAAAAGAGTTTTCGGACCTGGTTTATAAGATGTTGATACAAATCACAGTCCCAACCTCCCATATTGGGCATGAATTATATATTAAACACACACTTCTCTGTTCCTATAGGCCTCAAATAAACCTTTGTGCCAAATCAGCTTGGTGAGTTTGATAAAATCTTATGAAAGATGGCAGGCTTTCAGACCCCTGGGCTCTCTCTGCTTTGAAGGAGTGTCACAAAGAATAGGTTCCAAGTAAAGACACGCGGCACTCGAAAACCTCACTCCGTGCAAGGCAGCAGGGCAGAAAGGCAGGTCAGGAAGGACCACTTACGTACCAGCTGCAGCACAGTGCTTAGCTGCACGAGAACAACTCTGCTCTCGCTGTCCGCGATGCACAGTCACCGGGGAGCAGCCTCTGGATTCTCTTCCACAGCGCTCAAGTTAAATCTGAGCTACAGAGCTGAAACTAAAAAGACCTTGTAAGATAAGCTAACGTTTGTCAAGAAAGCAGTTTCTCACCACCTGGCCAGCATCTAGCCCCCCTCACACGTGCAAATTAAAGTTCCCAGAACTTGGAACAAAAAAGCCCACTCTGAGAAATAGACCCAGAGAAGCAGAAGGGAATAAGGGTCTCCTCCAGTTCTAAGAGTCTATCATCCCGTTTCTCCTCCTGGATTCAGGGAGGGACCTCCTCGTCTGCATGTTTACCAAGCAGAAAGCAGCTGTCATCTTTGGTTCTTTCCTCTCCTTTCCTCCTCACATCCAATCAATGACCAAGCCTGTCTTACAACCTTGACAATCTTTCCAATTCTGCCCCCACTGCCACCATCTTAGCACAAGCTGGTAACACAGCCTTCCCGCAGAAGTACTCAGAACTGCCCTCCCTGGCTCCACACCAAGGGGCTCTCAGCCCACGACTGCTGACCAGCTGAGCAGACCCCCCATGCGGCCTCCACGCTCCATCTCAGATTCTGGCGGATTCTACACACTTCTGACGGGAGGAAGGGCCCTTCCATTCAAGACATCGACGCCTTATAGGCAGCTGCTGACAATCAAAACACAGTAAGCACTCCTGAGAGGAAGACCGAAAGAGACCTCCGCCAGGAGAAGTAAAGGGAGGGGCAAGCTGATTTATTCTGCCTCTCCTGACGTTGCAAGAGGGGCTGACGCTGCGAGAAGACTATTAACACCGGACCGAGGGAAGGCTCTTCTCGTGATCGACACAAGTCTTCATCAGTGGACACCTCCGGACACACCACCTGGCTATTCATGGATAACAAGCCCCTGAAATCACTGCCCAACAGATCAGACTTCTTTCAAACTACCCCAGGACCCCCAAAGCTCCAAATACTAAAAAGGGACGCCTGGCCAAGGTAACACAGGGACCAGCACCTCTCCTGGAGATCGCCACAGCCTGTTCTTGCTGCTTCCGGACTGGACCCTACCTAATCCATTCTCCTGATGGCAGCCCAAACAATCCTTCAAAAATGCAGATCTGACCACAGCACTCTCCCGCTTACAGCTTTTCCAGGAGTGCCTGCCCTGCACTGTCACACCTGGCCTCCAAGACCATCAGAGCCTGGCTGCGGAGAACCTTTTCAGCCTGAGCTACCGCCAATCCTCAAGCGCTCATGCTCGGCCACGTGTGTTATCTTCTCCCTGATCTTAGCACACAATGTTCCCTTTACTTCCAAGACCCTTCTCCCATTCTGCACCCCACCCTCTTCATCCAGGAGACAGAACCAGCCTTCTGGTCTCTCCCTGGAAATCAATTCCTCTGGGAAGGTTTCTCCGAGTATCCTCCACTTTTCCCACCAGTTTCTAGCCCCATGATGGGTTCCTTACTTCTGTTACAGCATTCATCACACTGACTGAAAATTGTCTACTTTCTTGTTTTATTCCCTAATAATGAACTCCTTGAAGGAAGGGGCAGTACCCTGTACACTGCTACACTGCCAACCTATAGCACTGTGTCTGCCACACAGTTGATACAATCACTTATTGATCAGATGAAGATAAAGATATATAAACTAACAGGAATATGGAAGCAGTATCTGTGAGACTCCGGGGAGAAAAGGAACAAATGACAATTTAGGAAAACGGAAAAGCTGCTGTTTGAATAGTCTTCATTTCACTATCAATCAAAAGAAACATCTCAAAGTGCTTTCAACAACATATCAGGTTCCTGAAACCACAGAAAGTGAACATCAACAGAATACTTTTTTTTTTTTTGAAATACACACATGGTTGAGATATTTCAAAAACCCATCTTCAATATAAAGAACCTTCATAATGGGAGGCTAACAGTGATTATAGAGAGTTCACTGCCCTAAAGATCTGATCTTCAACACCCCTCACGCTCCTCCCCTAATCTCAGAAAAGGAGATGTTTGCTAACCGTAATCTAATGCCAAACTTTTCTGTTTGGGTAAAGGTAGGGAAGCTTCTGGCAAACGTAACAGAAGAATTCTTTAAGGAAGAAAAAATGGCACAAGATTGCAAACTGCATGTCATCACTGATCATGGCAATCTAAGATAGTTTCTTTTATATAAACTCTTTTTTTTTTTTTTTTGCGGTACGCGGGCCTCTCACTGTTGTGGCCTCTCCCGCTGCGGAGCACGGGCTCCGGACGCGCAGGCTCAGTGGCCATGGCTCACGAGCCCAGCCTCTCCTCGGCATGTGGGATCCTCCCGGGCCAGGGCATGAACCCGTGTCCCCTGCATCGGCAGGCGGACTCTCAACCACTGCGCCACCAGGGAAGCCCTATAAACTCATTTTTAAAAGACACAAACTACAAAGAGATGACTGGAAGAGAACCAGACTTTTATTTTAGAGGATTAGATCTCCTGATCACTAAGAGCTGAAAGTTTAAGATTCTGGAACGCTTTGAAACAAAAAACAAATGTAGAATAAAGACAAATTTCTACTATTTTAATGGGATATTAAGTAGTTTCCCACGAACAATGGTTAAGCATTATTTTACCGGTTCCAGGAAGCACAGGGAATTGACAAGTGAGCCACTGTGTCTAATTTACACAGCCACATGCAGACCCAAAGTCCCTCAACACAGCCAGCTTAAAAATACAGTATCTTTTCTTGTCCTATTTTTATCATAACTCCTTTCTGTATCACTTACCGGAATGTAATAGATGCCCATCTTGGGGGTTTCATTGGCAGTAAGAAGCATTCCTAAAAATAAACACAATGAAAAAGGTAAACACATGGGGAAAAGAAAAGCTCCCTTTTCTACTCGTTTTACAGGTTGAAATGGGTGAGGTGCTCACAACACGGCGAACGGCAGAAGAGCCAGACTGGCAGCCAGGCACCCTCGGAGTCAGCTTGTGGCCTGTGGTCCCTGACCCTCCCAGACGGGGCACCTTAAGTATCAGAAAGACCAGCCTCCCCATCTGCAAAACACTTAGGCTGTCTGTACTGGCAAAGTGACTGAGCAGTTCCCACCATGAAGTGCTCAGGTCTATACAAAGTTCGCCATCATTTTTAAGGGGGAAAGTTTTAAGCTTCAGACACATAGATAAAATGTAGTTTTGATGCACTATTTATTATAATATAATAAGGAAGTCAAGAAGGTTTCTCTCTGTTAATCAGGAATCAAAGAACCAAGGTAAAGTACTTCCCACCAAATGGCACAGCAAAGTAGTTCCTAATGTTTGGATTAAACTTTACACCTTAACAGAAAACAAAATGGCTTACAGGGAATGCTATGTGTAGCGACACTAGAAAAGACCCATACAGAATCCAACAGCCTGGGACCTCCCTGGTGGTGCAGTGGTTAAGAATCCGCCTGCCAATGCAGGGGACACGGGTTCAAGTCCTGGTCCAGGAAGATCCCACATGCCGCGGAGCAACTAAGCCCACGCACCCTAGAGCTTGTGCATTGCAACTACTGAGCCTAAGCGCCGCAACTACTGAAGCCCGTGTGCCTAGAGCCCGTGCTCCGCAACAAGAGAAGCCACTGCAATGAGAAACCCGCTCACCGTAACGAAGAGTAGCCTCCGCTCACTGCAACTAGAGAAAGCCCGCATGCAGCAACAAAGACCCAATGCAGCCAAAAATAAATAAATAACCTAATTAATCAATTAAAAAAATAAAGAATTTGGCGTCTGCAGACCTGCTTTTCTCGAGACCACACTATTCACTGTGCATGGGACGTGGCTCCCAGGGTGAGGGTGTGGATCAGGACGGGGTTTCACAGCCACTTGGGAAGCATGTGAAAAGTAACTCATTTCGGGGCTCTCCCCCAGACGCCGAGTCAGTACCCCTGATGTGTGTGGGGCCAAGCAAGCCATACTTCTAAGACACTCCCAGGCGATCCTAGGGGTGGCCAGGCTGGAGACCCTCTGCCAGACGCTGCCACTGCCCCCTGCCTCCTCATATTCAAAGGCTCAAAGAAGAAAACATAATCTTTCTCTCCAAATTTGCTCTCTCTCCTGTGCTCCCAATCTCGGCTCCGAGTATCACTTCCTACTCATCTTAGTTCAAAACTGATCTACCTTTTACCTGGTGGACAGAACCACCTCTGGAAGCAGGGTCTGAGTAGGTCCTGACCACAAACAGCACCCAGCCACTCAGCAGCTCACTCCTGGGTCCGCACCAGCCGGGCACCACCTGCTTCCCACCCCATTCCTCCCAGAGCTCCCCCGTGCACCGTGCTGTGCCCCCGCCCATCCTTCCTGCCCTTCTTACACTGTCCCCTCATGGCGATCACCTCACCTCCCAACTCCACCCAGCACCCCAGGCTCAAAGATCTCCCGCATGTGCTTCAGCTGATCTCTCTCTCTCTCTCTCTCTCCCCTGCCATCTGTACATCTATAACAGAACTCTTCCTGCTTTGCCTCGTATCCCTCCATCAAAATTATCTGTGTACGTCCGCCCTCAGAATACAACCCTGCTTGAGGTGGGAAGTGTTCTCATTTTCCAGAACTCTTCACAGATTTGCCTCGAAGGGATTGGTAAACCTTAAAATCTGCCAGGTAATCTACTGAACAGCCTGCAACACACGATATGCGAAACCCACGGCTTTATGAGCCTGTGTATCATCATCAGGGAGCTCCAGCCTCCTCCAAATCCCTACACACGATTACCAATCACATAAAACAGCTAAAGCGCACACTACATAGCACCTCACCTGCCACCGACCTATGGACTGCTACCAGTTTCTACTAATAGCTAGGCTGGCTGAGGCCTAAGTCACTGAGAGGGTCACCTTCTCCATCATCCACGCCACTTCCTGCTCTTAATTTTTCAAGTAAATACAATATCCAAGAATTGTCCCAACCAAGCCAAACCCTGTCTTAAGAAATAAAATGAGTTTAAAACCCTATAAAGCATAACCTAGATTCATCTCGCAGAATGCCCCGTTGCTACATACTGCATACCTGAGTTAGGATAGAGGCAAACATCATTAATGTCATGTTCTGGCTCCAAGGAAGTAAATATTTTTCCCTAAAAGAGTAAGCAAAAAGGAATTATTAAAATAGTTAAAGGAAGACAACTTTTGGCAATGTGATACACAGAAAATAACCTGGAGACATAACTCCACTACACCCTGCTGATGTGAAAAAATAAAATCACCTAACTGAAATCACAGAATTTAAGTTCAAAACGATCTTAGAGAATCTGTTTTATCAATTTATCAAATCCTCTCATTTTAGAGAGGAAGAAACTGAGGCTCGGGGGGAGAGGTGACTTTCTTGGGAAAATGAGTATAAACTTTTAAAGATAACGTCTAAACAGGTAAGGGTAAAGTCTAAAATAAAGTTGTACATCAACTTTAAAAAATTCTCATAACCTGGAAAACACACCCTAGGTAAACCTGTCCTCAAAGAAACCAAAGATGAAGAGACGGTCAACAAGGCAGAATGAGGATGGTATCTGCCATACCTGCGTCACGAGGACTTGAGGGGCATCGAGTAAGATGATGAATATAAAATAACTCACAAAAAAAAATCCTATAAATACATAAAGTGTTAGCTATTACATAGCAAAGGGTAAATTTTTTTTTAACGTGGGAGGAAATATACTATAGTTTTAAAAATTAAAAGAAGTAAAAGAAAAAAGACAGAAAGTAAGTAGATGGGAGTGGAAAAAGGTGACGAGATAGATAAACAAGGAAAGCAAGTCAAGCAGAACCAAGTAATTTGGGTGTTGGTCAAGAGGACGTATTTAGTCACTGCAACAACACCAAAATAAAACTTACTGTAGCAACTACAACATGATTTCAAGAACTGCTGTTGAAAATGTCTGCCAGCTCTTGCATTTATTAACCCATTATTAGAGGCTCCACGGCAAAGTGGGGGCAGCAGTTAAAAAACTAATTTTGCACCCAGTGAAAAACAGCAGCCAGGTTCTAACTGAAGACAGACAATGGGACTCGCACGGCTACCTCCCTTTCGTCTCAAGTGCCCCCTGAAACAAAAAAACGGAAAAACGGAAGGAAAAAGGAAGGTGAAATGGGAATAATAGCATGGAACAAAAAAGAAAAGGGGCCACAGTTCATAGAAATCCATGTTGGGGAAAACTATGCAGCAGTTAGAGGGCCTGGGAGGATGCGTCCAAATTGGTAAGTTTACCATTAGGTAGGATGGAAGCCAGGTCAAGGGAAACTTCTACTTTCCCAGTATGCTATGACCTTTCAAAAATAAAATGTTTGCATTTGTAGTATTAAAAAGAAATACTGTTTCAAAGTAAACTAGTTTGGATTATCAGAAAAGAGCAGAGAAAATTCCAGCCTAAGACACCATGTATCTTCCTAAGAAAGCCCTCAAAACCCTCTAACTCAAAGCAGCATAGTTGGTTCCCGGGCAATCGTCAGGGTAATTCTTCCAGGAATTGAGAAAAGCCGGAAGCCCTTCCTCTTCTCCCTAACAGAGTCTCAGGAGCTGCAAAGGTAACAGGGCTGGAGAGACGGGACACACCCCAAGGATAACTCTGAACCTCCACAGCACATCCAGAGAAAAAAAGAAAGGGAGCTAAGTAAGGTCAATACTTTGAGAGTTGACAAAATGAAAATGAAAAAACAAAAGTAATGGTCCAAGCAGGCAGGGATTCTGCTCAGTAGCTGAACCATGACGGAGCTGCTGGTGGCACCTCTGCCCTAAACGCGGGCAGCCCTCACAGGAGAGACCGACGCTTGCCCTCCGGTAACTAATGCTGAGGCTGCTGGGGCCTCCACCCACTTCACCTCAAAAATGATTTTTTTTTTTTGAAGTAACACTTTTTGACTAAAGATGCTGTTTGAAATCAATAAACGCAAAGACTCTTAAAAGCAACTGCTACACTGAATGAATTTTTTCCCAGTTGATGAACTAATCTTTTACTACTCTCTCAAAATACTTAGGTTTTAAAATGAAAAAGCAAAAACAGAAACCAGAATAAAACCAGCAACACAGGGTTTTGTTACCTTTTAAATGACACTCAGAAGAGCAGGGAACATCAAATATTCTCACGAAAATATTGTTTTTAAGAAAAACACTATAAGAAATTATTGTAAAGGTATCATATCTAAAATCCAATTGTTTGACATGCGGAAAGGGTATGAAATTGAGATGTATAATAATACTGATATGGAAAGATTAGTAGTAGCTCATAAAAACCTTCCAAGGGTTGTAAGACAGCCTCAAAATCTAGGGAGTTTCTCATGGATCAATCTTTTTTTTAAACAATGATTTACTCTCTACCTAACTGAACATGTAAAAATGCATGCCTGTTCTAGCAAATGAGGAAAACTTCTTAACAGGAAGAAAACAATCTTGGCTACTTTGAATATGAATATTATCTATCCCGAAGTAACCGACTTCCAATGAAGCACCCAAACGGATGCTTAGTATTGATATTTCTTTCTCGAGAACCCACAATGCTCAAAAAAGGCAACAGAAAGAAAAGAAACATTACATGGAAAATAGGCAAATAGTAAGTAATGTTAACAACAAAAAATACGTACTGAGTTCTTATTCCACATTTTGATAATTCGAGAGTCAGCAGACAAAATCAAATCTAAAGAATCCTGGAAATGAACTGATTTAATGGGCAGCCCATATTGGTGATCCTTAACTAGCAATGGCTTATCAGACCGAAGATCATACAATAAAACCTAAAAAGAAAAAAAGTTATTTCTGTTTAAACGAACTAAATATTTTATCTTGAAACTTTTAAAACTTAGAAAAACGGCTGCCATTTGCTTCATTACCTTTTTTATCAACACAGTGAACACCCCTCACTCAGGGTACAAAGATTCTAAAGTCAGCCAGCAAAAAATACTCCAGAAAAATCTCTTAAATTACCCTTCCAGTATATGGTTTTATGAATTCAACCCTGAGAGCAGTTTTTAGGCACACTAAGATTGAGAACTACTTAGCTATATTAAGGAAGGAATCAAAAGGGAAGTCCACAAGAATTTGTGTCATTTATGAATTCAACAAATATATACACTGAGGACCTACTGGGTACCAGGCACTGTCACAGCGGCTGACAGAAACAAGAACAAGAAGCATAATGAAGACAGTCCTGGTAGATTCAAGACAGATGGCAGTTGCAGAGTTATGACTTTCGGGGGGAGGGGGGGGTCTCTTCTGAGCCCTGTCTTGATAGGCAAGGGGCCTGGTGAAGCTGGATCTCAGTCCCAGCTGACAGATGACAGAGGCAGTAACTCTACTGGAAGCAGGGCTCACACCTGTGCTGAGGTCAGAACAGACTTACAAGTGTGTGGGCTCTGCCTTGAAGGAAAGAGAGAAAAGATGAAATTAAATCCCTGAAGCTATTTCATTTGTACTCCTCAGACTAGCGTTTGCTGAGGTATGTCCCACTGACCACGCACAGCACTGCATGTGGGTGATAGTGCCGGGTGAAAAAAAAGGTTCCTTGGGCTAATACATTCTGGAAATACTTACTCAACACATTTTTTGTCTGCAGGAATTCTCCGAGCTTTCAATAGATATTTAAATGCACTATAAACCTCACAGAGTAGAAATCTGGAGCATTCCAAACCTGTGTGACCACGGAACTCCACTCCACACTCTCTAGAAAAGGCTGCTCTAAACCACAGTCAGGACACCTGAGGCATACCCCGCTGCAGCTTCAGCTCGAGAGCCTCTCACACCAGCCATTCAGGCCAGAACCGGAATTTCTCAAGGTACTAAAGGAACACAGCATTCTGAGTACCCTCTCCACTCTGGCCAAAACAACAATGCTTCATTTTCTGTTCCCACAGTGAACAGACATGTGGATGTTTCCCACGATACATACACGCCCCTGAAGTAGTAAATGAAGTGTGAAGTTTCCACTTGAACATATTTACCTGCCCTGTGGATGTTCCAACTGCCATGGTCAAGGCACCATTAAATTTCAAAGCAGAGATCGTTGGTAAACTGTTTATCCTGAAAGGCAAAACATTTGTATTTCGTGCATATATGGCCAAATCTCCTTCCAAATAACAAATTCATTATTAATCTTCATTTCAATTCTAATGGGGACAATCACATTTCTTAGTCTTCTGTTTCAAAGGTAATTGTAACCAAACTTTCTTAATCAAAATGAAAAATAACCTTTACTTATAAATGTACTTTAAAAATCTGTAGATTATGTTCTTTAAAAACTGTAAGAAATATTTTCAAAGTAGCTACAAGCAAACAGAGTTTCTGAAAACATAAAACCAATTGAAAAAGATCAGTATGACAATATCTTTCATTTTGATTAAGGTATTTACAGAAACATGCCCTTTTTTGCTTAAGAGAAAACAGTTTTATATTCGGGCATGGGTATACCCACTTTTTTGTTTGTTTTTGCAGTACACGGGCCTCCCACTGTTGTGGCCTCTCCCGTTGCGGAGCACAGGCTCCGGACGCGCAGGCTCAGCGGCCATGGCTCACGGGCCCAGACGCTCTGCGGCATGTGGGATCTTCCCGGACTGGGGCACGAACCCGCGTCCGCTGCATCGGCAGGCAGACTCTCAACCACTGCGCCACCAGGGAAGCCCCCCCCATTTTCATTTTTAAAGTTAGTGATGTCAAGGTAAAATAAAGACTAGTCCCCAAACGGGGACCCAGAACCTGTAAAGGTAACAAAATGATGGATGTTTATGGCTCTGAATCTGGAGTATGCTTCTCACTCAGTAACCAAGAATAACGCTCTGAGGGGGAAAGGGTCCTAGAAGATGAGTCAGAAGCAGGCCACAGTCCTGATTTCAATACCTATTGTCTCCACAACCTTGGACCAGTACCTTCAGTCCAGGCTGCTGACTCTTGGCATCCTCAGGTCTCTTATGCCACCTAAAGCCTCAGCCTGCAACTACACTGAAGCATCCACGGGAACCTGGAGGTCTCTCGTCTGTATCACTTTCAGTCATCTACTCTTCAAAATGAACTCTGGAATCATTTCTCAGTGCGGTGACATTATTTTTCCTCATTTATTCAAACTCTTTTTTTTTTTTGTATTTTTTTAAAATTTATTTTATTTATTTATTTTTGGCTGTGTTGGGTCTTCGTTGTTGCACGCGGGCTTTCTCTAGTTGCGGCTAGCTGGGGCTACTCTTCATTGCAGTGCGCAGGCTTCTCACTGCAGTGGCTTCTCTTGTTGTGGAGCACGGGTTCTAGGCGTGCGGGCTTCAGTACTTGTGGCTCACGGGCTCAGAAGTTGTGGCTCGCAGGCTCCACAGCACAGGCTCAGTAGTTGTGGTGCACGGGCTGAGCTGCTCGGCTGCATGTGGGATCTTCCTGGAACAGGGCTTGAACCCGTACCCCCTGCATTGGCAGGCGGATTCTTAACCACTGTGCCACCAGGGAAGCCCTATTCAAACTTTTTTGTTTCTTAATAAAATTTTGTCACTTTCTTCAGATAGTCACTTATTAAGCTTATCCCTCAGTACTTTGCAATTTTTTTGTTGTAAATTATTTTGTTATAAATGAGAACTGCTTTTCATTGTATCTTTCTAACTGGATATTGCTGATAAACATCAACGCCACTGATTTTGTACATTTATTTTGTAACCAATTTACTTAACTCTCTTATTAGTGTTTATAGTTTTTCAGTTAGTTCTACTGGGTTTCTTAGGCAGACAATCACATCATCTGCAAAGAACAAAAGCCTATCCTCCGCTAGCCAAAATTTAACACGTATTTCTTTCTCTGACTGTATTGGCTCCACCTTCCAGAACTCTACCTATGTCAAATAACAGAGGTGACGGCTTATAATGTTTGTGTAGGAAAAAAATAAAGCTAAGCATAAAAAAATTAATAAATAAAATCACCTGGGGCTTCCCTGGTGGCGCAGTGGTTGAGAGTCCGCCTGCCGATGCAGGGGACGCGGGTTCGTGCCCCGGTCTGGGAAGATCCGACATGCCGCGGAGCGGCTGGGCCCGTGAGCCATGGCCGCTGAGCCTGCGCATCCGGAGCCTGTGCTCCGCAACGGGAGAGGCCACAGCAGTGAGAGGCCCGCGTACCGCAAAAAAAAAAAAAAAAAAAAAATCACCTGAAGCTCAATCAGCAGGCAGAGCTACTTTTAACACTTTGTAACATATCCAGATTTCGTCCCTGTGACTGGACACATAAGTTCACTGTTTTTCTTATGAAAATGTGATGAAACTCCACAGGGAACTGTATGATTTGCTTTTCCACTTAACAGCATACTTGGAACATCTTTCCCTAGAAATAAATATGCTTCTGCCACATAATTCTTAAAGGCTTACGTAGGCTATTGGTCAACACTTCCTCATCTGTAAAATAAATACGAAACAGTACCTGCATCAAAGACGGTTGTTGTTTTATTAAATAAGTTAATATATGTAGAGAACTTAGAATGCTACCTGGCAAATAGAAAGTACTGTAAGCTATTATTTCTACCAAGCTGTATTTTGATTTGTTATCCCAGGCTCTTTCTGACATCTTAGTATTATTATAATGGGATTAACACCTTGGGCTATGGAAGGTGGGAGAAGGTGCACTCTGTACACGTAGGTAGACCTTTAAATTGATGTTACCTTTTCTGTCAGGCAATTTAGCGATGGGTACCAAAAGCCTTAAGAACATGTATGCTGTTCAAGCTCTTGATATTTTCCAAGGAAATAATCATAAAACTGTAAATAGATGTGTACTAGTGAAAAACTATAAGCATCCTTCACGAACCAAGAGTGGTCTGTTACTTAAATTAGACCTACCTGTATATATGCAGAAGTCATTTTTACTTTCTTCTGTGCATTTTTGAAACTGCTTAGTATCTTTTTACATTAAGTACAAATCATCTTTACAAAATTAAAAAAAAAATTTTAATAAATAAAATAACCTCCGTCATGACAGCTGAAAAATGCCTCACCCCTAAGGACAAAAGAGGCCACCAAAAATGTCTGTGAATCAATATTCTATCAAAAAAAGAAAAACTACTCCCATGTTTCTAGAGACCACAGTTAAGATTATTTTTTAACATCCCTTCCTTAAATTTTGTATAATGGTACTTCTACTGTAGTCATTAAAGTAGAAATAACCTTAAGACATACTGCAAATAACTCCTGCTGGCCTGTTTTCTTAAATGACTTTTCAAGATGAAACCATTAATGACAGAGTTTGTACACAAGTCTCTTGATTCTAATTCAAACACAAGTTAATGCTTAAGGGTAAGAGAAGATTAACCTCTTTGCTTCCTATACAGTGAGTAAATATCTTTCACTTAAACCTGATTTTCTACTTGCTAAAAATAAACAAGTTTCTGATTCATTTTCTTTCATACCTACTTGATGAATACTAGTAAGCATTTTCCATTGCTTTATTCTATTAACAAATGTAGAGACTCATAACTCAGTAATCTGCACATTGTTTTATGAGCTTTTCACATTTCACAATAAAAATGTCTAAGTAATTCCAAAACAAAATGAAAAATCAAATGTAGAATGAGTTTTCCATTTTTAGATTGTTTAATACACTATACTCCGTACCATGGCTAATGAAGCTATTCATTGGCATTACTTTAATAAAACTCAGTAACAATACTCAGGAAAAAAATTTCCTATACTCACTTTCAATGTCATAATTAAAAGATGGAAAAAATTTTTTCTTTACTTATGACACAGGGAAAAATGTATACATTAGAACCAGACATCTTTCCATTCAGTGATTCTTAGCTTTTATTTCTAGGTCAAGAATGCTTTTTTACAAAGCTGATTTTTTCCGAAGAAAGAACTATATTTCTTCTTCTCTCCCCCAGAAAAATGCAAATCACACAAAATTCTACAATAAATTTAGAGTTAGTGTCTCTTAGCCCACCCATCTAACACTCCACCTCCTATGTGACATGACTGTAGATAAATGTCTGATCAACTGAAAAGACAAAGTAAAATGACATTTCCATGAATAACAAGACCCCAGAGAAAGGGCATTCCCGAGCTGATTACAGCAACTAATCCCATGTCAAGGATCTGACAAAGACAGTGATAATCTGCATGTGTTAATATGAGCACAGAAAAATGTCTGAAGGGAATTCCCTGAAGGTCCAGTGGTTAGGACTCGCAACTTTCACTGCCGGGAGCCCGGGTTCGATCCCTGGTTGGTGCAGTAAGATCCCGCAAGCCATGCGTCAAGGCCAAAAAAAAAAAAAAAAGTCTGAAAACATATGTACCAAGCAGTGTAACAGAAGTACTCTTGTGAGTGGGCAAAGGACAGGGGGCTTATAGGTATTACTTAATTCAAGCTTTAGAGGTTTTCATCCCCCAACTGTGATTTACTTTTCCAATTATTTTAAGGGTAGGAATGGCCAAATAGGAACAAGAAAATATCAAAAACATTGCTTCCCTCTACCTTAGAATTCAAAGCACATATTTTTGTTTGTTTAATGGAGTGGTGGACTCTTGGTTCCACCACCATATCCTACAGAATGGGAAATACAAATTCCTGCAGTGTATTTGTTTTCACAAAATTCCAGGGCAACTATATAAACAAGGAATTCCATCTGGCTTCCCCACTTAGTGACCTTTCACAGGAAAGGATTTCTACATAAAACAATCAAAAACCACAACCTCAGATAAACGTGTTTTAAGAGTGTCATCCTTTAGCAACTGATTTTAATTTAGTGTTGATACGTTTGTTTAAATCAGAAGCTGATGAGTATTTAAACTGCGACTTCACTCCCACTTACTCAGAATCAGCTGTGACGCTACTTAAGGCGCAGTCTAACAGGCCAACCCTGCCACGCGTCCTCGGGTCCCAGCACTCCACTCGGCCCTAAACAGATAAAACACAGTCATTTTAAATACTAGAATATTTTTAGACAAATACCAAAAAAAAAAAAAAAGTCTCATGATACAAATAGACAGAGAGATATACCATGTTCTTGGATTGGAAGAATCAACATTGTGAAAACGACTCTACTACCCAAAGCAATCTACAGTTTCAATGCAATCCCTATCAAACTACCACTGGCATTTTTCACAGAACTAGAACAAAAAATTTCACAATTTGTATGGAAACACAAAAGACCCAGAATAGCCAAAGCAATCTTGAGAACGAAAAACGGAGCTAGAGGTATCAGGCTCCCTGACTTCAGACTATACTACAAAGCTACAGTAATCAAGACAGTATGGTACTGGCACAAAAACAGAAAGATAGATCAATGAAACAGGATAGAAAGCCCAGAGATAAACCCACGCACATATGGTCACCTTATCTTTGATAAAGGAGGCAGGAATGTACAGTGGAGAAAGGAGTCCTCTTCAATAAGTGGTGCTGGGAAAACTGGACAGGTACATGTAAAAGTATGAGATTACATCACTCCCTAACACCATACACAAAAATAAGCTCAAAATGGATTAAAGACCTAAATGTAAGGCCAGAAACTATCAAACTCTTAGAGAAAAACATAGGCAGAACACTCTATGACATAAATCACAGCAAGATCCTTTCTGACCCACCTCCTAGAGAAATGGAAATAAAAACAAAAATAAACAAATGGTACCTAATGAAACTGCGTAGCAATTATACTCCAATAAAGATGTTTAAAAAAAAAGAATTTAACTTTTTCAAACTTTTTACCTATCCCCTTTTTAGTACTGTTATATGTTTTATCATTAGCTGCATTTCTTTTATAATTTAAAAGAAGAAAAGAAGGATGGTTAAGAAAAACAAGTGCAAAGTGTGATCCTTGAATGGACCTTGATTTGGTTGGTATGGTAGCGGGGAGAGGAGTTATGAAAGACATTTTGGTGTAACTGGGAAAATATAAATTTGTAAATATTATTGTATCAATGATAAATGTTTAATATATGTACTATAATAACTATCACAGAAGAAATCAAAATCCAACATATAATATAAAAATTAGTACTTCCCTGGTGGCGCAGTGATTAAGAATCCACCTGCCAATGCAGGGGACACGAGTTTGGGCCCTGGTCTGGGAAGATCCCACATGCCATGGAGCAACTAAGCCTCTGTGCCACAACTCCTGAGCCTGCACTCTAGAGCCCGTGAGCCACAACTACTGAACCCACATGCCACAACTACTGAAGCCCAAGCTCCTAGAGTCTGTGCTCTGCAACAAAGAGAAGCCACTGCAATAAGAAGCCTGCTCGCCACAATGAAGAGTAGCCCCTGCTCGTTGCAGCTAGAGAAAGCCCGCGTGCAGCAACAAAGACCCAATGCAGCCAAAAATAAAGAAAGAAAGAAATTTATTTTTAAAAAAATGAATGTAAAATGAATATTAAAGTCTGGCCTAACTATGCATATCAAATTTCAAGCCCCCAGTAATCAAGGTACCCAAGGAATTTCAGGGACCCAGCCTTTGGTCTGGGGGGTTCTGCTGCCCCTTCAACAAGTCTCAGGGCTAGTCTTAAAACAGCTAGTGAGGGCTTCCCTGGTGGCGCAGTGGTTGAGAGTCCGCCTGCTGATGCAGGGGACCTGGTCCGGGAAGATCCCACATGCAGCGGAGCGCCTAGGCCTGTGAGCCATGGCCGCTGAGCCTGTGCGTCCAGAGCCTGTGTTCCGCAACGGGAGAGTCCACAACAGTGAGAGGCCCGCGTACCGCAAAAAAAAAAAAAAAAGCTGGTGAAAGAGTAGCTTGCTCTAATACAAAACTTCTCTTACAGAGCACGCTTCCTGATTTCTAGCCTAACTTACTCTGTAAGGACTCTATTCAAATAAACAATTTTTTCAAGAAAATTATTTTAAAACTTCCCCTTGGTAATCTCAAGGAAAGTAATTAGCAAGATACTGCTTCACTGGTCTGACTCAGGCTTAACAGTATTATAACACTGTCAACATAGTTTTATACGTTTCCATTAAATCAACCTCATGTGTTCCATTTCAAATTTTAATCTTTTAACATAAAAATAATTTTAGTAAAGAAACCTAAATTTCCTCCAGATGGACTGGTTTAATAAACTACAGTACATTCAAACAATGGAATCCTATCCATCAGTTTAAAAAAATTACTTTAGGGGTTTCCCTGGTGGCGCAGTGGTTAAGAATCTACCTGCCAATGCAGGAGACTCGGGTTGGAGCCCGGGTCTGGGAATATCCCACATGCCACGCAGCAACCAAGCCCGTGCACCACAACTACTGAGCCTGCGCTCTAGAGCCCGTGACCCACAACTACTGAAGCCCGTGTGCCTAGAGCCCGTGCTTCACAACAAGAGAAGCCACTGAAATGAGAAGCCCGCACACCGCAACGATAAGTAGCCCCAGCTCGCCGCAACTAGAGAAAACCCACGCGCAGCAACAAAGACCCAACGCAGCCAAAAATTAATTAATTAAAAAAAAATTAGTTTAGCTTTATAAGTAATTACAAGTACCAATGTATAAAGACGTACATTATATACCATTACATTAAAAAAAAAAAAGCAAATGAAGAACCATGGTATAATTTCAATTTTGTGAAAAAATTTTAAAACCATATTACTAACACATATGCATACCTGCACATACACAGAAAAACAAAAAAGAAAGGAGAATACTGCAAGCCATTAGAGTTACCTCGGGTGTACGAGGATTTTGGTAACTGGAAGGCACAGAAGGGTACTTT
This sequence comes from Neophocaena asiaeorientalis asiaeorientalis, assembly GCF_003031525.2. Lineage (NCBI taxonomy): Eukaryota > Metazoa > Chordata > Mammalia > Artiodactyla > Phocoenidae > Neophocaena > Neophocaena asiaeorientalis. Next base: position 2,864,448 of record NW_020172455.1, on the reverse strand, counting down.
TTTAATAATACGTTTTTGACATTTTTACCTTTTTTTTATTAGGAGTATTTAACAATATTGTAATTAAAAAATGCAAATCTAGAAAAACTTCTGGTAAGCATGAAGGACACTGATTGAAAGGTGCTGTAGTTTAAAATGAAAATGTTGTGCATTTATTGAATGCTACTATAGAGGATGTCCAAATCAAAACCCCATATACCTTTCCAGTTTATAATGTTTTCAAATAGGTTCTTTCATGTGATTCTCACCAGCACAGCACCTCTATACAGTTGCCAAGGTAAGTATTATCATCTCCATTTCACTGATGAGAAAAACAAGCCTCAGGGAAAGTCAGTCATAAAACTATCAAGCAGCACAGAGCTGGGACTGCCTCCTGTTAAGAACAAGGGTGGCAATCATACTGGAGCTGGCAATCCAGCAGCGACTTCAGGTCTCACCCTCGACGATGATGGCCCTCGCAGACCACATCAATGCACAAGGGGCACAGTTTGCAGCAACGGCACAGCTGTATCTCTGTGGAACGTGACCCACGGTCCATACGAAAAGCAAACCAGTGGGCTGTGGCTTCATTAGCACCCTGCTCTTAGGAACCAAGCAACGCTGTCTTTAAATAAAACTCCATTCGTTATCAAATATAGAGCAAATGTTCTAAAAAATAAAGTCAACGTACGCTTACCTCTATTGTTCCTGCGGCAAATAAGCCATGCACTGAATTTACGTCACAAACATTATTCTCCCTAAAATAGTAAAGCCATAAGGGAGAGAGTTTTAGCATCTACTTTTGCAGGGGGCGGGGACGACAGACACTCAATAAACTTTCTAAACAAACAGTAAACGCAATGCTGTGCATGAGGTGGCAGCAGATTCTCTCGCTCATCTGCGTATGCGAAGCACCGAGGCATCAAAGGGGCCAGTGCATTGTACACAGTCCCCGCAGTTTCAGACCCCAGGGTGACACTCTTATCTGCCAGGGGACGAGACAAGGAAGGGCTTTCTTCAAAAACACTATTCCACCATCGCGAGAACACATTTCCCAATATATTTTCTCCCAAAGCAAAAAGAACGCAGGCTATCACTACGCCAATCCGGAGACTTGACCAGCTTGTTGAGTACACTGATCTAGGCTCGTTTTCTTTTTCTGAAAAATGGTATTCACCAATCTCATATGGTTGTTGTGAGGAGTAAATGAAAAAACTACATGTTCAACACAGCGTCTAGAGTTTACAAGACAATAAATAAAAGTTGTTATTATAAACAGGAAATTCTGCAACTAAAGAGCATATAACCTTTTATTATTCAAGGATGCATCATGACATTACTATAATTTCTTTTTAAAGAAAATAAGAGTATTTCAAATCAATGTGGAAAGAAACCCAGAGTTTACCTGGTTTTTATCACTACCTATTCTTCCAACCTTTAAAAATCCCCTTCAAAGCAATAAGGAAAATCCAACAAGCTAATTATATACATAGGTGAGAAGTAATCCAGCTTCCACCCTATACTAGCTGTGTGAACTTAAACAAGCTACTTACCCTCTCTGAGTCTCAGCTGCCCTAGCTGTAAAATGGAGATAACAATAGTACCTGTACTGTAAAAATCTGTTATAAGTTTCAAATGAGTGAATATATATAAAATCCTGAATAATGCTTGGCACATAGTAAGTGCTTTCACTACTGTTGTTACTATTACTCAGTATTAATACTATTAAGACAGATTCATTCCTAAAGGATTTCTCTATGAATAAAACAAAAGTACAGACCATAACATATGATGAAAAGAAAACGTGAAAAAATCTTAAATGTCTGCCAGCAAAAGCATAAAAAAGTAAAATTAAAAAATAGTACTCCAAGTTATTTCAAAATTTCTCTATAAAAGAAAATATCACAAAACTAAATCACAAATGAAAATTTAAAGAACACAGCAAAAAACAGTAACTGAATTTCTGGAGTGAGTTAAAAACTCTTCACATATATTAAAAAATTTTTTTTTATATTTTACAACAACACCAGGTCTTCTAGTGAATTTTTTGTGTGGGAAAAAATTTAATGTTACTCTTTTACCTAAGTTGCCCAGAGCTCTGCTTACAGGCAACACGTGTCATTTGACAACAAAGTGGGCGTCTGGCTTCATCTCCTGGCCAAAATAAATACAGCAGGATTCTTATAACAAAACACTCACGCAGCATCAGTCTGTAGAGGATTCAGGAACCGTCCTTGTTCCAAGTTCAATCTATAAACTTCAGAGCTGTCAAACAATGAATAAAGTGAAAAATCCAGGAAACTACAATGAACGTTTCTTCAAGTAAATATAATTTTTAGAAACACGGATCTGTCATAAAGCATCACTTCCCTTTGTAAAACTGATACAAAAATGCATTCTAACCCTAAAAGATAACCACCTTACTTGTAAGTTTGTTCATGCATAAAAGTGATTTAAACGACCCATGTGCCAAGGAAATATTATGAAGTCATTAAGTAGGATATTATTTACAAATAACACGGAGATTACAAGATCCAAAATGTATCTATAAGTGTACGTATATAAGACTACAATGAAATAACAATAAAATACTAATAAGGGTTTCCTTTGAGTGGCATAATTATGGGTGATTTTTTTTCTTCTTTATTCTTTTTTATATTTCCCCAATTTTCTAAAATGGATATGACTTATTTTTATAATCATAAAGAAGGTAGCATTTAAGAATAAAAGTTTTAAAATGCATGCAATGGGGCTAAGATACTGACTCCACACCACTGCTACACTATTGGGTCACCCATGTCTCTCTAGATTTAGAACACCACGCTAATAGAAGTCAAGGATGTAATTCCTAAATGAGCCAGTCACTTTGGAACTACACTCTTTGAGCAACCATAAGGCAGGGATAATGTCTTATCCTTCTTTTAATCCCTCTCCTCAATTTTAAGAACAGAAGTTGCTTGGGGAGGTGGAAAGGAGAAAACAAAGGGTGATTAGACCCCAATACCTCGCGCCAACAAAGTACAAGTCACAGGATGGATAATGGTAAGAAAAATCTCTCCCGAACTTTGGTATTCTGGTTTTGTAGTAGAAACCTGATTGGGAATGAAATTCAATGTATCTATCGTTATGCAGGAAGACAATCTGAAAATAAAACAAGAAAATTAGTTTGCTTAGGTTAAAGTATTTATTTCGTCATCATCACTGAAACCGGCAAAGCAAGAAAATCTCTCATCTCTCTCATCCTCCTCCTTGCTCTCTGTAAACGCATGTGTATAAACACAACTCGCCATGATGGTTAAGAAATGCGTTTGAGAATCAAACCTCTCCATTAGTTACTTAATGCCTTCCTGCATCTTAGATAGGTTTTTGGCAAACTTTACCTTCTAACTGAAAGACTCAATACGAATGCCCTTCATCTACCTGGCGCCAGCACTTTGTAATGTAGAGCACTGCTCAGTAACCTCAGTGAGTCATTTCCTATTTTACTTAAGAACACATTTTAGTAATCTCACTATTATCACATGGAGTTTGATAGGCTCCTTGTATAAATTTAACTTTAATGTATTACAAAGGTATCTTAAAAATCTGCAGATGGTATTGAAAAGCAAATTTATCAAGATCTAGAGAAAATATACTATAAAATTACAAGTTCCAAAACGTATGATAAACAGCTACCACAGGCAAAAGGATAAACTGTACCCCATAGTTTCCAGAACTGAAGACAACACAGAAAGCATGTCAGCTCTGAAAATTCAATTTTCCTTCATGATGACATCTCTAAAAGTTTTTCATTTTAAATTGAATAAGGCACTTTTACTGACAATCTTGTAACTGTTGAAAATTACCACAAGAGTTGAAAGATGCACTAATGGCACCAAAAATGAAAGAAAAGGAAACGTAAATATATTAGCTGTGTCTTGAGCTGTTTCAGTATATGCACAACCACTTATTTGCAGGGTTAAGAAAATTAAACATACAACACTGCTGCTGTACTTCTCACATATGAATAAGAAAACGAAAATAATAAATGCAATAATGAAAATCACACATCTAGAACACAGGATGGTCTAAAAAGATGACTGCTACCAATTCTTAAAAATATAGATAAGGTTTCATTCATACATGCTATGGCAAACTTGAAATTTTCGATATTAGACTGGCCAAAGGCTATCTCTATCCCAGTTGTCACATACATGTGACAAACTAAGTATGTATTAATAGAAAACAATAGGTTTTATTTTACTATACAGCCATTTTAAATTTAACAATGGAGACATCATTAAAAACACTTATCATAAAAACAAATCCCTCTCATTCATTTCCTGAGGACAGGCAGGATAAACCAACGCTACAAAGCATACCTTTGAATAGTCATCAGACAAAGTTTCAAAGGTGACAACTGAAAAATAAGAAATAGGAAACATACAATTATCAGTCCACTTTTTTAATAAAAATACAAATTTGATGCAAAGATTCTAACTCAACACAAATACTATATACAAATACTGGGTTTTTCTTCCCTTTTTGCACCTACAAAACACAAGAACAAAGTTTCCATGCTATATTGCCCCCCCAAAACACCAAATGGAAAATTAAAAGCTTTATAGTTTCTTTATACAGATCAGCTAGATTTTCTTCAGAACTGAAGCAAATTAAATAATAAATTTACAAAACATAATGACTTCTAAATTTTGTCACAGTTTTTCTGAGATGTTCAAAGTAAAACAACAAACATTAAAAACTCAAAACTTTTTGCTTTAAAAAAGGTAACAGTAACTTTTTACTCATTCATAGTATACCTGCTAAATGAAAATAAAGAATGAAAACAGTTATTATTAGCAGCACATGGAGTTTGTACTGTTTTTTAAAAAGAAGACAGTGAAACAAGTTAAGAGAATACATATCCCATTAACTTCTTTTCCCTCAATCTCAAACATGGGGCCACCTGACAAAAATACCTGAACTCTCCCATTTCAACCTGCGCCCTGTGCCAGGCAGAATTCTAAGAATGACCCCGCTGACCTTCCCCCCAGGGCAGCCCCCTCCTCTGGAGAGTGTGGGTGGACGCTATCAACGTGAGGAGACACCGCCCTTGTGACTACATCACGTTCTATGGCAAAGGAAAGATTTATAATCACACGAGCCCTTTCAAAGCAGAGTTTTCTACAGCTGGCGGCGGAAGGGGTAGTCAGAGAGATTCAGAGCACGAGAAGGATCCAATGAGCTGCTGCTGGCTTGAAGGAGGAAGGGACCCAGTGAGGAGGAATGCAGGGGTCTCTAGAAGCTGAGCATGCCCCCAGGCTGACAGCCAGCAGCAGAGGGGTCCCTAGCCCTACAACCAAAACAAACTGCATTCTGCCAACATCCTGTAAGTTTGAAAAGGGGTCTTGCCCAGGGCCTCTGGAAGAGTCCCACTTGGCTGACACCTTGAGGTCAGCCCTGAGCACAGAACACAGAAAAGCCTGGACGGACTTTACCTACAGAGCTATGAGCTAATAAATGAATCTTTTTTAAGCTGCCGCGTTTATTGCAATTTGTCACACAGCACAGAAAACTAATGCACAACCCATGCCCATTTTAAAAAGCAGAAAAGCAGCCAAAAATAAAAACTATTTTTGTGATTTCAAATATAACCTCTTACTTACCTTCTGAATCTAAACACCTTTCAAACTTCAAGGATAATTGATAGGTGTCATAACATCGAACTCGAGGTTTGTATGTTCCTATAAAAACAGTTAATGTGATGTAAAACCTAAAGGACATACTTTTCATTATCAATATCCTGCAGATATGTTGAGTATACTTTCTGTTTAGAGGTAAGTAAGATTCATTATAAGCATATCAAACAAAAAGAATTTAAAAGCAGGCTCTCCTAAAATGGACGGCTAGTGGGAAGCTGTTGCATAGCACAGGGAGATCAGCTTGACGCTTTGTGACAATCTAGAGGCCTGGGATAGAGAGGGTGGGAGGGAGGCTCAAGAGGGAGGGGATGTGGGGATATATGAATACATATAGCTGATTCACTTTGTTGTACAGCAGAAACTAACACAACACTGTAAAGCAATTATACGCCAATAAAGATATTAAAAAAAAAAAGCCCTCTCCAACATCCCAAGGGAAAAATGAACAAAGGATATAAACAAGCAAGACACGGAAAATGTATACACCTGTGTAATCAACTTCACAAATAATCTAACAAAGTAGATTTTTTAAAAATTAGTTTTTGTCAGTATTTATAAAATAGATAAATAATAAGAACTTGCTGTATAAAAAATAAAATTCAAAAATTCAAAAAAAATTCAAAAAAATTAGTTTTTGTCTATCAAATGGCAAAGATGAAAAACTGGTTAGTATCTATATTGAGGTTGATGTTCAAAAAAAGTTCTCTCATACTTTGGTGATAAGTATAAATTATTAGAAATTCTTTGGAGGACAATCTGGCAATATCTGTAAAACATGTGATACTCATACACCTTATATCTGTATTTCAACTTATACAAATTTATTCTACAGAAACACACCCATAAGTGTACCGAAGACATGAAGAATGTTCACCGCAGCATTATTTACTGATGGCCAAAAATTGAAAGCAAATTAAATGTCCACAGATAGGGAAACGGTTAAATAAATGATGGTAAATCATTATAGAGGTTATAAAGAGGATGATGCAGACCTGTAACTCCTGACATGGAAAGCTGCCAAAACATATTACAAAGTGAAAAGGAGAGTGAGTACAGCGGGTGCAGGGAGGGCTGCAGAGTGGCACTTATACTGTGATCTGGCTTTTGTAAAACTCAACAATGACAGTGTCAGTACTCTGTACAGAAAGAAGATGGAGGAATAAGCACAGTGATATCTTGTGTATTTTAGTGCAATCTTAGGGCCTTTCACATTTTATCTTATGTATTTCTATAATGTGTGCATTTTTTATAAGTTTATCATGAAAAGAAAAAGACTGACTTTTAAAACCACTAAGGATATTTTTAAAAGAAAGGAATGAAGTAGTCCTATGTTTTCTGGCATGGATCAAAGCCCAAGATCTCATTTAAAAATAGTATACAGTATAGTATATATACACACACATACTCTATATATATGTGTTACATATAATCTATAATTAAAATTTAGATTCTGAACATAAAACTGGACGCTAAAAAATGGGGATAGTGTTAGTAATGAGACAACCATTAACACAGAACAAAAGAGACTAGCACGTGGATGTATAAAAGTAGTCAAATAAGAAAGTGGTTGGAAAAGAGATATAGATGGATAATGTTAAGCCAACAAAAAAATTTAAGTGGACAATACCCAGGATATATGTAGCAAAATCACAACCATAAAAAGGTTGGGTAATGCTGTTCTAACTTATAATATATTAAAAGTTCCCTATATTTGTTGACTTTTTGATACTGATGAATACTGCTAACATAAAATCTTAGTGACATGACAGAGAAAATCATTACGGTAAAAATGCCCTTTCCTGGAACCATCATTCATCGCAGGTGGGAGCGCAAAACGATCTGACTGCTCTGGAAAACCATATACCTACCCTCTGACCCAGCAATGCCCTCAAAACAGACTTGGACAAGACGGTTCATAATGCTTTACCAGTAACAGTCGAAGAATGAAAATAGCCCAGGTGTCCACCAAATGAAGAATAAATTAACAAAGTGTGGCATATTCCTATAAGGAAATACCATTTGCTAATAAAGAAAGAACACATTACTGACACGTATAATGACATGAATGAATCTGAAATGTGAAGTCCTAGATGAAATAAGTCTTACACACAAAAAATACATAGTGTAGGGCTTCCCTGGTGGCGCAGTGGTTGAGAGTCTGCCTGCCGATGCAGGGGACACGGGTTCGTGCCCCGGTCCGGGAAGATCCCACATGCCGCGGAGCGGCTGGGCCCGTGAGCCATGGCCGCTGAGCCAGCGCGTCCGGAGCCTGTGCTCCGCAAAGGGAGAGGCCACAACAGTGA
>NW_020172455.1:2802328-2856029 GCF_003031525.2 Neophocaena asiaeorientalis asiaeorientalis | reverse complement strand
GTGCTCCGCAGTGGGAGAGGCCACAACAGTAAGAGGCCCACGTACCGGGAAAAAAAAAAAAAAAAAAAAAAATACATAGTGTATGACTGCATTTACATGAAGTCCATTTAAAACAGGCTACACTTGTCTGTGGTGAAAAAATAAATCACAGCAGCGGCCGGCTACACATGAGTGGGAGCAGGGATTGACTGTGGGGGGCATGACGGAATGCTCCAGATGAAAGAATGTTTTGTGTCTTGCTAGGGGTTTGGGCTACACAGGCATATGCATTTGTCCAAACTCATCGATGTACTTATACAAATTTACCTTTAAAGACAAAAGCCATAAGCGAATACTGAACTCTAGTTAATGACGCACACACTGAGGTGTTTAGGGCGAAGTATACTAATATCTGCAACTTACTCTGAAATGTATCAAGATACAGGATGGGTTGACGGACGGCAGGAAGAGGGGTAGACAGATATGTGATAAAGCAATGTGACAGGCTGTTCACTGTACAGTTTTCTCATTATTTCTATAGGTTTGAAATTTTTAAATAATAAAATGTCAGGGTAATTTTTAAAAAGTGACCTTTCCCATCATAACATTTCCTGCTACGAAGTATATGTAAATCATAACCAAAAAGATGCTTACCGGTTGCTAAAATATACTGTCCATCTTTTGATACCTTAATAGTGGTACAAACAGTAGGCATTTCAAAATCCTGAATAAGTTCAATTCTCCTACGGACATCTACAAAGAAAGAAGATAAATAACTGGTTTAACCTCCATGTGCTAACTCTCGTGTCCAGGAAGACAGTATTCAGAGCGGGGTCACTACCAACGGCAACGTCCCAGTGCCTCCCAGCCTCGGGAAGCACACGGACACAGCCCCGCCCCTGACACAGCAAGCTCTTCTCTTAGCTCATACCTTATTTTTCTAAACTAAGTATTTTATTTTTATTTTTCAAAAAGGAAAAAGTGTCATCGTTAATTGGAAAAAAAAAGGTCCATAACAGTGCATCAAACATACAGTTTCAAGCCCTGGATAAAGGGGCAACAGAATAAACATTAAACCACTACTGTTATTCAATCATGGATCATGGCTAAGACAAAAATCTTTACCATTTTTTCTCCTAAATAACAACAAGTCTAAACCTTTAAAATCTTAACTTTATATAAGAAGCTGCTACCAAGCTGACTTTTGCCTCTTTGTGGCAGCACTGATCCGCGGCCAAGAAGATCCAGGCTAGAGGAAGCCTTAGAGCAATCTCTGGGTCTAAACACTTAAACGTACTCTCACAAAAACTGGTTCCCTGCAACAAGAAAGTGTGGATTCTTGCTGGCTGCTACTGTAACAATGCGCCCACTGTAAGGACTGTGTATGACTCTCTGGCACATTACTGCCTTGTTCACTAAACCAACCAACTGAGCAGGAATGGCCCACTAAATTTGGAAGACACACGATACTCTTGAGATGGGCTGGAAAGGAGTCAATGAACAATTTTGTCCTCTAAGTAATCTGAACCTGTTTTCTTACACACTAGAACACTGGAGTGGAATGAGAGAATCAGAAGAAATCAAAATCAGTAAGCACTGTGAAAGCAGCAATTGTACTTTTCTAATTTTATATAAAGCCTACTTCTTCTCCAAGATGCTTGCTTTGACGTATCTATCTCACATCCAGAAACCTTTTCAATATCTTAGGTCTTTGATTTTCAGAAAATAACGTGAACAAGATATGTGGGAACTTAATCATCTTTCAACTATGACAAGTTGTAATAGAGAAAATTTAATGAAAATTTGTCCAAAATGATTTAAGTTAAAAACTGATCTTACAAACCTATCTTCCCTGCTGTCATAACTCAAAGAATCAAAATCTTCTACAGTGACCATATGTTCATGTTCATATGTCCTGTATGTAAAATTACTTTGTTCAGAAAGAAAATGTTCATTGTCTCTATAGCTCAAAAACTGACAAATGGATTTAACAAATGGAAAAAGATATGATACACTGGAAAACAAAGTGATTATGGAACTGTTAGGAGAGCTAGTCCTTCTGGGACTGCTTGCATTCCTATTGGTCTTGCTGGGTATGGCAAGACTGTGAGGCCCTGGCCACTCCTTTACCTGAGCCATTTCTCAGCATTATTTATGCAGCTGGGAACCTCCACAGATGAGTCTCCTCTAGACAAAGAGCAGGCGTGTCTACTACTTGCTGTAAAGGCAGTGGATTTCTCAAGTTCAGTGTTCCTCAGCTGCAACACAAACCCGCTGCATGCAGTGCACCCACCTGGGCCGCACTGAGTGCCCTTGTGGAACTTGGGCAGGGGGGTGACAGAGCATGCTGGTGATCACGCTATCTGCTGTGCAGCCTGAGTGACGCAGCCCTTGTCTCTGACCCAGGAGTCTTACGTCTTCTGCTATCATCCATGAAACAGTAACGAGCTAACTTACTAGTGCTTAAGTAGGTACAAATCAAACCCTATACCCACGGGACTGTATCAAGCACAACAAAGGTTTTCTTAAGAAGGAAAAGGGGGCTTCCCTGGCAGTGGTTAAGAATCCACCTGCCAATGCAGGGGACACGGGGTTCAAGCCCTGGTCCGGGAAGATCCCACCTGCCGTGGAGCAACTAAGCCTGTGTGCCACAACTACTGAGCCCGTGTGCCACAACTACTGAAGCCCACAGGCCTAGAGCCCATGCTCCGCAACAAGAGAAGCCACTGCAATGAGAAGCCCGTGCAGTGCAAGGAAGAGTAGCCCCCGCTTGCCGCAACTAGAGAAAGTCCGCGCACAGCAACAAAAAAAACCCAACAGAGCCATAAATCAATCAATAAATTAATTAAAATTTTTTTAAAAAAGGAAGGAAAAGGGCAGAAAGTTTATTTTCCACTGCATGAATTCCACTGTGTTTTTGTAAACCTTCACTTAAATATGATAACAATAAATGAGAAAAGCATTATAACGTGGATCACAAATGTAGCTGAAATGAAAAAAATAATACTCACCAACATCTTTCTTCTGAAGTGCTCTCTTTTTTCTGTCAGAAAGCCACTTAAAGAAAACAAAGAGACTTTATTTTAAAACATATTTACTTGAATTGTTTCTCTGCTTACAAAAATAATACATGCTCATATTAAAAAACTGAAACTTCACAGGAATATATAACATAGAAAATGAAAATACTCTGTAATCCTAACCCTACTGTTAACATCCTGTTACATGGATTTTTTTCTGGTATATATTTACATATACTAGACAATAAATTTTTAGAACTACTATATTTTATACAAGAGAAAACTAGTTCATCTAATCAACCTAAGGGAAAGGAGTAAGCCTCAAATATTATGGGTTATAACTAATATATGGAACTTTATTTAAGTGAAATTTTAAAAAGCAAACATTAAATGGAGAAAGTTTCTTAAAGAAATATATTTTTTACAAAACATAAACCTAGATAAATAAACCTGACCAAATAGCTGACACCTGATAATAAAGAAATGATACTTTTAAAAGTCACATTCGCTGACACCAGATTTTGTTCTGTAATTCCTGTACCTTATTTTAGCTTGCAGCATAAGTCCATTGCATGAACAGGTGCCAACGATGAAGCACTAATCAGTTACGATTACCTTAAAGCAGTGGTTCACAACCGGGGGCAATTTTGCCTCCGAAGGGCATCTGGCAATTCTTAAAGGGTACTTGGTTGCCACAATGGGAAGGGGTGGGCACTCCTGGCAACTAGTGAGTAGAGGTCAGGGATGCTGCCAAGCCTCCTACAATGCACAGGACAGCCTGTACAACAAGCACTGTCCAGCCCAAAATGTCAATAATGACGAGGTTAAGAAAACATACCCTCAGGAAATCAAAGAAAAGCAAGAGAAAAATTAACAGATGTCATTTCTAAAAGCAGAAACCCAATGTACATCCCATGTTAGACATGGAACATTATAATCTTTAGGGCTCTCTGGTCATGTAGCCCCACTCCTGAAGACCCTAAGTGTGACGCCTGAGGCAGTGTGGACACTGGAACAGGTGTCACTCTTTGAAGGGCCTCAGTCTGAGCCAGAGCTCTCCTCCTGCCTTGTGTTTAGGGCATTGATTTACAGGTCTGTGCTAGTCTTTGTGATTACACTACTCTGATTTCATTTTAGGCAGAAATGTTTCAATTAAAGGTGATGTTAAACTATATTTCTGGGCACTCGATACATTCTTCTACATCAACTTAATAGAAGCAAAACAAAGGGTTCTCCTTTCATAGGGGATTCGATTTCCTCTTCTCAGGGAGTTATGCTAAAGAAGGGGGCAGTTCATTCAATAGCTGGTCTCACACATCAGGAGCTTGGGGCAAAGGGGAGGGGACTGAGATTGCCTTCTAAATGGGAGCCTGGGACCTAAAAGAGCCAGAAATTCCTTACAACGGTGACGATGGAAAAGAGTTGAAAAATGATGAAAAAACAGTTCACTCTGGAGTTTCTGTACACACTGACAGCACTACAGGAGAGCACACCAGACAGAGTCAGCACGGGGCAGGAATGAACCAGTCTAAGTTTTAAAAGTTCAACAAAGAACTGAAAGTTGTCACTGATATCAGGCATCCTCTTTGTGTTCTACAAAATCACAGCTGATAGAGAAGATCACTTTACCAATGCCAAAGAATTTAACCAGAAACCCAGCAAAAGAGCTCTGGAAATGCTGATGACCTAATTCTCTCACTGGACAGGCATCCCGCCATTGTTGAAAAAAAAAGAAAAGAAAAGAAAAGAGAAGAAGAAAAAAAACCAAAACCCTGCTTGATCTTACATTTGAAGTAGGTAAAGCAAAATAGGCAATTTGTTGGTAAGTCAGAATTACTTTAAAAGAAGATTTAGAGAGATTCCCTAACACGATACACATACCTGTTTACTCAACATTTCCACCTGATGTTTATTAGAACATCAAACCTTCAGTATCAAAAATAAAACTTTTCATGCCTTTTGCTCACTACCTTCCCCCGACCCCCAATGTGCTCAATTCTCCATTTCAGTTATCAGCAACACCGTGTACCCAGTTATTCAGATCCACACCCTAAGAGTTCTCTCTTGATTCCTTCCTTCACCTCAACTCCCTACGACTATCCAACCCATTAGCAAGTCCCATTAGCCTACCTCCAAAACACCTCCTTTACCCCACCCAGTCTTAGCATCTCCTCTGCTACGATCCTAGCCCGAGCCACCCGTCTCTCAGTTGGACCACCTAACTCATCCCCACTCACACCCTCCCCGGCTGCAGTAATTTACCAGAGAGCAGCCAGTCTGAAACCCAGCAACCGCTTCCAACAGCACTAAGAATAAAACCCTAATTTCCTGCCTTGGCCTACAAGGCCCACCTCTCCAGCCTCAGCTGTCCCCACCCTCTTGCCCCACTGAGCATTCTGCAGCCACAACAGTGCTTCTCCTGTTTCTCCAACGTGCCAAGTGCCTTTCCATTGTGGGTCACTGACACTTTCTGTTCCCTCAGTATGGAAAACTCTTCCTTTCTCCCATCTTCAAAAGACTCAATCCTTTCCATCAACCAAGTTTCTGTTCAAATGTTACCCCCTTGTAGAGGGGCCTTCCCTGAGGGCTTGAGTCCAAACCACTTTCTCTAAACAATTCATCCACAAGTGCTCTCTTATAGACACTCAAAGCACTTTTCAGTATCTGAAGTTGTCCTATTTGCTTACTTATTATCCTTTTCCCCAACAGGGAACCTTATCTGACCGGTTCATCACGTATCCCAACACTTAGAACAGGGCTGCCTGCAGGTACTCACATCTCAGCAAATGTGCAGAACCAAAGAACAAAATGAGAAGGATCATGCTGTGTGACAAACAGCTGGAGAACAAGGAGTTATTTAACCTGAATTCTGAGAAGAGTCTAATCACTGGCTCCAAATCTTTTAGGGTCAGACACAAGGAAGAGTTACACTTATTCTGATTTCCAAGGGCAGGAGTCAGAGCAACTGCGGCATGTTTTTTTTTGTTTGTTTGTTTGTTTTTGCGTTATGCGGGCCTCTCACTGTCGTGGCCTCTCTCGTTGCGGAGCACAGGCTCCGGACGTGCTGGCCGCAGCGGCCATGGCTTACGGGCCCAGCCGCTCCGCGGCATGTGGGATCTTCCCGGACCGGGGCACCACCTGCATCGGCAGGTGGACTCTCAACCACTGCGCCACCAGGGAAGCCCAGGGGGCGTGTTTTAAAACAACTGTCTGACAAGCAGTCTCAAAATGGAAGAGCTTCTGCCAAAAGCTTCTTCTCACTGGCAGTGCTTCGACAGCAGCCTGACCAGCACTTATGAGAAATAACATACAAGCTACAGAGCCTAGGCAGATGACTCTGGACAAGTCACCCTTCCCCTCGCTGGAACTTTTGCATATTTTCAACATGAAAAGATTGGAAGAGAATGGCTGACTTTCCAAAGGCCTTCCAATTCTGATGTCCTAAGACTCAACGAAATCGCGTTAAGTTCAGCAAGGTTCAAAAATACTGCCGTCCACATCATAAATGCTGCTGACACAAAGTCTGCATTTCTCTTCACTGCTGTATTTCTAGAACTTGGCATATAACAAGAATTCAACGAAGAGCTGATGAGCGGGCATTAAAGTGGGGGAGAAATACCTGTCAACCAATCTGTCCACGTTTTCCTCCTCGGTGTGGCAGCGGCTGTGAACATTATACAAACCCAAAGGGACAGCTCCTCTGTTCTAGAGAACTTTACCCGCAAAAAGTTCAAGCCAACTCACCAATCCCGATCACCCCTCGGCCCAGGCTCTGGCGCGGTAACAGCACTGTCCTCGTCTCCCAGCACCGACCAGCTCCCCCAGGCACCGTCCCTGGACTCTGGGCCTCCCCTAGTCTGGGGCCGGCCCGGGCCCAGCTGAAACTACCAGGAACAGGGAAGAGGAGAGGGGCGGCTGCCCCGCGAAGAAGAGGACCCGACGTGACTCACCTCGGGAAGGGACTTGCCGCAGCTGAGACTGTAAATCTTCACTTCGTTGAGGCTGGAGACCTGCATCGCGACGCCGAGGAGCAGCCACCCCCGTTCCCGTCCAGGACGCTGCAGTGCGCGCAAGCACCGTAGTCTCAGGGCCTCCTGGAGCGCCTGGGCGGCGTGGGGCCCGGGCGGCGGGCGCCGGGTGATGACGCACTTCCGGGCGCCGGAAAAAGCGCCGGTCCCGGAAGTGGGAAAGTGGCGGAGTTAGGGAAGGCTGACTAGTGAGGTCCAGGAGTCGGCGGGGCTGGGAGCGACCTTAATATAGGGAGGGCGAAGAACTGCTTTCCCTTTTCTCAGCAGGGAAGAGCAGGAAGCTCTTAGCGTCTCTGCTCAGGCCGAAGGGTCTAGGTACCCGGGAGGGCGAGGCTGTCTGGGCTGACTGAGGCTTTGGGGGGCCCGGTCAGGGAATCCAGGGAGAGAATGCGACCTGGAAGCGAATTCAAAGTGGAAGTGAGTTCTTTTCTCACCAGTGTTCCTGCAATATTCCATTAGAAATAAAAGCTTTTTAAAAATGATATTAAAAAAATATTTTCATCTAGAATTGACATTCATCCTGCAGGGGAGCAAAATTTGCCATCCCAAAATGTCTCTTTGGCGTGCGTATTATTTCTAGCTGAAACCAATCAAGGCCCAAAAGACACAGGAAAAAACTTTGACCTTCCCCTTCACTGTGTAGAAGAATGTAGATAGAGGACCTGTTCTAGCAAGGGCGCTGTCGCCATGGATAACTAGAGTGTGAACTGGGTGTGGTAGACAGGGAGGAACCTAGCAAAGTCTGTTAAAATTCCCCTCTGTGTCCCATTGTCTCTGTGATACCCAGCAAGCATTTGTTTACCAAACATTTGCTTTTTAATCTCCATGTCAGTTGCCTTCCTCGCTTTTGAAGTCTCAAACCAGTGCCCGAAACAATCTTTTTTGTGTTTAGCTGAAGATGGTATTTAAGATGAGGGTTTCCAGCATTTTGGTGCATTACTCAGTTTTCCTGGGTCCCTCCCATGTATACATGTTATTACACTTTTGTTTGATTTTCACATATTAATCTGATGTCAATTTAATTCTTAGACTAGCCAAAAGAACCTAGAAAGGTAGAGAAAATTTTCTTCCTGGCGATCTCACTAAATAAGGAAAGAAAAGAAAAAGCATAATAAGAAGAGGGGAAAAAAGGTAAAAGAAGAGGTGATCAGGGAAGAAATGGATTTGAACCTGATGTTTTTTGAGATGGGTGTGTGACAGTATTGACAGACAGACCCTCACTTAAGTATCGTTTTCAGAAAGTTCACAAACTTTCTCTGTTGATCATCCAGTTACTTAGAGACTGTTGCCTAGATCTGAGGACTTAAGAATTCTTGGTGTGGTTAGATGAAACTTCAGCAGAAAGTGTCGGTTAACTGTGCAAAAGGGTCCTTTTGAAACTGGAGAGTAGTACTCACTCCACTTTCATATAACTGAGGTGGGTCACTTTGAGCACAAGCTATATTGTTCATGGCAGAGTAAGGACTTCTGAGCTCAACAATTTTGTTCCTATTGTAACTGTCCTTATTCTACCTTAAAGTTCCAGTCCAAATTCTACCTTCCGCCTGAGACTTTTTTTGAGAAAATACGCAGGACTGCCATCCTCCTTGGGGAGGCGGTGTCCCAAGGGAGAGAAAGATCATGGGCTTCAGAGTGGTAATAAAATAGGCCTTTTAAGCAAGTTGTAAAAATAGAAAACGTTAACAGAAACAGACTGACAGATCTAGAGAACAAACTAGTGGTTACCGGTGGGGAGAGGGAAGGGGGAAGGGACACGATAGGGGTAGGGGATTCAGAGGTACAAACTATTGTGTATAAAAGAAACCAGCTACAAGGGTATATTGTACAGCACAGTGAATATAGCCAATATTTTATAATAACTTTAAATGGAGTATAATTATAAAAATCAGAGTAAGGACTTCTGAGCTCAACAATTTTGTTCCTATTGTAACTGTCCTTATTCTACCTTAAAGTTCCAGTCCAAATTCTACCTTCCGCCTGAGACTTTTTTTGAGAAAATACGCAGGACTGCCATCCTCCTTGGGGAGGCGGTGTCCCAAGGGAGAGAAAGATCATGGGCTTCAGAGTGGTAATAAAATAGGCCTTTTAAGCAAGTTGTAAAAATAGAAAACGTTAACAGAAACAGACTGACAGATCTAGAGAACAAACTAGTGGTTACCGGTGGGGAGAGGGAAGGGGGAAGGGACACGATAGGGGTAGGGGATTCAGAGGTACAAACTATTGTGTATAAAAGAAACCAGCTACAAGGGTATATTGTACAGCACAGTGAATATAGCCAATATTTTATAATAACTTTAAATGGAGTATAATTATAAAAATATTGAATCACTATGTTGTACACCTGAAACTAATATTGTACTCAGCTATACCTCAATTAAAAAAAATGGAAAATGCTTATTTTCCAAAATATGCTGGATGATTTCCAAGACACTTTGAATACTTTCATACACACAAAAATACTACCTTTATTATTTTTTAAAATAAATTTTTATTTACTTATTTTTATTTTTGGCTGCCTTGGGTCTTTGTTGCTGTGCATGGGCTTTTCTCTAGTTGCGGTGAGCGGGGGCTACTCTTCGTTGTAGTTCCTGGTCTTCTTATGGGTGGCTTCTCTTGTTGCAGAGCACGGGCTCTAGGCACGCGGACTTCAGTAGTTGTGGCACTCGGGCTCAGCAGTTGTGGCTCGCAGGCTCTAGAGCACAGGCTCAGTAGTTGTGGCGCACGGGCTTAGTTGCTCCGCAACATGTGGGATCTTCCCGGACCAGGGCTCGAACCTGTGTTCCGTGCACTGGCAGGCGGATTCTTAACCACTGCGCCACCAGGGAAGTCCCTACCTTTATTATTTTCAAAAATGTATTGTAAAGACCCATTGAGTGTAAACCACAAGCATGTCTGTCACTTATTAAGTGACATGTGTTAGGTATAATATATATAGATATAGCCTACTCCTAACTTTGATAATAAAGAGTCCTAGACCATTTCACTTTACCTTATTCAATCCGATTTCCCACTGACTGACCCCTAGACTCGCCATCTACCTCATGAATATCAACTTCATTTCTCTGCTTTTGAATCTTGGCTGATGGTCATTTGAAGCCCTCCCCTTGTCCTTATATCCAGAGGCCACCATCTCCTCAAAACTCACCTTCTGAATATTTTTCTCATTCTCCCATGCTTTCACTGTACTGAATAAATACCTTTACTTTTTTTGCAGATTTTTATTATTAAAATGCACAGTAATTTAACACATCCTACAGACAATAATAATGAACACGGATGCCACGCGATACTAGATGCCTGTTCTTGGCGGTTTCCTGCAGGCATTCTGGTTTCCTTAAGTCACAACCTCTCAAGCCTAATTAAAATATCATTTTTAAAAAGAGAGCCCATAAAGCTTCCTTTTTTGTTAAATTTGGGATGGGCTCCTTTTTAAAATTTAAAAAGTTTTTGATTTCTATACAATTTTTAAAGGTTACTTTCCATTTACAGTTATTACAAAATATTGGCTGTATTCCCCAGGTTGTACAGTAACATTCTTGTGCCTATCTTACACTCAACAGTTTGTACCTCCCACTCCCCCAGCCCTGTATTGCCCCCCACAACTGATAACCACTAGTTTGTTCTCTATATCAGTGAATCTGCTTCTTTTGTTACATTCACAAGTTTGTTGTCTTTTTTAGAACACAAATAATACATATAAGTGACATCATACAGTATCTGTCTGACTTACTTCACTTAGCATTATGCCCTCCAAATCCATCCATGTTGCCACAAATGGCAAAATTTCATTCTTTTTTATGGCTGAGTAATATTCCATCCTATACATATACCACAGTTTCTTTATCCATTCATCTGTTAATGGACACTTAGGTTGTTTCCATGGGGGATGGACTCCTTTTGAACATGTTCTTCACCCTGTTATTTTCTTTCTCCCTCATTTTCATTACTCTAGGAAATTTTTTAACATATTTAGAAGTATAATAGTGTATTGAACTCATGTACATAAAACTCAGCTTCAACAATTCACACATGAACCATTATGTTTCAGCTATACCCTCACTACTTCCTCATCCTTGGTTTATTCTGAAAGATTTGAAGTAAATCCATGGCAATTACCTTTGTGGTTTGTAAGGTACTTGTTTGACCACCCTTTGCACCTAGACTTCATGACAGTCTGGGCCTTACTTCATCTCTGGGTTCCCTGGGCCTAACCCACTGCCTGGTAAATAGCACACTCTCTGTAAATATTCCTTGATAAAAATGAGTCAATTAATCACTCCACATCCTGACCCAAAGTCCTAATTCTTTGTCAGGTACATTTTGGCCTTTGGAATATTGAAAACAGCACAGCTCTCTGCCAAATGATTGTTTCAAACATGCCCATTTATACATCTTCCTGCTCCAACAAGAAATGTCAGAGAGTCAGGAACCACACTGCAAGGAACATGGTGTTTTCTGCTGGGTAGAACAAGGTGTACTTGGTCCTCGGTGCCAGGATGGTGCCCCTCCTGCAGTCACTGCCCTGAGGGTTCAATCCTCCGCATTCTAGGGTTGTTTTCCACTGAGGGTGGAACTACAAAGCAGGTGCTGCTTCCTGGGTGTTTCTAGTTTCATCTCTAACACAAATATTCAGTCCCGACTGTGATGAACTTGAATGTGGTGCTTTATCCAATGCCCGTGCTTGGAGCTAAGAGTACAGTCTTCAAAGCCAGACTGCATGGGTCCAAATCCTGGCCCTACCACTGGCTACCTGGATACAGGCTGGATAGAACAAGTTCATGTAATCTCTCTGCTTCTGTTTCCTCATTTGAACAATGAGGATAATAATAGAACCTACCTCAGAGGGCTTTTATAAAGATAAAATGAGTGTGTGTTATAATTCACTGAGTCCAGGATACCTATTTTTATCATCCCTGAAATCAGGTGTGTCTTGTGTGTCATGCATATTGAATTGACAGTATTTTTCTTCTAATGGTACATGGGATAATGGTGCATCTTATAGTTAATGGGCTTTTAGATTCAATAAAATACAGCACATATGAAACGCTTAGAACTGTTCCTAACATAGTAAGCACTATTTATTAGTTATTATTATTTACTCCTGGGAACAAAAACATTTAAAACTGTCTAAGAAAAAAAAAGTTGTAGACTCCAAATAACCTTAACTCCTGTGTTATTAGTTGCTATTCCAGAGACCTTCAAGTAAACATTCAAGATTCCTCTCCCAATTCTTTACGTCCACAGCCAATCCGACTCCAAATCCTTTAGATTCTCCCTTTCAGATGTCAAATTCATTCTTCTCTGTTCCCACTGCCAGAGGAATTCAAATTCCATCCTCTCCCACCTGGCCATCACAATCCTTTTATTCTGGTCTTCCTGCCCCAAATATGTCTCTCACAGGAGACAAAGTCATGTCTCTAATGGGCAAACCTGATCACATCAACAGTCTAACTCGAAACTCTTTAGTTCTCCCCAAGCCTAGAAGGACACCTTTGCTGGCCCCTTCCGCCTTTCCCAGCCACCGTACCTGATGCTGCCCCCTCCCCAGCTCGTCTCTCACCCCCGCTCACTCCCTAGACTCTCGAAGCTGAATTACTCACAGCGTGAAAAATACAAGACCCTCTCTCACACCTCCTTCGAGTCTTTGCACCTGCTCTTCGGACTACTATTAATCCCACCCTCTGTACCTCAGTAACTCCAGTTCATCCTCCTTCACCTCCAGGGGGCCGTAAATACCTAGATTCTCATCATACATTGTATTTAATCTCACTGCAGTGTTTCTTAAACTGGGGCTTACAGTTGTATTTGCAAAATAACATTTCGTTGTTTTTTTTTTTTCTATTTCAACAGTAAGTTTTTAACCAACTGATATAAGCCTATCTGATTATCTGGTTGGCGTCTTCGGAAAAGTACTACGGCTCACGTCAGCGCCAAGTTTGTATTTAAGTTTACAGTTCACTGGCTCCACGTGCCACTACTTTTATTGTCTCGGTTCAGTGATTAGAAGGAGAGAGGATGGCACGAAATGATATGATAGGGACACGTCTGAGCCAAGTGAAAGCCCAACGATGTCATGGCCTATTACGTGAAAGGAGGTTTTGCAATCGATCACGTAGAGGACGGTGGTGGGAAGAATTAAATCAGGCGGGGATAGAGAACGCAACAGATCTCATGTCATAGCAGTGCTATATATTCATCTAGCAAAGCAGCAACTGGTTTTCATCAAAAATATCTATATATCAATTATCATAGTAAATTAATTTGAATTCTATTGGTTTGAAGTTTTACATGAAAATAATGTATCAATTTGTTTTGGTGTATAGTAATACAAGAGCTAAAAGCATAATAAACTTATACTAGGTTTGCATTTGTGTATCTTTAAATAAAACACTAAAAAGAATTAAGTCCTAAATGCAACATGGTGGTGTCCTGGATTGGATCCTGGAACAGAAAGATGATATTAGCAAAAACATTGGTAAAATCTGAATAAAATCTGTAGTTTAGTTAATAGTGTTGCACCAATGTTAATTTCTTAGTATTGATAAATACGCCATAGTTATGTAAGATGGGTAGAATAGGGGGAGCTGAGTGAAGGGTATATGGGAACTCTCTGTAGTATATTTACAACTTTTCTGTACATCTAAAATTATTTCAAAATAAAGTTCTTTTGTTTTGTTTTGTTTTATTAAGATGAAGCCAGTGTTGAGGGTCCTCCTGCTAAGCCCATGGAGCGTCTCTGTTTCTTCTGGAAACTCCTTCCTCGTTTTCTCTCCATGAGGCACTACAATAGGCTGTGGATAGATTTCCCAACCATCCACCAGAACCAGAACTCTTGATACCCGTCACCCCTGGCCTTCCCCCTCCCAATAAACAGGATTCTATTCACCAAGTGGTTCACTCTCCACGTCAAATCCACCGGGAAGTCTATCTGTTTTATCTCCAAAGAAGATTTTCTGGATTTCTACACTGCCACTGCCACCCACTGCCTGGCTCCCCAAGCTGCCAGCTGGTCTCCCTGCTTTCACTCATCCCCTGACCCTCAGCCCTCAGAGCAACCTTTTTAAAATAGTGCATCAGATGGTTTCGCTCCCCTACTTAGAACCCAGTGCACTCACATTTAAATCCAAACTCCTTCCTGATGCCTAACAAGATCCTCCACCACCTCTGTTCAGCCTACCTCTCTCTCCCCAGTGACTTGGCCACACTGTTCTCTTGCTTTTCTGGCCTCAGGGTCTTTGCACTTGCTGTTCTCTCTGTCCAGAATGCTCTGTCCTCAGCATTTCCACGGCTGCTACTTTGCAGCATCCGGATCTCATTCCAAATGTCACCCCCCACCCCCAAATGCCTTCTCTGACCCATAGCAGCCCCGCCCCCGCCCAGCTGTGTCCATCACATCCATGTGCTTTATTGTTTTTCTTGCATTTATTACCTGAAATGACTTTACTCTTTAACACTCGAAGTGTTTTATACTCTGGTTCCTCCATGCTCACTAGCATGTAAGCCCCGTAAGAACAGGGACCTTATCCATCTGACTGCTATACATATATGTAATTATATGCAACACTGAGAAGAGAACAAATATAAGTATTTGTTGAATGAATGAAAGAGGAAGATGTTACTATAAGTGACCCCCAAAGATAACATTTCTCTCTTCCAGACACTTGCTGGTCGCGTGGTCTTCTTCTCGCCTGTCAGACCCCATTTCAGAATACTGAAATGCCTGATAGCTAGCCACGCCCTTCCCAGCCCAGGATGCCTAGCTCACCCATTTCCCTGTTACTCTGAATCATTGCTTCGGGTTCCACATAACCTGCAGAGGAATTTTCCACACCTTAAAAATACCATTAACAACTGGATTCGTTTTCTATTGCTAATAGCAAATTACCACAAACTTGGTGGCTTAAAACAGCGTAAATATTGACCCACAGTTCTGTAGGTCAGAATTATGGCATTGGCATGGCTGGTTCTCTGGCAGAAACTAAGGTGTCGGCCAGGCTGGCTGGTCTGGAAGCTCTGGGGAGAAATCAGCTCCCCAGATCATTCTTGTTGTTGGCAGAATTCAGTTTTCTTCAGTTGTAGGGCTGAGATCCCTGGTTTCCTTGCTGGCTGTCAGCCGGGGGCCACTCCCAGCTCCCAGAAGCCGTTCTCAGGTCCTTCCTCCGTGACCCCCGTGGGAAGCTCACAGTATGCATGCTTGTGGTCTTTCAAGCTGGCCACAGTGGGTCTCAGGGACTTCCCCTCTGCATCCAGCAGAGAAGACTCTTCTAAAGGGCTCATGTGAGTAGGTGGCCCTATCTTAAGATCAACTCATTAGTAACCTTAATTATATCTGCCAAATCTTTTCTGCCATGTGATGTAACATAATAGCCTATCATAGTTACAGAGGAGGGAGCTATGCAAAGGTGAAGGACATTGGGTCATCTTAGAATTCTGCCTAACTACCTATGACTTGCATGGCCGTCACCATCAACATCATCACCATCATCGTCATCACCATCATCACGTACAGGTTGTCTTTGCCACCGAGGGAAAAAGAGAATCACTCCTCCCTCCATGCGATAGACTCCTGGAGTATAGCAAAGATGGGAGAAATTAAATTTAGTTAAGCACACATGTATTCAGCTACTACCGTGTGTAAATGCCATGTTTGAATTGAATTGAAATGCCTTTAGGACTTACTATAAAGTTTTTGTGTTATTTTAATAATTAACTCTTAATCACGTGTCCTGTAACCCTATTCATTCATACACTCATTCCGCGAATATCCATCGAGTTACTACTATGTGTTCAGACACTTGTCAGTATGTCTGCCTTAGGCTGTAAGTTTTTAGAAGGCAGATTTCAAGTGAAATTACACACATGAAAATGCTTTGTAGATGACATTATTATATAAAAGTAAGACAATACCATGTAAGTCTTTCTCTGTGGGCTGAATTGGCACACAGATTCCAGAATGTATATGAGGTAATGTTAACATTTTTAGGTATACAGATGCAGTTTGCATACCTGAAATACAGTGTTGCCCTGTATTTTTTACACAGCCTTGTGTTACGCCTTTTGTCCATTTTATGTGACTTGAGCAAAAAAGAGAAAGGAATAGACAGTTAATAGTTTTACTGTTAAAAAGATTTACTTTTGGGCTTCCCTGGTGGTGCAGTGGTTACGAAACCGCCTGCCAATGCAGGGGACACGGGTTCGAGCTGTGGTCCGGGAAGATCCCACAGGCTGTGGAGCAACTAAGTTCATGTGCCACATCTACTGAGCCCGTGCGCCTAGAGCCTGTGCTCCGCAACAAGAGAAGCCACCGCGATGAGAAGCCCGCGCACCGCAACGAAGAGTAGCCCCCGCTCGCCGCAACTAGAGAAAGCCTGCACAGAAAAAAGAAGATCCGACTCAGCCAAAAATAAATAAAATAAAATAAATAAATTTGTTTAAAAAAAGATTTACTTTTTTATTATGTTAAGTCCACAAATGGCCAATGGTGAAATAAACTATAGAATGTTTGATCATGAAAATCTACTTCCTAGTTATAACACATCATAGGCACTCAATGTCTGTTGAATAAGTAAATAAATGAATAAATTAAAAAATGGTTAAAGCTATATGCACGTTATTAAGAAAATAACTTTCATAAATGTTATTAATATAAATTTATTATTGTTTTTATTAGTATTATTAATATGAACATTTAACTGTCTTAAATGCACCAGAATGAGTTATTATCTACATTATGGACAAAGTTAAGCTGAACTTTAGATTAAGTAAAGCTGTGTTTTCTTTGCTTCTCTGCTCTAGGTGGTGGTGGTAGGGATAATATAAGTTATCTTACTTCCACAAGATAATATAATCCAACGCTGAAATCCCCCTTCTGTATCCTTCCCTCTTTTTTTCTCCCTTTATCTTCCATTCAGTAGCCAAACATTTACTGGACCTATTGCCAGACCTTGTGCATATTAGGAATAAAAGTCTGCATAGGATGTAGTCCACATTGCCAAGGAGTTCTAGAGTGGGAGAAATCAAGCCAGGGAAGTTGGCAGTAAGACAGACTGGAAGACCTCTTATACTTGACCATGAAGACCCTCACTAGGACCTGGGCCCCAAACCAGATTGCAATAAACACCCCACACCTCACCCCAGGCAGTGGGATGCTACCTCACTGCACGTTTTCTCCTTCAATCACACACTAATACTTTGCATAAACGATACCAAATACACATGGGCGTGCATTTCCAGTCTATTTGAAGGATCTATTTTGGAGAGTTTAATGTATAGAATCCTTTGAATAAGAACAGATATTTACTGAGAATGAACACAGGCTAACTGGTGACGTCTGTGCTTGAAAGTTTATCACAAGCTCCACCTTTGTGGTGGGATTACTGGCTGACATCACAACCACAAGCAGATTCATTCCATCAGGGCTCTCAGTGCCCCGATCACAGCGGGCCTCACGGAACATAATCATTTGTTGACTCAGCTTTCAGAACTGAGCAGCTGGACTATAATAGTAGTCAATGTTCTACCTTCTAAGGGCATTCAAAGTGATCAGGTTATAACAAAAGACAAAAGCCATTGATTTTGGAAGAAAGCAGCTCACTTCATGGATGACTTGCCTGGGTCCTTCAGAGTTCTAGGGCTTCCTGCTCCACACAAACAGAGACAATGACAAGAGTGGGAAGTACAAAGGCCCTGTGCAGTCACACAGGGCCCCATGCTCATAAGACCCTCACTCACACCTGGTTTAAAACTCTGCTCTTGTCATCTTGAACTTCTTCATAATTTTTGAGCAAGGGACCCTGCGTTATGTGCCCAGTCCTGTGTACAGGGCATGACTGATGCATCAAGGAGGGATCCCAACTCATTTGGGGGGGGGTGGGGAGGCTTTCAGAAAAAGGAAGGGACAGCGAATGTCAGGAAATGTAGTTGAAAAGGTGAGAAAGAGCCAGGTCATGAACTAATACATTTCAAGTTAAGGCAACTGGGACTGATCCTGGAACTAATGGGTTTCAAGCCAGAGTAGTGGGGTCAGATTTGCAAAAACAGTCTCTCTCAGGCTGGTGCATGAGCTACATTTGCAGGGTCCAGGTAATTAATCAGAGATTGCAATTATCTGGGTGAGTAATGAGGAAGGCCTGCACTAGCATGGTAGCACTAGGGACAAAGGAGAAAAATCAGCAGACCTTCATGATTGCTGTCAGGGCTAAAGGAGAGGCCAAAGTTAAGGGTGCCTCCCAGCTTCAGGGTCAGGTATGACAGTAGATAACACAAGAGCAGATCTTGGTGTGTGTGGGGGGGAGTGGGAGGATGGGGAGATACATAAATAATTCAAGATGAGATTTGTCAATAAGATGTCCATTCTCGGGCTTCCCTTGAGGCACAGTGGTTAAGAATCCACCTGCCAATGCAGGGGACATGGGTTCAAGCCCTGGTCCGGGAAGATCCCACATGCCACAGAGCCACTAAGCCCGCGAGCCACAACTACTGAGCCCGCGTGCCTAGAGCCCATGCTCCGCGGCAAGAGAAGCCACCACAATGAGAAGCCCTCGCACCGCAACGAAGGGCAGACCCCCACTTGCTGCAACTAGAGAAAGCCTGCATGCAGTAATGAAGACCCAACATAGCCCCCCCCAAATAATAAATAAATAAAGCCTGAAAAATCACGTTAAAAAAAAAAGACGTCCATTCTCACCACATTAATCTATAGATTCAACGTAATCCCAATCAAAATTTCAACAGGCTTTTCTTTATTTTTTGGTAGAAATTGACAAGCTGATTCTAAAATGTGCAGCAGTACAAAAGGTTTCTTCAAAACATTTGAAAAAAACCCCAGAGTTAGATGATGTACACTACGTGATTTCAAAGCCTACTGTAAAGTTACAGTAATTAAGAGAGTATGCTTCTGGAGGAAGAATCAACAAACACATCATGGAAAAGAATAGAGAGCCCAGAAATAGACTCTAATTTATGTAATCATTTGATTTTCAACAAAGGCACCAAAGCAATCCAATGAGGAGAGGAAATTCTGTTCAACAAATGGTGCTGGATATATGTATATGTATAGCTGATTCACTTTGTTATACAGCAGAAACTAACACACCATTGTAAAGCAATTATACCCCAATAAAGATGTTAAAAAAATAAATAAAATATAAAACAAATGGTGCTGGAATAACTGGATATCCATATAGGGAAAAATAGACCCTGAATTCAACCTCATACCATACAAAAAATATGAATTCAAAATAGATCATAGACCTAAACACCAAAGTTAAAACAATAAAGATTTTAAAAGGAAGCATAGGGGGGCTTCCCTGGTGGCGCAGTGGTTGAGAGTCCGCCTGCCGATGCAGGGGATGCGGGTTCGTGCCCCGGTCCGGGAAGATCCCACATGCCGCAGAGCGGCTGGACCCGTGAGCCATGGCCGCTGAGCCTGCGCATCAGGAGCCTCCGCTCCACAACAGGAGAGGCCACAACAGTGAGAGGCCCACGTACCGCAAAAAAAAAAAAAAAAAAAAAAGGAAGCATAGGAGAATATCTTGTGACTTGGGGGATAAGCAAAGGTTTCTTAGGTCACAAAAATCCATAATCATAAAAGAAAATTGATGTTAGAATCAAAATTAGAAATTTCTGATCACCAGAAGACACAGTTAAGGGACTTCCCTGGTGGCACCGTGATTAGGAATCTGCCTGCCAATACAGGGGACATGGGTTAGGGCCCTGGTCCGGGAAGATTCCCACATGCCGTGGAGCAGCTAAGCCGATGCGCCACAACTACTGAGCCCACACGTCGCAGCTACTGAAGCCTGCACACCTAGAGCCCGTGCTCCGCAACAAGAGAAGCCACCGCAGTGAGGAGCCCACGCACGCCACGAAGAGTAGCCCCTGCTCGCCGCACCTAGAGAAAGCCCATATGCAGCAATGAAGACCCAATGCAGCCAAAAATAAATAAATTAAAAAAAAAAGACAAGAAGATGAATAAGCAAGATACAGGCTGGTAGAAAATATTCGCAAAACGTATATCAGATGGTGGCCTGGTATCCAGGATGTATAAAGAACTCCTACAACTCAACAGTGAAAAAACAACAAGCCAATACAAAATATATGAGTATATTAATGACCAACAAACACACGAAAGTGTCCCCTACATAAATAGCCATCAGGGAAATGCGAGTTAAAACCACAACGAGCTGTCGTTACACACGCATCTGGATGGCTAAAATTTTAAATTCTGAAAACACCAAGTACTGATGAAGATATGGAATGACAGGAACTTTCACACATTGCTGGTGGGGTGTTTGGCTTAGCGCGATCACTTTGGAAAACTAGAATTATCTATATAAGTTAAATATATGTAAACTCCAGGACCCAACAATTTCACTCCCAGATATATATTCAACAAGAGTACATACAGCGTGTTCACCGAAAGACACGTACAAGAATGTTCACAGCGGCATGATTGCTAAAAGCCCCAAACTTGAAGCAGAAGTCCACCAAAATACACCATGGTACACCCGGCAGTGAATACTGCACACCAGTTAAAACGAACACCCAAGCACATCGAACCTCACAAGCATAACGTAGGAATCAAGAAGCCAGGCACCGAAGAATAGATAGTGTATGACTCTATTTATAACAGGCAAAACTACTCAATGGCTTTAGAGGTCAGGCTGGTAGTTTCCTTTGGAGAGTGCGAGGAAATACCAAATGGCAGAGGGCCAAGGGGGCTTCTGGTGCATTACTAATACTCTTTTTTCTTTTCTTTTCTTTCTTTTTTCTTTTAACTAATGCTCTATTTCTTGATTTGGTTCCATGGGTGTTCCCACCTGTGATCCATTGAGCTGTATACCTGTAATTTGTTCTCTTTCCTGTATACATTATAGTTCCTCTTTTAAAATAATAGACATTAATTGTTAGAGCAGTTTTAGGTTCGTGACCACATTGAATGGAAAGTACAGAATTCCCACGTGCACAGCTGCCCCCACTATCAAGTCCCCCACCAGAGTGTTATATTTGTTATAATCTGTGAACCTACATTGATACATCATTACCACCTAGTTTGTAGTTTACATTAGGTTTCATCCTTGGTGCTCATTCTTGGTATTCTGTGGGTTTGGACAAAATGTATAATGACATGTACCCGTCATTATAATAATATTATACAAAGTAGTTTCTCTCCTAAAAATCTTCTGTGTTCTGCCTGTTCACCCCTCACTTTCCACTACACTTCAATGTTTAAAAGTTGTGAAGAATAGATGGTCCTGCGGGAATGTTTGAAATCTCTCTGGGAAAGTGTATAGATGAGGCTTCTAGATCTGGAGTCCGAGTGTCTAGAGGGGCCCACAAACTCCTTGATAATATCATATGAAAAGAATCCTATGTATTGTGTAATGTACAGTTATCTTTTCTAGGAGGAGAGGTCAACAGAGAGTCAAAGGGATCTGTGATCCCCCAAAGTCACAAACCTCCGGTGCAGGGAGAGAAAGGAGCGGGCAAAGAATGGAGTTTCGGGGACAACAAAAGTAAAGGGAGGTCAGAGAAAGGACACGCAGGAGAGAGTCAGGAAATGAGTGGCCACAGGAGAGGATGGAGTCGTGCAAGTCCCAGCAAGGGGTGATTCCGGAGGAGAGCGGTAAACGAGGCTTAAAAATGGAGGGAGGATTGTTTTCGAGGAAGCAGTGAGGACAGATGGCAGTGGCTTGAGGTGGGGTTCCCACCTACACACACTGTCCCCAGCAGAGCCAGGAGTCTCCTCCCACCAGGCATGGCTCTGCCTGTCCCCACCCCTCATGAATCTGGGTGATTCTAAACTTTCAGGCCCTGTCATTTCTCCAGGGAGAACCCTATTTGAAGTGGGTTTTCCCCATTACTCTCAATCTCACTACCCCTTTTTATCTTCATAGAACTTAAAAAAATATGTAAATTTCTCATTCTTATTTACCTGTTTACTTGCATGCGACCTGCCTTCCACACCAGAATGTAAGCTGCCTGAGGCCAGGGCCTTGCCCGTCATGGCTCCCGTGGTTACCCCAGCAATGAGCATAGGTTCCAGCACACAGTAGGTCCTTCAACAGCAGGGGAACTCGGCTGTACCTGGCAGTCAGGATGCGAACACAGTGCTGGAAGTTTAGAAGGAAGGAGAGAGATTGGGGAGGGGTGTGTGTAGAGTGAGGCTCAGGGCCTAAGGAGGGCGGTTTAAAGACAGAAGGTGATTGAGGGAGTTCCTTGGCAGTCCAGTGGTTAGGACTCAGTGCTTTCACTGTGGTGGCCCGGTTTAATTCCTAGTCAGGGAACTAAGATCCTGCAAGCGGCATGGCGGGGACAAAATTTAAAAAAAAATAGAAATCAAAGAAGACAATTGAGCTTGTTTGCATGCCGAGGGGAAGGATCGTGGAATGATGGTGTGACGATGAAGGATAGCCAGGAGATAACCGATAGGGGAAGTAGAGGGGGGCCACAGTGATGAGCACGGGGGTGGGGGACACTGGCCTTGAAGAGGAGGACCTGTCGCGTTCTCCAAACAAGAAGAACAAAGCAGCTGTGGGGTGAGAGCTACGTAGGGTGGTAAATTCATAGCTTGGCAGAATTAGAAATGATATGACATCCGAGGGTATCACTTTTATTGAAGTAGGGGGCAAGGTCATCTTCAGAATGAAGGCTGCAAAGCCCTAGGTAGTAACTGCAGCAGAACAGTGAGGCTGACCCCACTGAATCACCGTGACGGTCATTTATCTATTTACTGTGTCCCCCCAGCAGCAGGCAGGTCTCTGAGAGCAGGCACCTGACCTGGCTTTGACCACTCAGCCCCAGGAACCTTGAACAGCCCTGGCCCGTGTTGGAGATCAAAGCGTATGCGCTGAAAGCATGAACGGGTGAGTGACCAAAGGGAAGGGACAGCTGGGAAAGGAGGACAAGAGCGGTGCTGGGCAGCCTCTCTGGCACTGCTGAGCTGCCCCGATGTAGGTGGGGAAGACTCAGCATCAAGGGTTTTGCTGAAATGAGCCGAGGATGGTTCACGGGAGGAGTAGGGCACGAGAGAATCAAAGGTGCTGATGAGAGGGAAGTTCAGACAGCCAGGCCTGGCAGGAAAAGAAGCCAGATTGGGAGGAGGTGATGGAGCAGGGGAAGGCAGAGGCATGCGTGTGTGCATGTGTGTGTGTGTGTGTGTGTACGTGTGTGGGCACGCTGAGGGCAGCACAGTGGGAGTTGGGCATGAGAGTGGGAGGTTGCTGTCTAAGCTTTCAGAGGTGGGGCAGTCCACAGGAGTGGGCAGCTGAAAGGACCAAAGGGAAGGGCCTTGGAGTGGAGGAGCTTAGGGGCCGGGATGGACGTTGTCCATAGGAACACTCAAGCCATTCCATTCGAGCTGGAGAGAAATACTGCACCAAAGTCAGACGCCCGGCCTCACAGAGCAGTGGGGAGGGACCAGATGATGACATTTCACTCATTCATCTTCATCCATCCATTTATTCATTCATTCGTTCAGGAAATACTCATTGTTGATTTCCCTCATGGGGAACCAGGCAGACAGGGGTCTTTCCCTGACGGACCTTGTCATCTCCAAGGACCTACCACCATGCACGCAGGTCCCTTCCTAGGAAGGGGAGGGTGCGGCGGTCTGCTGGACCCTTGGCAGGAGGGGCTTCTTCGCGGACACGGAGGCATCTGGTCCGGCAGCATCGGTTTCCCCATGGATGTCCTCAGGGGAGGGCTCAGCAGGAAGGAGGCAGGTTGATATACAGCAAGTGTGTTTGCCCTGGATGGTGTCTCCGGGGAGCCCCGAGGCTCTGAGATCGGGCAAGGCCTCAGAGCACCCTGGGAAGAACAGGAGTGAGGAAAGCAGGAAGTGCTCAGGTGTGGTGGATGAGATGGTCAAAGAAATGAGGGTCCCCAAGGGCCTCCCAAACTCACAGACGCACGGCTTAGGCGCACACCCAACCCGGACCCACAGCCCTCTCCCGAGAGATTTCGGCCCCGAGTTCACGAACACCTGGAAAGCCCTGCTTAGTACGTCAGCAGGCTTCCGGAAAGCAGAGACTGGCTGAAAATTCGTGCTGCTCCTCATGGCAGTTACGTGTGTTGAGAACCATTGTTCCTTCAAACATTCTCAGTCAAAATTCCCTAGGATTGCAGCACTCATTTTCCAAATGGGTACCATCATTGCGTCACTCTCGCCAAATATATCCAGAGAGAGAAGGGTGTAGTACAGATCAGTATACATTTTCACAGGGGCTACCGGCAGTTCTAAATGGGAATTTTAAAAGCTCTTTAAGAAAATGCTGGGCAGGAGCCTCATTTGCAGCCAGGGAACCACCTACGCTGTCCTCCAAGGGGCGTGGACTTTCCCCTGGCTGGCCTCAGGCTCTCAGTGGAATGAAAGGACAAGGAGGACAGGATGGGCCACTTCCTCCACCACTGTCACCTGTGCTCTCCTGTCTCTGCCTGCAAACTTCTTCCCGCTGGCCTGTTGGCTAAGCGCAGATCTCTAGGACCAGTTCAGGTAGGATAGCCCACAGAGCAAGCCAGTTCTCTTCCTGAGAACCCCGTCCGTGTGGGATACTATGTCTGCAACAGGGGCCCAGAGATGATTCAGAGTCAGGGTCTAGAGGGCCTGTATCATCTCCAGAGCCGGCTGCAGGCTGAGGATGAGAGAGGGGATGGGCAGCTGGGCTGGTGGGTTCAGGGAAATGCCCGGCCACTCCAGCCACCTACCCAGTGGCTTGCTCCCTAGAATGCTGGCTTCCCAGTGCTGAGATCAAAATAGAGGTCAAGTATTTGGAGAATCTGACATACTTGACCTCTGAAGTTATTAAGTACAGCACGGTTCTCAGAACCACAGATTCAACAATGTTTATCAGATGTTGATGAATCAAAGGTTCATGGCTATGAATATTTATCAAACAAATATCTAACTGACATATTTATTAAATGTCACAATATTTATCAAGATGATTGAGAATTCACT
Source organism: Neophocaena asiaeorientalis asiaeorientalis (assembly GCF_003031525.2). Classification (NCBI taxonomy): domain Eukaryota; kingdom Metazoa; phylum Chordata; class Mammalia; order Artiodactyla; family Phocoenidae; genus Neophocaena; species Neophocaena asiaeorientalis. The sequence goes on along the minus strand of NW_020172455.1, from coordinate 2,831,043 downwards.
CATTAATCAAACATTTACCGGCAACCATCCTTGTGCCGGGCACGTGGCGATGCAGAGAGGAGTGAAGTATGACCCTTGGCCTCTAGTAGCCCCAGCCCAGCGATGAGGACAGATGGACTGCAGGCTCCCACACCGAAAGCCGTGAGAGAGGGATGGGAGTCGTCAGGCCGTGTGGGAAACCGAACAAGGATCTGGAAGGGTTTCACCAGCAGGTCATGCTTGGGCAGCCTTGTTTGTTTTCGGTTACCTTTTTGGTAAATGGTATTGGTGGTTGGTTTCTATTTTTTAACAAGTTTATTGAGAAATAATTCACATACCATACAATTCACTCATTAAATTACAATTCCCTGTTTTGTGGTATATTCATAGAGTCGTACGGCCATCACCACAGTCAACCTTACACTTTCATCATCCCTCAAAGAAACTCCATACCCGCTAGTGACCACTTTCTATTCTCCTCCAATTCTTCCCCATTCCCTGCTCTCTCCCAAACCCTAGGAAACCCCTAATCTGCTTCCTGCCTTGGATCGGCCTGTTCTGGATATTTCACATAAAGTGAATCATATAATATATGGTCTTCAGTGACTGGCTTCAATGTTTGCAAGGTTCATCCATATTGAAGCATGCGTCACTGCCCCACTTCTTTTTGTTTGTTTGTTTAGTTTTCTTTCTTTTTTTTTTTTTTTGGCCATGCTGGGTAGCTTGCGGGATCTCAGTTCCCCGACCTGCAACCGAACCCGGGCCATGGCAGTGAAAGCCCAGAATCCTAACCACTAGGCCACCAGGGAACTCCCCCCTCTCCTTTTCATTGCCAAATAATATTCCATTGTGTGGCTATGCCTCATTCTATTTATCTACTCATCAGCTGAAGGACACTTGGGCTGTTTCCACATTTTGGCTATTACGAATAATGCTGTTATTCACATTTGCGTCCAAGTTTTTGTGTGTATATCGTTTTAATTTCTTCAGTATATACCCGGGAGTGGAATTGCTGGGTCACCTGGGAACTCTGTTTAACGTTTAAGAAATTGCCAGGGCTTCCCTGGTGGCACAATTGTTAAGAATCCACCTGCCAATGCAGGGGACACAGGTTTGAGCCCTGGTCCAGGAATATCCCACACGCCACGGAGCAACTAAGCCCACGTGCCACAACTATTGAAGCCCACACACCACAACTACGGAAGCCCACACGCCTAGAGCCTGTGCTCCGCAACAAGAGAAGCCACCGCAATGAGAAGCCCACGCACCGCAATGAAGAGTAGCCCCCGCTCGCCGCAACTAAAGAAAGCCCGTGTGCAGCAACAAAGACCCAAAGCAGCCATAAATAAACGAATGAATGAATGAATGAATAAATAAATGAAGAAAAGAAAGAAAGAAAGAAATTGCCGAACTGTTTTCCAAAGTGGCTGCACCATTTTCTATTCCCACCGACAATGTATGAAGGTTCCAACTTGTCTACATCCTCATCAACACTTGTCTTTTTTAAAATGATAGCTTTGTTGGTGAGTGTGAAGTGGCATCTCATTGTGGTTTTTATTTGTATTTTTCTAATGACTAATGATATTGAGCACCGTTTCATATACTTATTGGCCATCTGTATATCTTCTTTGGAGAATGTCTGTTCAGATCCACTGCTCATTTTTTCATTAGGTTATTTCTCTTTTTATCACTGAGTAGTAAGTGTTCTTTATAAATTCTGGATACAGGTCCTTTATCAGATATACGATTTGCAAATATTTTTCTCCCAGTCTGTGAGCTGTCTTTTCACCTTCTTGATGATGTCCTTTGAAATGCAAAAGTTCTTGTTTTGATGAAGTTCAATTTATTTTTCTTTTGTTGTTTGCGATTTTGGTATCATATCTGAGAAATGGATTTTTTCCCAACTCAATCACAAAGCTTTACTCCTTTGTTTTCTTCTAAGAATGTTATAGTTTCAGCTCTTTCATTTAAGTCTGTGACTCATTTCGAGTTATTTTTTATATATGATGATGGGGGCTTGCGGGGGTTTTCTTTGGATTGTTTTAGTTTTCTTAGAGAATTAGCAAAGTCCTCTGCTGAGGGTAGAGATGGAATAAGAGGAAATAGACATACAGGAGAGAAGAGAGTTTAAAATACTTGTCTAGGAGAGTGGGAGAGAGAATGAATTGGGGAAATAACATAAAGTACTGGACTCTACCAAGGGCTCAACTTAGGTTCCTGGTCATAAACTTAAAGTAGAATTGCAGGGGAGGAAAAACTCTCCTCCACCCTATCTGGGTCTCTGGCCGGGCCTAGGAATTAAACTGACACGGAACAAATTAACAGAAGAGCGTATAATTTTTTTGACCAGAGCAGGAAGCTTTTATATCTTGCAGACAAAGACACAATGAATTTGTGACAAATTGACAAGACAAAGGGGTTTGGACGCGGGGTGGTAAGTGGTGAAGAAGTAACTAGGAAAATAAAGGTTAGTTTACTAAGCTTGTTGGTACGGATTTCTCGGCTTCCAATCTCCCGTCTCTGGTGATAAGAATGTCTTCCTTCTTCCCAGGACAGGGCAGACACCTGGGAGCTTTATCTCCTGCTTTTAGGGAGAAAAACAGGGTCAATGTCTTCCTTGCCCCTGACCTTTCTTGAGTGCCTTTAACTCAAAATAATCAATATGCCAAAGTGGCCTATTTTGGGGTGAAATATTCTAGTTTCCTTCAAGACCAATCAGTATAGTCTTATGTTTTCCTCCAGCCGGTGGGTGCATGACCCAGGTGAGGCAGGTGGAGGGTTGGATTTTTGCCCATCAAGTAAAACCAAGCAAGTGAAGGACAAGCGGGCTGAAGGGAGGGGCGAGGAAGTGGACGAAATGATGGGCCATGAAGTTTAAGGAGGGAAGTGAGGGCGTGACGGTGTGACAGACAGATAGACAATGGTAGGGTCGATGGATTTGGGTCCCAGTGGGTACTAGGGAAATGAGGAGGAAAAATGGGAGTGGTCGTGTTGGGGCAAAAATAATTCACCTGGTAAATGGGGTAGGATCTTCCCAAACCAGGGCTCGAACCCGTGTCCCCTGCATTGGCAGGCGGATTCTTAACCACTGTGCCACCAGTGAAGCCCCCGTTTTTACTTTGAGAGTCCCTTGTATTATGAAAAAGTTGAAACTGTAAAGGTCAAAAGAAAAGAGAACATCTGTAATCCCACTTTCCAGCAACATCTTGATGTATTTGTGTTCCCTTTTAAAATAGATGTATACTATGTACTTATTCTATTTATACATGATTTCTTACAACACTGGCACCTTAATTTTGGATTTTCCACTGAAAATGTTATGATTATTTCATACGTCATTTAATATTCCTCTAAAACATTTTTAACAACAGCATGATTATACCATTAGTAACTTGTCCAATCCCTTTTGCCCGGCATAGATATTGTCTCCAATTTTCAGCCTTATAAACAGAATTGAATGACCATGGGTGTCACACACGTTTAACGTACATAGCCAATCCTTACATACAGTCTTATATCTTCATGACCCTTTGAAACTGCTTAAAACTTCTAAAACAGAATAGATCTAGAAGAGCGAAAGAATTCTCACTCAGCTTCCCAGGATCTGCCAGGCAGTCTCCAGCTTTTAGGTTCCTTGCTTCAGGTGATCCAAAAAGTATTCAGCACTAAGAACTTGACAGTGAACAAAGCAGGTGTGGTCCCTGCCTTTCCGAAGGCTGTAGTCTAGGGTGAAAAGACAAGCATACGAGCGAGCATCAGGCACGTTTGGACATTTTGCATGCCTTATCTCATTCCACTTTTACTGTAATTCTCTAACAAGACCTTGACTTGCCCATTTTATAGGTGAGGAAACTGGGCTATGGGGAGCTTGTATTTGGAAAGGGCGCAGCTGATACACGACAGAACTTGAGGCTGGAGGTCAGATCCTCTCAACCCCAAAGCAGAGCTCGAAGCGCCTGCGGGTTCTCTTTGCTGGAGACTCCTCCCCAAGCACTTGCTGCCCTCTCCTTTCCAGCTTAACTACATCAAAGACATGTTTGAAGAATTGAATGCATGAGTGACAGACGGGTCATGTGTTTATAACTGGGTAGGATCAGTATCTTCCAAAAGAACCCTGGGAGGGGAAAAAGGAACTTAGAAATGAGAAACAAAAGGAGAAAAAGAAGCAGAGAAGCGTGAAGCTTTTTAAGGTGGCTGATACTCAGAGCGTACTTTGATGACTTAATAGGGACCGGTCACTGTGCCATATCATTTAATCCCCAGAAAAACCTTACTTTATTTTTTTTATTTTTGGCTGCATTGGGTCTTCATGGCTGCGCGCAGACTTTCTCCAGCTGATGCAGGCGGGGGCTGCTCTATGTTGCGGTGCGTGGGCTTCTCATCGCGGTGGCTTCTCTTTTGTGGAGCACAGGCTCTAGGCGCGCGGGCTCAGTAGTTGTGGCTCACGGGCTTAGTTGCTCCGCGGCATGTGGGATCTTCCCGGACCAGGGATCGAACCTGTGTTCCGTGCACTGGCAGGCGGATTCTTAACCACTGCGCCACCAGGGAAGCCCAGAAAAACCTTCTTAAACAGGAACTATTATTATCCCCCATTTTACAGCCCTCTGAACCCAAGTAGCTGTGCAAGTTCACTTGGCTGATGGTGGGAAAGCCAGGAATTTAACTCCACGTAGTGTGCCAGTAGCTTGTTCTTTGGACCAGGTAGTAGAGCAGTAGTTTAGATATTGTTGTGCAATATTCAGAAGAATGAATTTCAAATCTGAGGCCTACCATTAACTGTGCTCGCAATCAGCTCACTTAATGGGCTTGTTTCCTCATCTGTGAAATGAGGATCATGGCATTTCTTGAATATTTATGTCTAATTTTTATGCGTGTATCACATCCCACTCAGTGTTTTATATTCAAACCTTCGTGAGTTGGGACTGCTCATAATTCTGTTTACCATATTTGCTTTGCTGTACCACGAGTCTGAAAACTCTGATTTATGTTTGCAAACTCCAGAGGCTGGAAGATACTGAAAAAAAAAAAAAAAAGAAAACAAACAAAAAAACTTGTTAAATGAAATGAACAGAGAAGGCTTCTCCTTATCTCGATGCACTTGAGCAAATGAATCATGAGAATTCCTCCTCCGTCTTATTTTCTCCAAGAAAAAAATGAACACCATCAGAACACTGTCCTTAAATCAAAAGGGTATTGGCCAGATGACAAAATGTAGATCAAAGGACTTCGGGCCCTTGGCGAAAGATGCCGGGCAATAACAAGGGATTATAATAATGTACCAAACGTAAAGTGTAAAACCATAAAGACCGTCTAAGAAAGGAGAGGGAGTGAGAGGGGAAAGGAACATAGACTGAGCACAACTGGTTCCCAGGCTCTGACTTTGGTGCCTCAGATGCTATTCTCTCTTATCCTCAGAACAGGCCTGAAAGTTGAGCATAACTGCCCTCCTTTTTTCAGATAGGAACCCTGCAGCTCAGCAAAGTTAAGCAGCTAGTCCGATTATCTGATTCTAAAGCCTAATCTGTTTCTACAACGCCAGGTGGACACTCAAGGGACAATTCGGCTTACAATTTTCTCTACTAGAGACCTGTCCCTCCGGAAAAACTTCCTTGGTCCTTCTCAGCAAAGCCTAGAAAAATCCACCTGAGCTGATCGTAGGTGGAATTATGTGTCTGCACTAATCTGGGGACAGCATCTTTGGAAAGGACTGTCTCCATGAAGTAATGAAGAAGTCCGAAAGGGTACCATCTGGGAGAGGCCGGTGGACAACAGACCAACTAGGCCAGCCTCGTCCTTCTGGTTCCCAAACCTGATGGGACGGTACCACCTTGCACAGACTTCAGCTGGCTCAGTGCACAACCAGTGCCGGCTGCAGAAATATTTCTGGAATATCTAGCTGAAGCCAAATTCATAATAAGCTAGAGATGATTCAGGGCTGATGGCATTTCCTCCTCAGCCTTTATTTCCAGGAAGAAATAGCATTCTTTCTGACCTGGGTTCTTTCAGGATTGTGTCCATGAACGTGTTTTTCATAACCTGGGGGTATGTTATAAGTGGTGGTCAAGGCACTTAAACTTAGCTGCAGCTTTCAGAGACTCTGGGAGGGGTGGAGACACTGAATATGGGCTATAATCGCTGCTTCAGGCTGATACGTGGAAGGAAACCGTTTTTGTTCTATTTGGGGTGGGAATGCTGCTTTATATTCTCCTAATAGCCTAAAGGATCGAGCTCCACAACTTTCCGTTGATGTCTCCATCTTTCTTTGTTTTAAAAATTGGTCTCACTTTATAGGGAAATAAAGAGAATAACACATCAGTTCAAAACTGGTAAGTACATATACTCTCTTTGAAAACTGCAAGTCAAAAAGCCCTGGGGCAAGACAGTGCTGTTTTTGTCTCTCCCTCTCTCTTTTTTTTTCTTCAAGGTGTAAGTTGTCCAACAAGATCTCTTTATTTACCTTTGAAATCAAATGTTTCTGACTCAAGTTCTGAGCTGTGACAAATTGCTGATGACATTGGGTTATCCTTTACTGATAATATAGAATGATCATTTTTTTTGATCTTTAAAAACCAATCCAGGGGCTTCCCTGGTGGTGCAGTGGTTAAGAATCCGCCTGCCAATGCAGGAGACACGGGTTCGAGCCCTGGTCCAGGAAGATCCCACAGGCCACAGAGCAGCTAAGCCCGTGCACCACAACTACTGAGCCAGCGCTCCAGAGCCCGCGAGCCACAACTACCGAGCCCGATGCCACAACCACTGAAGCCCATGTGCCTAGAGCCCGTGCCCCGTAACAAGAGAATCCACCTTAATGAGAAGCCCGCGCAATGAAGAGTAGCCCCCGCTCGCCGCAGCAACTAGCAAAAGCCCGCGTGCAGCAACAAAGACTCAATGCAGCCAAAAAAAGAGAAAAAAAACCAAAAAACAATCCATAGCAGGATGCCAAACTTTATGTATAGCATATACAGTCATGCCAGAAGTCCATATTTGTACATATGAATATACATTAAAAAATAACAAAGGGAATTTGAATGTTAACAGTGGTTATTTTCAGATCGTGGAAGTACAGGTGATTTTTACTTTCTTCTTTATACTTTTCTATGTTCTGCAAATTTTTATAAGATGTGTAGAATTACTTATGAGTGGGAAAAAAAGAAGTTATTTGAAAAAAAGTCAAGCAGACTTAAGGGTAGAATAGCTGATATCTACCCCTAAAGCGGTAGATATCAACTACTGTAAATTCCAATACTTAAGAAGAAACTTAAGATGTGAAAAGACCAGAAAGATTGTAGATTTTTAAGTAAGACAAGGAACACTACAGTTCTTATTCGTTTCTTAATCAGATGGCCAGGAGTTATTTTGTGTTGGACTCTTATTTCATGAAAAAAGCTTGTTGGAGGAAACCATATTTATAGAAAGAAGAGGTTTCATAAGCAAAGATGGGGACACTCCTAAATGTGTTGCCCAGTCTCTGGGAAGCCAGGTCTCTGAACAAGGAAGGCTAGAAAAACGTGGACTGAAATGGAAAGCACCGGTTCTTAGAGTTAGGACCCAGGCCTGCAGGCTTGCTGGGAGCGGTGGGAAGGACACAGGATTTGGATCAGAGGTCTGAGTTCCACTCATGGCTCTGCCATTTATCAGTTACGTGACACCTGACAATTCAAGCAACATCTGCGGGCATCGCTACACTTGTTCATAAAAGAGGTCTGCTCCCGGCTCTAGGATTCTGTTTTCCCTGGCTGGAAAGAATGGCATTCCCAGATAAAGTCCAAAATTGGAGACCCCACGTCAATGTCTGACCGGGCCGCTCCTTCCCTGGAATTGCCACTTAACCTTCCTGTACACACAGGATTTCCTCATTCCTCGGTTTCAGGTGTCCTCCCTCAGGAAGATATTGCAAGGACTGACTAATGCACTTGAGTGGCCCAAGCGTGATGAGGCAGAATGCAGGTGCAGGGAGTTCCAATCTGCCAATCCCAAATCCTCAGTAGGACTGCAGTGCGATCCTGCTGTGACCTCAAAAGTCACCTTTCTGTCCTGCATCTGGGGCCTCCCATCCCAGCACAGGGCACCTTACACCTCTTTCCCAAGATCTAAAAGCATTCCTGATAATAGGTTGCCCATCGGGCTACTTTCATACAGTAAGGGGGACCCCATTCTCAGGGTAGCAACCAAAACTTCTTCAACACCCCCTGCCCCCTGAAGAATAATTCTGAGACTTTAATCTTTCCCAGAAATCACTGAAAATACCATCCACGGAGAAGGATGCACTGAAGTTTCCTCCTTGACTCCAGAGAAAATGAATTCTTAGAGGTTTGTTTTTTGTTTTTGTTTTTAAAACACTCACATGTTAATTTCTGGGGTTTCCCTCTCTTCCAAACAGCACGGATCATAAACTCACACCGTGGTGCTAGACAGTAAGTCAAGGCGATTAGGAAGGAGGTAAGGTGAGGTGGGCGTATCCTGCAGTGGAGAGTTTCCTTGGCAACCAAGGGCAAGCTCACGCCCACGTCAACAGGAAGATTATTCCTCTGCCCAGGTGTGTGTTCCAAAACCTATGTGAACCTGTTGCGTCACTTTCCACAGGTCAGTTCTGTCTCTCGGTGGTTCCCCTTGAGACCCTGTTCCCTGTCACTGTCCGGGGATGGGGTGGAGGTGGAGAGACTCGAAGCGGCGGTGTCCGGGTGCCGAGTGCTTCGCCTCCCCCGCTTCTCTCGGTCGTCCGCTCTGCTCCGTCGTGGGGTTGGGGACTCCGTCCGATGCTCCCCAGAATCCCGCCGGGACCCAGCCCAGCCGCTCGGGGCTCGGGGATCTTGGCCAAGTCGTGAAGGGCTGGATCCGCCTGCCTCTCGCGTGGCACGGCGACCGCAGGGGCCCGGCGGGCGCCCCCTGCCCGGCGGCGGCTGGAGGCGGGCGGCCCGGTATGCAAATGTCCAGCGGGGCGGCCGCCTCCGGCTCGGATAAAAGCTCGGGGCGGGGCGTCGCGCAGAAGCCGCTGCCTCCCGGGAGCCGGCCGTGCGCTCCGGCCCGGCACCAGTCCGCCCCCAGCCCGCGAGGTCCGCGGGCTCCCGGTAAGGACGCGCGGCGGGTCGGGGGCCCGAGGCGGCGTGGGGAGAGGTCGCGCGTCGCAACCGGGGGCCCAGCTCGAGCCGCCCGCGTCGCTTTGGTCCCCGCTTCGCCTCGGCCCAGGGGCGCTGTCCAGGGCCGAGCCTTCTCCGTGGGAACCGGGGAACCGGCGTCTCTGCTGCGCCCTCCCAGGGGCCGGGCAGGTGGCATCTCCCCAGGTTCTGCGCAGGGCCAGTTTGTCCCCAGGCCATCAGCGGTCAAGTGCGAAAGGTGCTGCGTTCGGCGTGCGCAGTGTTGGGAGGGGCTAAGATTGTCTTGGAGGGGGTGAGACGGGGGCCAACAAGAAGAGCTTGCACGATGGGTTTCTGGCTATTATCCTGGTTTTTCCGTAGCCACCTGGAGACGTTTTGGGAGGCGATGGAAGGGAGAAACAGGCCGAGGGGAGAAAGGTGTGGGTGTGTACACGTTTGAATGAGCAGAGCTAATGGACTTTAGACGCTGGACAGAAACTCCCAGCCGGACCCAGCGCGTTACCCACCTCTGCAGAGTAGACACCTAGTCCTGTGGAAAAATGACTCTAATAGCCCCCTTACCTTCCCTCTCCCCTCCTTATTTTATAAAGAAAGGGGTTCTTCTGAAGTCGTTGTGAAGCTAGCTCCAATCTCAAGGTTGGTCAGTTAAGATCTGGGTTTGCCCAGCCTGCCCATTGTGGAAGTGCCTCCTTGTCTGGTTCCTGCCTCACCACCCCTTTAACCCCCCAATCCTACATCCCTGGAGATGCAGCGTGGAAGGGAGAGAAATAGTCCAGAAGGTGCCCAAGTCCAGCTTACTGGCCCCCATTTTATGATGCCAGGAATGGGTTTTTCTGCTGAAGTAGGAGGGACAGGAATCACACTCCCCCTCCTTCTCTCCTCAAAACCAGTCAGAACCACCCTGGGAAGGAGTGTCTTTGGGAGTCTTTACAAAGACCTGAGGGCTTTCCAAGTGGAGATAAGCTTTGGGCAGATGGCTGTCCTTGGAACTGTAGAATCTGAACTGGAAGGTCAAAGGGGGGAAGGAACGGGAAATGGGAAGAGTGGAGAGGATTAATTCTGAGGGAAGGGAGTGGTGCACAGGTAGAGGTCTTTGACACTTCTCTCCTGTTTCTGTTTGTGTATGTTGCTGTGGTTCTGGTCAGTAACCGGATGAAAGAAGACTGGAAACATGTCCGAGTTTTGGTTAATTTCTGCCCCTGGAGATGAGGAAAATTTACAAGCGCTGCAGAGGATGAATACAGTAACCTCCAAGTCAAACCTGTCTTACAACACCAAATTCACGATTCCTGATTTTAAGGTAAAATACCCCAGGAGGAGGAAGGCGGTGATGGGCTGGGGGGGTGGGGGTGTCTTCTGGAAAGCCAAGGAGAAAACAACAGGACGATGGCGCCAATGCTGAGGATCAGCCTGGCTGTGAAGCTGTACGGGGGGACTGGTCTGCATGGGACTTCACGAATAGCCCCAAATTAACTGTGATGCTTATGGACTTAGAGCTACAGGACAGAATGAGAGGGAGACAAGGTGCGGTTAGCAGTGTCTTCAAAAAGTGGAAAGAGTGTCTTAAACACACTTGGGTCCTCATTGAGTTCTCAGATTCTTCCTGTTTTATCTTCAACATCTAAGAAGACCCACAATATACTTTAAATGTGCAGGCTTGGAGAGGTTCTACCTTTTTTTTTTTTTTTTTGGCTGCAGCGAGCGGTGGCTACTCTTCATTGCGGTGCACGGGCTTCTCATTGCGGTGGCTTCTCTTGTTGCAGAGCACGGGCTGTAGGTGCGTGGGCTTCAGTAGTTGCGGCGCGTGGGCTCAGTAGTTGTGGCTTGAGGGCTTAGTTGCTCCGCGGCATGTGGGATCTTTGCAGACCAGGGATCGAACCCGTGTCTCCTGCACTGGCAGGCAGATGCTTAACCACTGCGCCACCCCAGGAGAGGTTCATCGTTTTTTTTTAAATTAATTAATTAAATTTTGGCTGCGTTGGGTCTTTGTTGCTGCACGCGGGCTTTCTTTCGTTGTGGCGAGTGGGGGCTACTCTTCATTGCAGTGCTCTGGCTTCTCATTGCAGTGGCTTCTCTTGTTGCGGAGCACAGGCTCTAGGCACACGGGCTTCAGTAGTTCTGGCTCACGGGCTCTAGAGCGCAGGCTCAGCAGTTGTGGTACATGGGCTTAGTTGCTCCGTGGCATGTGGGATCTTCCTGGACCACGGCTAGAAGCAGTGTCCCCTGCATTGGCAGGTGGATTCTTAACCGCTGCGCCACCAGGGAAGCCTAAGAGGTTCATCCTTGATTGTGTTGTTGAACTGGGAGCAGGGCAGGCAATCCAGCATCCCTCTGGTTCTGGTGGAGAGAGAAGGAAGGAGACTTAGTGACAACTGGGCAGATGGCAGAAAGAGATTTTATTTTATTTATTTACTTTTAAAATATTGATGTGGCTGTGCCGGATCTTAGTTGCAGCACGTGGGATCTTTAGTTGCAGCATGCGAACTCATAGTTGTGACATGCAGACTCGTAGCTGTGGCATGTGGGATCTAGTTCCCTGACCAGGGATCGAACCCAGGCCCACTGCATTGGGAATGCAGAGTCTTAGCCGCCGGAGCACCAGGGAAGTCCCAGAAAGAGATTTTAAAATGAAACAAATATGGAAGAGGAGGAAGATATGTGCAATCTTCTAAAAGAGTGGACTTTTTGCCGTGCTTCCTCCTAGGGGAAGACGCCTAAGGCAGTCTTTCTGCCCTACAACTGCATCACGTATTCTGGAGGGATGGTGCTAAACGCCCAGAGGTGGCGCTCCTAGTAAACTGCCGTGTAATCCTTTTTCAAACCTCAGTCTGCCCCTCTGGGCTTTTCTGCATAGTTGTTCTTGACGCTCCTACATTTGTTAGTGTTTATGGAGCGGTATGCTGGGGGCCGGGCTCTTTAAGCGCATCTTCCTGAATCTTCCCAACTCCCACTTTATAGGTCAGGATGGGCTGAGAAAGGAGACGGGGGTTGTGGAGCTGGTAAGTGGCAACACTGGGTTCTGAACCCACATCTTGCTGATTTTTCAAGCCTGCCATTGTTTGTCCAGGGTCAGATACTGTGAAGAGTAGTAAATTAAGCATCCACTCATTACTTACTACGTGGGAAGCGCTGTGCCAGGCCCGAGGGTACAAAGATGAAAAAAAGACATGACTTCTGCCAAAAGTTGCTTAAAATTAAGTTGTCTGAAAAGAAACAACACTTACTAGGAATATCCAGACTTCATAGTTCCCTGATTACTTTTCAGCATCTGACGGGTGGTTGATGATGTGATAACAAACTTTTTCCTTCTGGTTCTGTGAGTAGACCTTTAAATACAATTTTGGACACAGTAATAATTTCCACAAGAAACAGCTCGTCCTAAGTAATCTGTAAGGAAAAGGACTTTCATGAAGGGGAGCGGGAGGAAAAGCTGCCCCTGCCCCAGAAAGATCATTGTTAATAACGGCACAGAGGACCAGAGATAGGGATCGGCTGGACTGCCTTGGAGAACAAAGGCTTTCAGAAATGATAACTTCCTTGACGTGCTTTCTGTCTCATTGCTTCCTTGGTTGTGGTGATTAATCCCCTGAAGAGCAGACTGCCATTCTTAGACGAAAATAAGCTGAGGGTAGACCACGACACATAGTCATTCCTTTCTGTGGCAGAAATGACAGTTTATCCTGTTGGCCAAAAAAATAATAATAGTAATAATAATCATCCAAAATCCACTGATTTCCCTTGAGAGCTCTTCTCGGTTTCTAGTTTCACCATTGACCAAGGACAACTGAGTCAAGATAGAAGAATTCCCTGCGCTCTAGTTGAAACCCCTGCCCCCCACAAGCCACAAAGCCTGAGCATCTAACTTCTCTCCCATCTTTCTAGGTGGGGACCTTGGATTCCCTTGTTGGCCTCTCTGATGAGTTGGGGAAAGTCGATATCTTTGCTGAAAGGTAAAATATTTCTTATTTACTACATACAAGCGAGAATTTGACATTGTTGTCAGAGGACACAGTGCTCTTGCTTTGGCTGAGGCCACACTTGCCTAAACCCGGTCCTGGAAGTCCCAGGAAGAGACAGGGCAGGTCTCCGTGAGGGTGCCAGGTCCATAGCTGCGCGTGGGGGTCCCTTGCGTAGTTTTGTTTGCTGAGGCAGAGTTATTTTTAGGGGGCTGCCTTCAAAATGAAGAGGGCTACGGCATAAGGTACTAAAACACTTAGAAAAACAGTTGGTGCAGTTTTCCCCCCAAGGCCTTTTAAGGTTTTCGTTTGGTTTTGTTTTTGTAGGAACATATGCATGTAGTAAAAAAATTCAAGTACAAAGGAAAGCAAGTTATCCAGTGAAAATTGTTTTCTTCTCACCTATTTTTCAGTTTCCTGTTCCCTCATTTTTCCTCTTTTAAGGCAACGTTATTATAATTTTTAGGAGAGCCTTCCAGAGACAGCCTGTACATGTACAAATAAATATGAACATATTCTTAAAAATAATTTTATACAAATGATAGCATATATTCTGCACCTTGCTTTTTCCCCTTAATCACATTTCTTAGAGATAGTTTCATGTCAGTCCATAATTGCATTTAAAATTTTAATTTTATTTTATTTTTAATTTTTTAATCTTTTTAAAAAAACATTTAATTTATTTGGCTGTGTTGGATCTTCGTTGCTGCGTGCGGGCTTTCTCTAGTTGCGACGAGCGGGGGCTACTCTTTGTTGCGGTGCGTGGGCTTCTCGTTGCGGGGGCTTCTCTTGTTGCAGAGCATGGGCTCTAGGCACGCGGGCTACAGTAGTTGTGGCTTGCGGGCTGTAGAGCGCAGGCTCGGTAGTTGTAGCGCACGGACTTAGTTGCTCTGCGGCATATGGGATCTTCCCGGACCAGGGCTTGACCCTGTGTCCCCTGCATTGGCAGACAGATTCTTAACCACTGCGCCACCAGGGAAGCCCCTGCATTTTTTTTAAACTGGCTGCATTACCTTGAATAAATGTAACCTAATTTATTTGAATTTTCTTATTGATGGACATTTAAGTTTTCTAGTCTTTTGCTATTACAAACGATGCTGTAATGACTGTCCTTTTTTGTACTTCTTTGTGCCCATGTAGGAGTGGGATAATTAAAAGTTGAAATGCTGCATCAAGGAGTATTTGCGTGTAAACATCTACAGATATGTCCATGTTACCCCTCCATGAAGTTGTTCCTATGTGTACTCCCAGCAAAAGTGTATGAGGATATTTTAGTCTTCAAATCATTTATTTAAAAAATTTATTACAAATCTGGTACATAAACATTGGAAAAAATTTATAGATCATAGAAAAGCATAAAAAAGAAAATACAAATCATACGATACAAATCACTTGTAAATATGCCATCCGGAGATAACTGGATATGCTATATTTGTTTTATTTGCAGTATGTACGTCCAGCTTTTTCTATACATAAGTATTATTTATGCATACATATGTTAATAAAGGTGACTTCATGTTACACATTTTTAAAAAATAAATTTATTTATTTACTTTTGGCCACGTTGGGGCTTTGTTGCTGCGCACGGGCTTTCTCTAGTTGCGACGAGCAGGGGCTACTCTTAATTGTGGTGCGCGGGCTTGTCATTGCAGCGGAACACAGGCTCTAGGCGCGCAGGCTCAGTAGTTGTGGCGCACGGGCTTAGTTGCTCCGCGGCATGTGGGATCTTCCCGGACCAGGGTTAGAACCCACGTCCCCTGCATTGGCAGGCGGATTCTCAAACACTGTGCCGCCAGGGAAGTCCCCATATTACACATATTTTGTAACTTGCTTTTCCCTTCATATCTTGTTCTTTGGATCTCACCGTTACCTAGTCCACTGTAATGTTATACCAAATGGATTTGCCATAATTTACCTTTTAGATAGATTTTAAATAATAATACTTCCTTGTCTTGGTGAAGATGAAACTTGTTTAACAAGTGTTTTCACTTGGTTTTAAGAAAAATACAGGTGAGATAGGTGAGGAAAGAGTCTTCAGGGGCCAAGGCATGCACCTCCCCATATGCATGAGGGGAGACCAGGGTTTGACTGCCTGACCCTAAATAGAGGGTCTCCTCTTTTCAGGGCCTGTGGACACGTGCTTTTTACCTTCTCAGTGGAATGGTGATGTGCGTGCTACTGCCTTCTCCGATGCATTTTTATGGAAATTGTATAATGAGGAGTTCTAGTGAGCATACTTTGAGGTTTCTAGTCTGCAGCTTGGTGCCACGGGCTAGAAATTAAGTTTTCTGTGTTCCAGTTGCTGTTCAGCCACCCATCGCCTAAGAATAAAAAGAATCCTTTGTTAGTAACGTTTTGCTCTATGTGGGATGTTGCACTAACCACACAAAGGCAAATCCTAATCACCAAGCAGTTTGTAGCTCACAGTCCTCGAGAAAGAAAACTAACCTTCACCTTTCTCATCTATGAAATGGGACAGTAGTGATCATCTCTGTGCTTTCAGGGAACAATGAAGGGGAGTGAAATCATGTTGAATCAGGAATGAGCAAATCCCAGGAAGTGTTCTATGAAAAACTAACATCCGAGAAAAAGTGGCTAGACCCCTAAGTATCAGCTCCTTTCTTAGGCTGCTCTGCCCCCTGGGGAGGTGGGTCTAACGGATACCGTGGAGGCCAGCCCACTGTCCTGGGCTGGAGATGCCTTTCATTGGCAGCCCTGACAAACCGCAGGACGAGGCTATGCGGTGAGGTGCAGCAGTGTTGGCTTCAGTGTTGGCTTCAGGGGAGTGAATTGTTAAAAAAAAAAAGAAAAGTGTGAATTGTTCTCAGGCCTGCTGCAGAAATGACAGCTAGTCAGCATTTTTATTTTTCTAGACCTTTCTTTGCTACCAGTTTTCTTCCCTGGTGCAAGTCCTTAACCTCTTTCTTATTCACCAAACCCCCTCTACCTCTAATAAAATTCTGTGATCTTGGATTATTATCACTTCCACTTTCCTTTTTTGTTTGTTTCTTTGTTTTTTTCACTAAGCGTTTGTGTTTTGTCCCGTAGCTATCGGTTGCACAAGTTACTCGTGTTTAAGAAAATGCGTGAGTAAGCCAAATTAAGGCTGTAATTGTGAAACAGATAACACCTGAATGAATTAAAGAGTTTTTTGGTTTTTTTTTAAACAGGGTGAGGTATGGAAGAATGAAAATCACTGTGCGTTGTTTTATTTTTTCCTTGTGGGTGTATATTCCCAAAAGCCTTCCTCTCAGGGGGAGAAGAAAAGCGGTGTGGTCTGGATACCCTGAAATTCTTATTTCTAGCATTTATCTAGTCTAGGGGTCAGATAACTTTTGTTTGGGGGGTTAATGCTGGAGCTTGGGGTAAAATAATGGGATACACTAATAAAATACAGAGATCAGCTTCAGTTAAAACGACGCAGGTGTTATTGGATAAATAAACCCTAGCTGGGTATGTAACCCGCGCAGCATAAACCTGTCAGCACTGCTACTGGCCAGGAGAACAGAGAAGGATCAGGAGTTTTCAAGGTGTATTGTTTCCACATCCTTTTATTATTTATTTACTCGGTGCACTGGAGTGTTTTTCCATGTAGCTGGAAGGCAGCCTTTGCTTACTGGAGCGTTCCTTTTGTTTTTGGTTTATCCCCCCATGCTGTCTTCGGTAATTTACTCTATTTGCACTGTAATTAATGAACTTTTGAGAAACCAAATGATTTTACCTTTAAAAGAGCCCTCCCTCCCTTTTTTTTTCTCTTCTACGTTTGAGTCCTTCCCAGTATCTTAGCCTGTTTTGCAGTGCTGGTTAAAATATTACATTTCACTGGCGCTTCGGCTGTCAGAGGCACCTCATGAGTTTCTCTGGTACTTTGGTGACCGTCAGCTGCCCCTGAGTGCATTACCTGGCTTGCGGAATAGCTGGTGGCTTTTCTTTAGCCACGTGGCTCCGTGAAGTTGACTGAGGGTTGGCTGATCAAAGATTCCATATCCGAGTGTGGCTGTCTGCTTAGTGATGCAAGTCTTAGGAAGTCGGTTCTTCTAAGGGCATTCTAAAGAGAAGCAAAAATATAATTAAAAAAAAAATGACCCAAGCTTCTCTTCTCTGTCACTGCAAGAACATCAGGATGAGATTACCTGCATTGACGCAGTTTAGATTCACTGGAGAAATGTCAGTCGAATGCCTGTTTATGCTGTTGTGCTGTGAGTCCTCAGGGCTGCTTGGTAGTCCCGCCGTGTACGCGCTGACCTCCTGCTCTCTGGAATGACTAACTTTCCCTACGCCCCACTCGCCCCTGTTATCGCCTGCTAATCCTGTTTAGCTCCCCCAGACTCTCCTCTCACCCACACCCCCTGCCTGCAGACTTGCTGATTGACCCTCTCCTAGGACAACTGAGTGCGCCCGCTTCTCATAACACCCTCCATGGTGGCCTTGTACATTTTCTTGTGGGATCGTTTGATGACTGTCTGTCTTCCCAGCTAGACTGTAAGCTCCAGAAGACCAGCTGAATGAATGAACGGAAGAAAGAATCCTGGAATATTCGAGCTGAACGGGTCCTTAGAGATCTGATCGAACTCCTTCATGTTCCAGATGAGGAAACATGCCCAGAGAGAAGTTCCTAGAAAGAGCTGGGTGGGCTGGGGGCAGTGGAGGGGGAATAGACCCTGGAACCAGATCCACTAATTCACCCATGTGTCTATCTGTGCCTACCCTTCCTCTCAGTGGCTCCCACCAGCGCCAGCAGGAAGCTTAATAGTATTTTTTAATACAGACCTTGAAAGGTGTCTTACTTGTGTTTTATTCATTGCTCAGATAATTATTGTTGACACTTTAAAAAAGTAATATATTTACACATTAAAAAAAAATCCAATGGTATAAAAAGGTACAAAAAGAAAATTGAAAGTTCCACTTTCACCCGTCACTCTCCCCATAGGTGGCCATTATTAGGATTTTGTGTGGTTCCTTCCCTGGTGAAAAAAGACAAAATGAAACACACACATACACACACACACACACACACACACACATGCACATTCACGATCCAACCCAATATTTACAAATTTTATTTCGAGATATCTACTTAGCACAAACAGATTTGCAAAGATCCTATTCATGATTCATTTCGATTGCACTGAAATTCGTGGAGATTAACATTCTTAACACTTTGTTCCCATGAGTACAGTTCGTGTTTCAATTGACTTAGTTCTTTTTCTTTGTTCCTCTGGTAAAGCTTTAATGGTCTATTCAGAAGGTCCTGCAAAATATCTTATTTTTTCCCCAAGTGTTACAGGTTTTATTTTGTTGCTATTGTAAATGAGATCTTTTCTTTAAATGCTTATTGTTTGTAAATAGGGATTTTTCACATTAACTTAATGATGTGACAACTTATGGAATTTCCTTGTTGTTTCTGATGATTTTTCAGCTCATTTTCTAAGGTTTTTAGGCATGTGATCATATTGTCTGTAAGTGACAGTTTTCCCTGCTTTTCTCTCATTTTGTTTTCTTGCTTAATTGCAGAGGGTAGTGGCCCAGAAAAATGTTTAATTTGTCAGTGATGGTAGTGGACATCGTATTCTCGTTCCTGCCTTTAATTTGGATAATTTTAGTGGCTCACCATTAAATATCATTGAGCTCTTGTTTTTAAATATGCTATTATCATGCTAAGGAAGTATCTGTTTCTGTTCTACTGAGAGTTTATCTGGAATAAGTATTGTAATTTTTTTTCAAATTCCTTTTGTGGCATATAATGAATTGGTCCTGTGTTGTTTCTTTCTTTTCCCTTGACCTTAATATGGTATATTTATTAATAGATGTCATAATTATTGAATCATCCTTGCATTCCAAGGAGAAACCCTACTTGGGATGTTGAACTCTGTTTGCTAATGTTGTAAGATTTTGCATCAGTAATCACGAATGACAGTAATACTAACATCATAACGTTATCATAACATATTGATAGTTAACATTTATTGAATGCCTACTCTGTGACAGCCCAGAGATTTCAATAACTGGTGAAGCTAAAGTTAGAGGCCAGGGAATCTGGCTGCAGAGTCCTCATGCTTTTTTTTTCCTTTGTGAATCTCATTCCTTTATTCTAGCTCAAGCTTTGTCTCCTGAAATGTAACCCTTTGATTTTTGTTTTTAACATCTTTACTGGGTATCATTGCTTTACAATGGTGTGTTAGTTTCTGCCAGAGTCCTCATTCTTAACCACAGTATTAAAATTGGTCTATTGTGTGACAGCACACAATTAAAAAGCCGTATTACGTAAGAAAAGTGGTGACTTTGTAAGAAGAATTCCGGAAGCTTTCCTTCTTTCTCCATTCTCTCTACACTGTTCAAAATGACATCAACTGACCACATGGGACCTCTAAGCACTTGAGTTGTGGCTAGTTTGAATCGAGATGTGTGAAGTTTAAAATACCCATCAGATTTTGAAGAACCTGTACGTACAAAAAAAAGGATGTAGAATATCTCAATATATTTTTATGTTGGTTACCTGTTAAAATAATAATATTTGGGATATTGGGTTACTTACATAAAATATATGATTAAAATTAATTTAGTTGTTTTACTTTTTAAAATGAGGCTACTAGAAATTTTTATATTATATGTCTGGTTCAATTCTATTTCTATGCACAGCACTGGGCTAGAGCTCTAGACAGTGCCTCTCAAACACACACATGAGTCCCCTGGGGGTCTTGACAAAATGCAGAGTCTGACTCAGTGTGTCTGGGCTGAGCCTGGGATTCTGCATTTTCCCAGGCTCCCAGTGATACTGGGGCTGCGGCAGACCGCCCTTGGCATGGCATGGTCAAACAGGGGCTCTCAAAGTGTGTGAGTCAAGTCATCTGGAAGATTTGGTAAAACAGGGTCCTGGGCCCCCTCCAGAATTTCTGATGCAGTAGGTCTGACGTGAGGCTTGAGAATCTACATTTCTGCAGGTTCTCAGGCGATGCTAATACCGCTACTTGTCCTGGCACCGTGATTGAGAACAGCTGCTTTATTTTAGTTTAGTTTTTTCTTTTTAACATCTTAATTGGAGTATAATTGCTTTACAGTGGTGTGTTAGTTTCTGCTGTATAACAAAGTGAATCAGCCATATGTATACATAAATCCCCATATCCCCTCCCTCTTGCGTCTCCCTCCCACCCTGCCTATTCCACCCCTCTAGGTGGTCACAAAGCACCGAGCTGAGAACAGCTGCTTTAAATGGTACTGGGATGATCCGTTTCTGCAAAGTTTAAAATATGTCATTGTGACATATTGGGGCTTGCTGCTGAATTTCCAGTATTCTCTCGGTTTTCTCTTTGGGAGAAGACGTGTATGGATTTTGGTAAATTTCATTTTCCTAGAGAATAATCTATCACCATCAACTTTTCCAAGTTATTTGCATTGAGTTCGATGTTGTTGTGAGTTTTATAATTGTCTCTGCTAATTTCTCATTTTGTGTGTGTGTGTGTGTGTTTTCTTTGATTAGGCTACCCAGCAGTTTTACCTATATCACTCTTTAAGAGAAGCAGCCTTTTTTCTCAATATTTAAAAATCAATGTTACCCTTTTCTGATTTCTAATTTTCACATTTCTGCATTTATCTTAGTTTCCTTCCTCTTGCTTTGCTTGGGTTTATTTTCCTGCTCTTTTCTGTGAAACGTAACTGAGTTACATGCTGCGTTCATTTATGTTCTTTTTTGTTTCATTCTGTAATGTTTAAGGCGATGGATTTTTCTCGGCATATTATGTAACTTTTGGAATTTTCATTATCATTTTTTTCTAGATGTTCTGCAAGTTTTTAAATGCTTTTTAAAATTTCTGGACTGTTGAGTTTTTTTTGTTGTTTCTGTTTTCGTTTTTCACTTCTAATTCTATTGCTTTGTCGTTAGAGAATAAAATAAGTGCTATTTCTACCTTTGAGAATTTGAAGTTTTCTTTGCTGCTTTTTCTAAGTGTTGCATGGGTGCCTGAGATGGGTGTGGTCTCTTGTTTTCATTGTATAGAGTTGATATATGTCTGTTGGACCCACAGTATCGATGATTTTCATATCTGCTGGGTCCGTGTTTCTAACCTTGATGCACTTTGCTGCTCTTACTGCTGGATCATAAAGGTCTGTGACAGTTATGACTCCACTGAGGGTTGCCCCTTGATGTTCTCTAGAGTCTCTGTTATATTGTTCCCTGTCTTGAGTCCACACCACCTGCCGGTTGTCACGTCCCTGTTTTGCTAGGGGCCATCCTTTGATTACCCGTTGTATACCAGGCACTGTATTAGGCGCCTTCCATTTCTCTATTTCCTCATGAGCTCTTCACCACAGTCCCAGGAACTGGGTGAATATCCCCACGTTCTAGATGCTCTCAGAGTTAAGTCACTGTGCAGGATCATAGCTGACGTGTGTCAAGCCTTCACTGGTCCCCCTGCTTCTCTCCCTTCCTGGCAGATGGCGTGGTTAACTTCTTTCCTGCCCGCCCTGCCCTTCCTCCCCTCCTTCAAAGCCTGCTGGGATAGTCTCTGCTTTGACAGCCCCCAACCAGCTCCCGCAGTTCTCACCAAAGCGGAAGTCCCACCTGCAGGGGAAGGAGCGGGTGTTGATTTCTGTGCAGGAGGCCACGGGCCAGCGCCAGCCTCAGGCAACATTGTGAAACTCACAGAGTGATTCTTTGGAGGTTAGATGTAGTATCAGGCCCCTCCTTTTCATTTATTTATTTTCTTAATTTTTTGTCTGCGTCAGGTCTTGTGGCGGCCCTTGGGCTTCTCTCTAGCTGTGGTGTGCGGGTTTTCTCTTCTCTAGTTGAGGAGTACGAACTCAGTACTTGTGGTGCGCAGGCTTAGTTGCCTTGCGGCATGTGGGATCTTAGCTCCCTGACCGGGGATCAAACCCGCGTCCCCTGAATTGGAAGGCGGATTCTCTACCACTGGACCGCCAGGGAAGTCCCCCCTTCCATTTTAGACCTGGATCAGCTCCTGGGAGCCACGGCTCCACTGTTCTCCAGACCTCTGCCCAGTCCTGTCTACACAGCACTCTTCATGCCTTACATAGATGGCAGCCACTTAGACTTATTTTCAGAGGCTTAAGGGGCAGCTTTAAATGGTTCTTTTTCGGCATTGGCTTTATGTCCGAAGTTAATATCATTCTCAACCAACAGCTTATATGTTTCCATTCTTCTCTTACGTGGTCTTTCCCACCTCAGTCAAAGGCTCCCGGGGCCCAGGCACCGAGCAGACGGTCTGGACCCCTCCTTCCTGACCCTCCACTTGAGACCCCAGTGAGGACCGAGCCCGGCGGCCTCCGCCTGCCAAACCTGTCCCGTTTCCGTCCACTCCCCTGCCTTCAACCAAACCACCTTCTTCTTGTTCTGTATTTTTGCACCAAACTCCTGACCCAGGCCCACCACCTGCCACCTCCCCTTCGAAGGGTGGGCCCCCTGTCGTCATCCCATCTCAGTTGGAATGTCACCCCCTCCAGAGGCCTTCTGTGGGCTACCAGCCAGCCGAGCCCCTCTAGGTCACCCTATTTTAATTCTCTGCCTTCCACACACCACTGTGTAACACTCTCCTCGTTTGTCTTTGTGTGTCTCTTGTAGAATATATGCCCCAAGGAAACAGGGACGGTATTTCTGTGCGCAGCTCCCGCCTCAGAGTGTGTGCTGAATTAATATTTACCGGGTACACGTCCATCTCACAGTAGTGGGCCTCCTCTTCTAGCACCTGTACATCTCCTGGGGAACGTAAAAAATTTACAGGTCCTGGGGCACCACCTCCAGGGATGCTGATTGGGTCCGGTTGGGGTAGGGCCTGGGAATCTGCATTTTAAAGGGACCTCTGGGTGATCCTGAGGCAGGTGGGCTTCCGACTTTGAGGACCGGTGTTCGTAATGGCACTTACACAGCTATTTAGCCCACTGGATCCTAACGTACTTCTAGGAAGTATGTCTTAAGGCCAGGGATTCTAAATTTATATTTAAAAACTTACAACAAAGTTTTTTGTATTTGTTTTTGTGTGTGTGTGGTTTTTTTGTTTGTTTGTTTGTGAACAGGTAATACATTCACATACATCAAAGATAAAAACAATATAAAAGGCTCTACATGAGCAGTTTCCCTTATGCCCTCCCCGTCCAACTCCCTCCTCAGCCCCCACTTAGGAAGCTGCTTGTATGAATTGCTTGGATACATTTCTGGTCCTTCTTTATGCAAATACAGGCAAATTCCAGCATAGATTTTTATTTCTCCCCCTTTCAAATACAAAGTAGTAATCCACATGTTTAGCATCTTGCTTCTTTTTCACTTAACAATATATCCTGGGAGATTTTTCCCGTCAGTACATAGAGAGCCTTCTCGGTTTTAAGCTACCTTGAATTCCACATGGGGGAGGTATCATAGTTTATTAACCAGGCCTAGAAGTGGACGCTTGCCTTATTTACTTTTATGGGGAAGGGGATCATTACCAACAGTGCTGTAGGGTGTAATCTTGCTCCAACATCATTCCCTTGCACATATAATTGCGCAGGTGTATCTGCAGGATGAATTCTCAGAAGCAAATTGTTGGATCCCTGGGTCACTGCTGTGGCCTCTCCCGTTGCGGAGCACAGGCTCTGGACGCGCAGGCTCAGCGGCCATGGCTCACGGGCCCAGCCGCTCCGCGGCATGTGGGATCCTCCCTGACCGGGGCACGAACCCGTGTCCCCTGCATCGGCAGGCGGACTCTCAACCACTGCGCCACCAGGGAAGCCCTGCCTTTGTAATTTTAATGGATGTTGTCAGATTTCTCTGACCATTTTGCATTTCCATTAACAATGAAATTAAGGGGTCCCCATTTTCCTACAATCTTTCTAATCAAGTATGCTGTCAAATTTGGGGTTTTTTATGAACCTGATAGGTAAGAAATGGTACCTCAGTGTAGTGTAGGCTTTTTTTTTTTTAAACGGCTTTATTTAGATGTAAATGATGTACAACAAATGGCAAATTCTTAAAGTGTACATTTCGAATGATGAGTTTTGACATATATACATCAGTGAAACCATCACCACAGTCAAGATAGAGCACATCTGTTACCCCCGAAAGTTCCTTGCGTCACCTCCTCAACACTGATCTGCTTTCTGTCACTGTAAGAGTGTGCGCGCGCTTTAGAACTCTTTTTTTATATATATATAGATTTATGTATTTATTTATTTTCGGCTGCGTTGGATCTTTGTGGCTGCTTGCGGGCTTTCTCTAAGTTGTGTTGAGTGGGGGGCTTCTCTTCATTGCAGTGCGCGGGCTTCTCATTGCGGTGGCTTCTCTTGTTGCGGAGCACGGGCTCTAGGCGTGTGGACTTCAGTAGTTGTGGCATGCGGGTTCAGTAGTTGTGGCTCGCGGGCTCTAGAGTGCTGGCCCAATAGTTGTGGTGCACTGGCTTAGTTGCTCCGCGGCATGTGTGATCTTCCCGGACCAGGGCTTGAACCCGTGTCCCCTGCATTGGCAGGCAGATTCTTAACCACTGCACCACCAGAGAAGTCCTAGTACTTTTATATAAATGGAATGATATAGTATGTACTCTATTTTTTTGGTTTGGTTTTTCCATTCTGTATCATTATTTGAGATTTATCGATGTTGTAGTGTGTATATTAATTGTCTTTTTTTTTTTTTTTTTTACTGCCAAGTAGTATTCCATTTTATGGGTAAGCCACAATTTATTCACCCATTGGAGGACATTTAGATGGTTTCCAGTTTTGGACTATTTAAGTTGTTATGAATATCCATGTGCCATTTCTGTATTGACATAGTTTTCATTTCTCTTGGGTAAATACCTATTCCTTGAGGCAGCTAGGCTCCTGGTACCCAAAGTGTGATTGCATACCTCCCCTTTGACCCTCAAACCTTTGCATTGCTTCCTGACCCTGTGGGATGGTAGTGGCTTAGATGAGGGCCAGATTAGGACCCTCTAAAGCATGGTGTCCCAGGGCATGGCCCGCTTGCCATGGACTAAGCTTGATATTACAGCTGCATTGAGTACTACTATTTTGTAGACTTAAGGGATACTGATTTTGTTTTAAAGAAATGCCCATTCTTTGAAAAGTTCGCGTTCTGGGAGATGAGGCAGCAGAGTGAAGCAAACGTCTGGATCCTGTCGGTGGCACGTGAGTGAAGCAGGGAAGGCTGGGGACCGTGGTGGCTCTGAGGACCATTGGGCTGATTTCTTGCTTCACATCCTAAGGCGCTTATCCACTAGCCAGCCAGGATTTGCTGAGCGTCTGTGTGTTTTCTAGGAGCCACTATACGTTTGCTTGAGCTGATGATAGCTCAAGTAATAAATTTTCAGAGATCTGTTTGTTTAGTGGCGACCCGATGAGGAAACCAGCACTTCAGCAGTGTGATGATTTATATGATGGAGGGAGGGTCCTGGTGTAAGCCCCCTGAGGGCAACAACTGTGGTCTGTTTGTTCACCGCTGTTTCCCATAACATCGCCTGGTGCATAGCGGATACAGTATGTTCTTGCTGAGTGCGGGAGGCAACAATTTTTTTTTTAATGGTAGTTCCTTTTTTTTTTTTTTAATTGGGGTACAGTTGATTTGCAGTGTTGTGTTAGTTTCAGGTGTGCAGCAGAGGAAGCAACGTGTTGTGGGTGGAGGTGTTCTCCAACACTCTGTCGTACAATATTTGTTAGGGTTGACTTGCCTTGAGGAGGGGGCACTTGGGCTGTTATAAAGGGTGAGTAGCATCCAGGTAGCTTCAGAAGACTGGCCTGGGAAGGGCAAAGGAGGGGAAGAGGGTGGAGAAAGAGGAGGCCGACAGGGAGGGGTGTTCCTTGTAAACTCTGCTGAGGAGTTGGAACGTCAATATTTGAACTTCTTGAGTTGAAGCAATGCGATGGCATGCTAAGATGTGTATTTTTAGAGATCCCTCTGGCTGCCATGGGACGGAGGGGCAGGAGGAGGCCAGATTGGGAGAGGCAAGGAAAGCACAGTGGAGGCTGTTGAAGGAAACCTGGACGAAGTTGGCATGACCTGCCTAGGACAGCGACCCAGGGCAGGGCTTGGACAGATTTCTGGTAATTGTAAAGTATAGTGGTGGTGGGAAAAAAGGGGGTAGAGCCAAGGAGCTTTGGGGGAGGTGGCGACATCCAGCATAAATGACCAAACCAGTCCTTGACATTCTCCACACTGGGCCTCCACCCTTGGAGCCAAGAAAAAGGCCGAGACATTTTTTTATAAAATTGAGATATAATTCCACACTGCAGCATTCCTCCCCTTAATGTATAAACTTCACTTGTCTCTAGTATATTTACAGAGTAGTCCAGCCATTGCCACTACCTAATTCCAGGACGTCGCCATCATCCCCGAAAGATGATTGGAACCCATTGCCGTCCCCTCCCAAGGAGCGTCAAGCTGTCCTAGAGGCCTAGTTTTTGTCCTGGTCAGCTCCCGAGGAGCTGTGTGACCTCAGGCAAGTCCCCACCTCGCCTTGGTCCCTGAAGGCCCTTCCAGCTGTGACCCCATATCGTGATTCTGCGTGGGCAGATTATGTTATGGTCATAACTTCCATGGCTCTAAAGTAATGTTAAAGATTTTTTAATGGCCGGGGTGGGGGGGCTTGTTTCGTTTTATTTTTTATGGTAATAAAACACAGATGATTCTACTATAATTAACACCCTAATTAGCATCTTAGCGTAGATCCTTGTCTTCATTTGTGGTTACCTCCTAAAGTTGCACTTCCGAAAGTGAAATTACAGGTTCAAAGGGTGTAGAAATATTTAAAGTTGCTTGTACGCATTGCTAAATTGTTTTCCAGCGAGGTTGCGAGATCGTGCTGTTTCATCAGACCCTCGTTGATTCAGTGCCTTTAAAAAACGTCGTTCATGTCCCTGGCAAAATGAAAATGATGTATGATCGTGTGAACGCGGATTTCTTGGGTCACCAGCACGAACAAGCACACTTGCGGGTGTTCCTGCGTCACCTGTCATCCCATTTTGTGATCTGCCATTTCTGACCTTGACCCCTCCATCCCCTGGGAAGGCTGCGGGTGGTACCAGTCTGGTGGCACCCTTCACCTGTGAGCCCTGGGGCCCCCGCCGTTGGGCGTGGTGACCGGGCTGCTTGGTGGGTTGACTTTTGGCAAACTCTCCAGAACACAGACAAATGGGTGCTGATGCTTAGGGTCTAACTGCCCGGTTATTCCTAAAAGACCCCAGAGCATTTCAGTACCACTTCAGAACAAGCAGCCTTCCTCTCCTCCACGTTCCACTAGGGGGCAAATTTTCTCTGGGGGTAGGCTGGCTTTTTTTTTTTTTTTTTTTTTTTTTGGTGGTGGCATGTGGGATCTTAGTTTCCCAACTGGGGATCGAACCCGTGCCCCCTGCAGTGGAAGCGCAGAGTCCTAACCACTGGAGCGCCAGGGAAGTCCCGGCAGGTTGGCTTTTTGGAGAGGACCAAGAATTTCTATGCTGTGTTGTGGGCAAGTTGAGCTGCACAAAGCCAACCTGGCCAGAACCCGTTCTGCTCTGAGTGACGGTGGCAGGGGGCGGGGTGACTTAACTGAGTGGCATTCCTCTAAAGGTGGAAATATTTGTCTATTTCTGAAACCGAGTTTCTGAGAATCAAGGGCAGAATTCAAAGTAAGCTGTAAGTGGGGCCAGAGTCCCCAGAGCAGGGACCTCCCAGAGACCTCACTGGATCTTGTTTTTCTAAAAAGAAAGTCACTGAATTGCTCTCCTCACATTTTCCTGATGACTTTGCTGCGGGACATGTCCCTTGGCCAGGGAGGAAGCCGAGAGACAAAGGAGTGGGTGAGGTGCCCCGGGGCTCCTGAGTCACCAGAGGAGCCGTGGGGAGCAGGCTGCCTACCTGTGTGGAAGCTTCTGGACCTCACGGCTCAGGGCCGCCGTGCGGCTGCAGAGGGAGACTGGGCCGGTGGTGGCACCTTTACCTTGACTCTGAGGCCAGTTAGCGCTGAGGGAGGGGCTTGGGGTTTGGGTCCCCCATAGCGGGGCACGTCAATCCCAGGTGCGCTGCCAGCAGCTGGTGTGGAGGATGGAGACTGGCTTTAGAGGCAGGGGTACAGGACTGGTACTAGCTGATGCTGCGGCCACCAGTAAAGGGCCAGGGGCCAGGGGCCAGGGGCGTGGGGAGTTTCTTGGCCTCTCTGAATCTGTTTCCTCAGCTCCTGGGGGCTTCTCCTCCTCTGTCCTGAGGATTCAGATGTATCTGTGCCAAGGGCCCTTCTGAGGACCGAGGGCAGCTCACTAGATGGAGCCACTGTTACCCTTGCTTAAGACCCTATGGAAACTCCCTCTTCCCTGCCTGTCACCTGTTGGCCCTCTCCCCCAGGCTTGGGGTCCTTTCAGAAAACCAGACCCACCTTAGTCTGCTCTGCCTGAATTACCCAGAAAACCCAGGGGAGGGGGGATGCCCTCTTTCATGTCCCGTACACTTGCACTCAGGACCTCGGAACCTGACAGCCGTGCTCTCTTTATGAGAGAACTGGGTGTAGGAGACCCAGCCCTTCCCACAGAACAGGGGGAGAGGCAGGTGGGTACAGATTGCCCAGCTGAGGCGGAGCGCCCTGATGAAAGTGTGGCCCACAGGGATGCTTTGCTGTGCACAGTTTGGCGTGGAGACACCATTTAGGAAGCACCTCCTCTGTGCTTGAGCCCTGGGGCAGGGGGACTCAGGTGAGTGGGGATCAGCCCACTTCCACCTAGTGGGGGGCAGGGATCCTGC
>NW_020172455.1:2797481-2801786 GCF_003031525.2 Neophocaena asiaeorientalis asiaeorientalis | reverse complement strand
GGGCCTGGAAAAGCCCTGAGGCCCTGCACGCCAGACGGCCAGATGAGATTGCAGGAGAGGCGGTAGACAGAGAGATCTCAGAAACACCTGCCTAGCTGTGCTCTTAGCTCTTGAGCCCTCATATACCCCAAGGCGCAGCAGGGATTCTGGGCGCAGAAATCAGCAGTGCTCAAGGTGCCCCAGAAGATTTGTAGAAAGGGAGGACAGGGTGTTTCTGTCACATACTCGGCCACAGGCATCTCCGTCTTTCCTGACTCTTATCCCTGCCATTCCAGGTCTCTGGATTCTGCCTGCTTAGCTCCTGAAGGCCTCCTCCCTTCTCCGTTCCCTACCTGCCCTGCCTCCCACCAGGGTGATGCCTCCCCCCGCCACTCCCATCTTACTCATTCTCCCCGTGGGGGCTCCGCAGATGACTGCCACAGTATCAGCAGTTAATTTGAAAGAAATCTTAATGGGCTGTGCCCAGGTAGATGCTTTTGACTTATTCCTTTATTAGCTTCTTGCTTTGTGTATTTGCAAGACCATTATTGGTCTTTTTATTATTAATACATAATCATGCTGGTTTTTTTAAGTCCAAATTCCACCTCTACAGTCCCACTCCCCAAAGGACACCATTTCCACAATTTATTGTGAATCTTTATAGACTTTTCTATACATAACACAAGTTTGAGTGTTTATGTCTTTTGCTTTTTACAAAAATGTGGTCATAACTATAGATACTGTTTATTATTTGCCTTTTTTCCTTTTATTCCGTGATGTACAACCTTTCATGGCAATCTGAGGTACCTCCCTCATTGCTTTTTGTTTGTTAGTTTGTTTTTAGTTTTTTGGCCATGCGGCGTGGCATGCGGGATCTCAGTTCCCCAATCAGGGATCAAACCCGCTCCCCCTGCAGTGGAAGTGCTGAGTCTTAATCAATGGACCACCAGGGAAGTCCCTCTGCCTCATTGCTTTTTAGAGATTCCTTGGTGATCCATTATATCAGCTGGGTCCCCTATTGATAACATTGAGATGACTTCCTGTCTTCTGCAATTACAGACCATGCCACAGCCCACATCCTTGTGTATACGTTTTTTTGTGCAGGAGCCAGCGTATCAGAAGGGCCAATTCCTAGAAGTAGAATTGCTGGGCAAAAATATCTGTGTGTTAAAAACGTTTGATCGATATTCTGAAAATACTCTCTTGTAAAGCTATTCATTTGACACGCCGTCAACGGGGCATTGGTATTCCCATTTCCTAGAGTACTTGCCAGTGCTGGACTTATAAATCTTTTTACTGTGCCCATCTGGTAAGTGAAAAATGCTTTATCACAGCAAGTGAGGTTAAGCTTTTATCCTGATGTTTATGGGTGACTTTTTGTTGTTCTGCCAAGCATTTTACCAGACCTCATCGCCATTAGTGTTGGCTGGTGATTTTGAGCCCTTTTCAGGGCTTGTTGGCCATTTGTACATCTCCTTTGGAGAAATGTCTATTCAAGCCCTAGGCCCATTTTTTTTTTTTTTTTTTTTTTTTTTTTTGCGGTATATGGGCCTCTCACTGTTGTGGCCTCTCCCGTTGCAGAGCACAGGCTCCAGACGCGCAGGCTCAGTGGCCATGGCTCACGGGCCCAGCCGCTCTGCGGCATGTGGGATCTTCCCGGATCGGGATACGAACCCGTGTCCCCTGCATCGGCAGGCGGACTCCCAACCACTGCGCCACCAGGGAAGCCCCCTAGGCCCATTTTTGAATGAAGTTGTATGTTTTTATGTTGTGATTTTTAGGGATTCTCTATATATTCTGAATATTAATCCCTTATCAGATGGTTTGCAATTTTTTTCTCTCATGCTGTGAGATGCCTTTTTATCCTGTTGATAGTGTTTTTGATGCACTGTTTAAAATTTTTCAAGTCCAACTTGTATTTTTTTTCTTTTTTTGCCTGTGCTTTTGGTGTCATATTGAAGAAATCATTTCCTAGTCCAATATCATTAAATTTTTGCCTTGTGATTTACTCCAAGCATTTTATGGTTTCAGGTCTTACATTTAGGTCTTTGATCCATTTTGAGTTAATTTTTATATATGGTGTTAGGTAAGGGGTTAAATTAACTTCATTCTTTTACAGTTTTCCCAGCACTGTTTGTTGAAATAATTGTCCTTTCCTCATTGAATGCTGTTGGCCCCTTTGTGAAAAATCATTTGATCATATATGTGAGAGTTTATTTCTGGGGTCTCTGTTCTATTCCATTGGTCTATATGTATGTCTATGCTAGTACCACACTGTTTTGATTACTGTAGATTTGTAGTAAGTTTTGAAATCAAGAAGTATACGTCTTTCAGCCTTATCCTTATTTCCTCAAATATTCTCTCTGCTCCTTTCTCTTCTTTTTCTGGGACTACCACAATGCATATGTTGGTCTACTGGATGGTGTCCCACAGGTTCCTTAGGCTCTGTTCACTTTTCTTCTATCTTTTTATTTCTGTTCCTCAGACTCAGTAATTTCCAATGTCCTGTCCTCAATTCACCGAGTCTTTCTTCTTCCTGCTCAAATCTGCCTTTGAATTCCTCCAGTGAATTTTTTATTTCAGTTATTGTACTTTCCAGCTCCAGAATTTCTTTTAGGTTTCTCCTTAGGTTTTCTATCTCTTTATTGATATTTCCAGTGTGCTCATACTTCGTTTTCTTAACTTTCTCTGCATCTTCTTTTAGTTCTTTGAGCATCTTTAAGACAATTGTTTTAAAGTCTTTGTCTAGTAGATCTGCCATCAGATCTTTTTCAGGGACAGTTTATGTTGATATATGTCTTTCCTTTGAATGGGCCCTATTTTCCTGTTTCTTTGTATGTTTTTGATTTCTTTTGTTGTTGTTGAGCCCTGGACATTTGAATCTAATAATGTGGTAACTCTGGAAATCAGATCCTCCACCTTCCCCAGGATTTGCTGGGTTTTGTTGTTTTTGCTTATTATTAAAAAAAAAAAATTATTGTTGTAGTTTGTCTCTGTGCCAAGGACCAGCTTGAGGTGTAAACTTAAAGTCCCCTTAAGTCTTTTCTGAGGCTTTCCCTGGACATGCATAGCCATTTTCTAATTTCCCCCATGTGCACAGTTGTTTCTGAATGTCCTAGTCTTAATGTCCGGCTCCCAAAAATGGGAAAAAAAAGAGAAAAGAAGGGAGGAAAAGTGGGCACTGGCCCTTTAAATCCCTTGGGAGTCACTACAGCTAGAAGGAGGGGGGTTCGCAACGATGTGGGGAGGTGGCAGCAATGGCTGCCCACCTCTTCGTCTGTGCCTCTGTGCTCAGAAGCAGCAGTCAGAGCAGATTCTCCACTGTTTGGAGGACAGGGTCCTTTGCCCACCCTGGCTCCTGCAAACTGTATCAGCTGCTCCAGGAACACAGGGCTGCCTGCCATGGCTGGGGGTGGGGAGGGATGGCTGCTACTGAGCTAAGAGCTGAAACTGACCCAGATTGACTGCGGTTTTATGGTTCAAGCCTCCACCCGGCAGTTGCAAGCCTTCAATAGGCTCCAGAGCTCCAAAACAGTCACAGAACAGCAGATAGACTCTGCCAGTGCCACTGTTGTCTAGGTGGGCAGACAGACTCCTGGTGCTTCTGACTTTACCGTCGTCCTGGAATTCTCTCCTACTTATCACCGTTTTAACCATTCTTAAAATAGTTCGGTGGCACTAAGTACATTCACACTGTTGTGCAACCATCACTGCCATTCATTCTCAGAACTCTTTCCTCTTGCAAAACTGAAGCTCTGCTAATCCATTTTACACTACACTAACTCCTTATTCCCTCCTCCTCCCAGCTCCTGGAAACCATCATTTTACTTAAGTTTCTATGAGTTTGACTCTAGGTACCTCACTTAAGTGTAATTATACAGTGTTTCTCTTTTCATTTCACTTAACATAATGACCTCAAGGTTCATCCATGTTGTATCAGGCAGCAGAATTTCCTTCCTTTTAAAGGCTGCATGATTATTCCACTGTATGGGTAATACCACATTTTGTTTAGCGATTCATCCACCAACGGGCACTTGGATTGCTTCAATCTTTTGGCTCTTGTAAATAATGCTGCTATGTTTATTTATTTTTATTCATTATTATTTATTTAATTATTATATTATTATTTATTTCGTTTCTTTTGTTTTCTACTTACAAAAGTAACATTATGTCTTAATTCAAGCATGACATTACAGAAGTACAAAGAAAGGGAAAAGTGCTGTTCTTGTACCCACAAAGAACCAGTGTTAACAGTTTGGTGTCTTTTCTTTCAGGATTCTCGTTTAGGTGTATACTGACATATAATTTTTTAAAGTGGGATTATAG
>NW_020172455.1:2784170-2797345 GCF_003031525.2 Neophocaena asiaeorientalis asiaeorientalis | reverse complement strand
AAAAAAAAAAGATAGTATCTGTTGGACTTCCCCGGCGGTCCAGTGGTTAAGACTCTGCACTTCCAATGCAGGGGGAACGGGTTCGATCCCTGGTAGGGAAACTAAGATCCCACATGCTGTGTGGCCAAAAAAAAAAAAAAAGATAGTATCTTGTAAAAAAATATTTTCTCTTTTCTTTGTTTTACCAATTTTTAAAAATTGAATGTTATTTTACAATGTTGTGTTAGTTTCAGGTGTACAGCAAAGTGATTCAGTTTTATATATATACATATATATATATTCTTTTTCAGATTCTTTTCCATTATAGGTTAATGTAATGGTGATTATAGGTTATTCAATAAGATATTGAATATAGTTCCCTGTGTTTTACAGTAGGTCCATGTTGTTTATCTATTTTATGTATATTAATCCCAAATTCCTAATTTATCTTTCCCCTCCCCCCCCCATTGTCCCCTTTGGTAACCGTAAGTTCATTTTCTATGTCTGAGAGTCGGTTTCTGTTTTGTAAATAAGTTCATTTGTATCATTTTTTTAGATTTCACATATAAGTCTTTCTCTCTCTGACTTACTTCACTTAGTATGATAATCTCTAGGTCCATCCATGTTGCTGCAAAAGGCATTATTTCATTCTTTTTCATGGCTGAGTAATATTCCATTGTATATATGTACCACGTCTTCTTTATTCACTCGTCTGTCGATGGACATTTGGGTTTGTTTCCATGTTTTGGCTCTTATACACAGTGCTGCTATGAACATTGGGGTGAATGTATCTTTTCTAACTAGAGTTTTCTCTGGATATATGCCCAGGAGTGGGATTGCTAGATCATATGGTAACTCTATTTTTAGTTTTTTAAGGAACCTCCGTACTGTTCTGTACAGTGGCTATATCAATTTACATTCCCACCAACAGTGTAGGAGGGTTCCTTTTTCTCCACACCCTCTCCAGCACTTATTATTTGTAGACTTTTTCATGATGGTCATTCTGACTGGTGTGAGGTGATACCTCATTGTAGTTTTGATTTGCAGTTTTCAAATAATTAGTGATATTGAGCATGTTTTCATGTGCCTGTTGGCCATCAAAAAAATTTTTTATAAGGTAAAATGTACATACAGTGAAATGTGTACATCTTGTATGAACAGGTTGATGAATTTTGTCGGGTGCCTCAGTGCAAACAAACGCCAATCAAGGTTGCACACCATCTGCAATTTGCTTTTTTAATTAAAAATATGATTTCTATATCTTCCCTTGTGGGTTAGTATAAGCTTTTGTGTTAGAGGTGGGAGCCAGAGTTTAGTTTAGACAAGCATTGAAGAGCATGGCTTTGGAGTCATGTAGATCTGGGCTCAGCTTCTGCTCTGACACTTATAACTCACTGTAGGGGGACTTTTAGCTCTTTAAGTCTTAATTCTTTCATCTTCAGAGTGGGGATGTTATCTAGCTCAAAAGAGCGTCTCAAGAATTGAGTCCCCAAAACACCTAAGAGCCCTTACAAATCGATGTTTTTCTAAAAAAAAAATGACGAGAAACCAGTGAAAGATATGAACACTCTATTACCAGAAGAAGATAGCCATCGGTAGAGTCTAATAAACCTATCAAAAGATGTCCAGCCTCATCGATGATCAAACAGATGCAAGTCGGAGCACCAGTGAGATAGAACTTTTCAGCTATCAGATTGGCAGGGATTAAAAAGATCCATGATCCGTCACATTAGCAAGGATTTAGGAGGCAGGCACTCTCATCCATTGTTGGTGGGAGGGTACATTGGCTCTGTATACTTGGCGGATAATTTGACCTTATCTGTTAAAACTGCAAGTGCTCACACCCTGTATTCCAGTAGTTACTCCTCTGCGATTTATCCTACATATGTGCCTGCACAAATGGGCAACATATATGTTTTGCTGCAAAATCATTCAAAGCGTAAACAACCCAAACGTTCAATCGAGAGAATTAGTTATGATACAACCTTGCAATGAAATGCTATGCAGTCAATGAAAGGAATGAGGAAGCTCTACCGTGACGTGTAAAGGTTTTCACAATGAACTGTAAAGTGAAAAAAGTAAATTTAAAACAGCATCTAGACTCTTAGATTCCTTTCAATGAGAAAAATGTTCTGATTTTGTCATACCACAATTCACGGATGACTGTAGTTAATGATCACAGTAAGTCAGGGAATTTTTGTTATGTGCAACAAGCAAGTTTTCCAGCAATTAAGCTTCGTCAGACTGTGCTATTCTGAGATGTTCCGTGGTGGTGTACACACCTAGGGGCAGGTGTGCCTCCATGCTTGTTATAGTTAAACATTTCTTGGAGGCTAGAATTGGGAACAGCAAAGAGTCATTAACAGAATGACGAGGGAGTTCTGCTTTTAGGTCGATTAGGAAGGAAGCATGTGTGTTATTTAGGTGCTATGACATTTGTTTATTCATTCAGCAAACATTTCCTGAACAGCTGCTATGCTTCAGGCATTGCCATTGGGGCTGCAGTTACTACTTCCTTCACGTAAAGAAATTACTCAAAATGTGACAGAGGATATGGTAATAAGAGACAGCAACCTGCATGTGTCGCTATAATAATGATAAAGAGGAGCCCTTGACAGCATTAGAAAGAAGCTCTCTGAGAGCAGGGGCTGCTTTGTGCATAGCATCTAGGTTCACGGCACTCTAATCAGTGCTTGGCACACAGTTGATTAATGTCTGGAATTTGCTAAATGAATGAGTGAATGAGCGAATGAATTTATAGGGTCAGGGTTCTAACAAATAACAGAAGACACACTCCAATTAGCATGATCTGAGAAAGGTCTATTCAGAAAGGAGCGTGTAGTTGTATGAGGGCTGTTGAGAAGCACAAGGAATGGTACAGGAACCCAGGTAGACGCAGAGAGGTTGCCACACCCCTAGGCTATAGGAGATGAGGAGAGATAGGTTACTGGAACTGGGAGGGAACCAGATTTGTACCCCCTACCCCTGCCCTCACCGTCTCCTATCGAATCTACTGGGGAACCAGAGGGCAGAGAGCCCAGACGCCTCCATCAGGCTGCCGAGAGCTCATCTGAAGGTACCTACCACAAGCTCCCGGGGGCCTGGTTCTTGATATGCATCGCACCGAACTCTGTGAGATGAGGAACATCACCCCCATTTTGCCAAGGAAACAGAATGAGATAAGCTAGGTGACTTGCCCCGTTGTCATTAGTAAGATGCAGAGCTGCTATCCTAAGAAATGCCAACACATTTGTGGAGATTTGAGCCCAGGTGGCCTAGAGCCTTGGGGTCCACAGACAAACTGGGTAGTTGGGAGGCAAATTGCTCCTCTGGGCCACAGTCGCCCATCTGTAAAATGGGATGATAATCATCACAAAAATTCGAGAATTTTTGTGATGTTTCAGTAACAGTGATAGAGGACTTGGTAAACAAAAGAGAACCTCAACTTAATATAAACTGTGGAAGTGTTAAGTATTTGGAAATATGCCAGATTTCAAAGCACGTGTTTCCTTTTGGGTGGGAGACTGTGGTTGTTCATTTTTTAAAAAAATTAATGAATTAATTAATTATATTTATTCTTGGCTGCGTTGGGTCTTTGTTGCTGCGCGCGGGCTTTCTCTAGTTGCGGTGAGCGGGGGCTACTGTTCATTGCAGTGCTCGGGCTTCTCATTGCGGTGGCTTCTCTTGTTGCGGAGCACGGGCTCTAGGCACGCGGGCTTCAGTAGTTGTGGCACGTGGGCTCAGTAGTTGTGGCTCGCAGGCTCTAGAGCACAGGCTCAGTAGTTGTGACGCATGGGCTTAGTTGCTCCACGGCATGTGGGATCTTCCTGGACCAGGGTTCGAACCCATGCCCCTGCATTGGCAGGCAGATTCCCAACCACTGCACCACCAGGAAAGCCCCTTCATTTTTTGTTAATTATTTTATACTTGCATTTTTCAGTTTATGGTCACGAACATACATAAGTTAGATGCGAAAACAAGTTGCTCTCCCTGCCTACTCCGTCATTTTTTCCTTCCCTCTCTCCGTCTTTCCCTCTCTCCCTCTCTTTCTTTAAGCTGGGGCCTTTCAGTGCCCTCTGCCTCAGTTTTCTGTGTGGGGCCCTAGGCCCTTGGGCTCCACGCTCTGAGTGGCCACATGGCCAGTGTCTGCATCAGCAGAAAACCGTGTTCTCCATTTGGAATTCAGTGACCTCATCCTCCTGCCTGCAAACACCTGCTCCCTCCTGGGAGCCAGGAGAATGAGTAGAGAGCGCCTGAGGCAAAGATGTAGATCATCAGAGCTTTTAAGGACTTTGATCCTGGTTGGCCTGCTGCCAGCTGGACTTCTAACTGATGGGCCTCCAGGAGTGGACACTCTTTGCCACCAGACACTCCTGCCTGATTAGTTCTATTAATATTTACAACAATCCCGCAAAATGGGTATCATCCCGTTTTACAGAGAAGAGAACTGAGGCTCAAAGAGATGAAATAAATTTGGCCAGAGTCATACATTTGGCAGAGCCACAGTGAACTTGAGCCCTTCTGCCTCCAAGTCTCATACTTTCCTTTCCTTTCTCGTACTTTCTGGAGCCTTCAGTATGTTTTCTGAAGACTTAGAAAGTTTTAATTTTCTAATTATAAAAGCAATACTGGATTAGAACAGAAAATATGTAAAGTAGGAAGAGCATTTCCACATAGCTGCAGCCATACTCTCTGTATAAGTCTGTATCTTATTTTCTTTCCACGTAACATTATAATGCAGGCCTTGTTCCACGGTATTAGAAATTCCTTGTAAACCTATTTTCAGTGGCTGCTAATAACCCCTCAGCTGGGTATACCGTCCTTCACTTAAACAATCCGCTATTGTCAAACCTTCCAGTGGCTTCCAGTTTTTCGCCGTCAGCAACGTTACTGCGAAGAACATCTTTTTATTCAGAAAGCTTTTTCTGTTTGTCCTGTTTCCTTAAGATAGTTTCCCAGAAGTGGAAACACTGGTTTAAATACTGGTTAGCATTTTGCGTCTCTCCACGCGTATTGCCGGATTGTTCTCCCAAAGGGTGACTCTGGTCCTTTTGCCGCCAGCAGATTGTGGGAGTATTCTGAGGGCAGTTTCCTACTCTAACTGGCTTTTCGTTCTTTCCCCAAAGCCTCATAAAGAGAATGGCCCAGAGTGTGGTGGAAGTGATGGAGGATGCAAAGGGGAAGGTCCAGGAGAACCTCCTGGCCAATGGAGGTAGGTTCCTGAAGTGCGTTTATGACGGTGCCTTCCCAGCCCATTCTGGTCCATCAGTGGCCTCAGATGTGACCACACAGTGGCGGCTGAAATGATGCAGGTACCACGGAGGCTCCAGACTGACACATCGGCACCGCTGTTTGGAAGACGTGCCCCTTTACAAGCTTATAATCCTGCTGTCTCATTTCTAAAGCATCTGACATTTCTTACCTGTAGCTGAATTCCTCAGTGAAATTTGAAATGAAAATGGGTTCAATGAGGTTTAATGGTTGGTTGGCTCACCCACCTTGTCTATCAGCCTCCACTTGATCCCGCATGGAGTATTCCGTCCCCACCCCCCAACCGATTTATCCCTTTCACCAAACGAGGCTGAAAAATGCCTCCATTGCTGGGAATGCCTCAGACTGGATTCTTTAGTTGTACGCAGTAGGCAGAGGAGAGATGGACCAAAAACACTTTGGGTAGCACGTTTGCCTTTGGCGTTCTGTCTCCCCTATGCAAACAGGGTAAATCTTTAGATTCCAAGGATGTTTTGGTCCATGAATTAGTGTACAAACAATTTGAGTGCACTTAAAACGTGCAAGACAAAGAACTCTGAGGCTGGGCTTCCCTAGTGGCGCAGTGGTTGGGAGTCCGCCTGCCGATGCAGGGGACGCGGGTTCGTGCCCCGGTCCGGGAGGATCCCACGTGCTGCGGAGTGGCTGGGCCCGTGAGCCATGGCCGCTGGGCCTGCGCGTCCGGAGCCTGTGCTCCGCGGCGGGAGAGGCCACAGCAGTGAGAGGCCCGCGTACCGGAAAAAAAAAAAAAAAAAAAAAACTCTGAGGCTTTGGAAACCTTAGAATTAGGTGTTTCAGCATCTGTAGAGATAATTAGACCTATGACTCTATGCATAAGTATACTGAAAATGAGAACATATATTCTATATTTGATATTTATTTATATCATTTATTACATATAAATTAAAGTCTTTTCCCTTCGGGGAACATTTCTTTTTTTTGGCCGCCATGTGGCATGCGGGGTCTTAACTCCCTGACCAGGGATCGAACTCGTGCCCCCTGTAGTGGAAGCGTGGAGTCCTAACCACTGAACCGCCAGGGAATTCCCTCCTGGGAACATTCGAAAGCTTTTTCTTTGCTTGTTTTAACTGATACATGGAAATGTTCGTACTCCCAAATCTGAACTTAGTTTTGTATGTTAATGCAGTCTAATAACTCCACCTTATTACGTTGCAGGTTTGAAGGAGAAAATGAAATGTTTAAAGAGTAGGTTGTGCGTTGTTTGTTGTGTGCGTGCTCAGTGTGCCACCCGCATGTCCCCGGGAAGGTGGAATCTCAGTCTGGTTGTAGGGATACGGTGATCAGGTGACGATGGATTTCTCAAGTGACAATCTCGTAGCGTGGTCACGATATCCATATAACACAGATAGCAACTGTTTTTCCTTCCCCGCTCTTCCTTGCATCTCCCTTGCCTCGAGGGAGGCAAGGCATGCAGCACTGCATGTCTCCTGGAGTGGTGAATGCCTTGACCCTGGAGTTCAAGATCAACTTGGGCGTCTTTTGGCTTGTGGTTCGCTTCTTGCTGTGGCTGTCCCTAGCGTCCTCCTGCCTGTTCTTGGGGGCTGGCTCATACAGGGAGCCCTCTTCTCTCAGGCCCCTCCTGGGAGAGTCCCTGTGCTCAAACAGGCCATTTCTGGTTTCCCTGTTCGAAGGTGTCGTTTGCTTTGGTTTTTTGTCCAGCCTGCTCAGACTGGTGGAATTGAAGCCAGCAGATCCTCTTAGGACGAATACAAATCTTTACAGATCAGAAGTCACCAAAATGCCTTCCCAAATGCAATCTGTTAGTTACACTAAGATTTCTTGCCGAGGCTAATCAAAAAAAATTATTTTGTTCAATTGATGAACTGATCTTACTTCCCAGCAGGTAACTCATAGGGCCCTAGACTGAAGCGCAGACTTAGGGCCTAGAGCTACTTTTCTACATAAAAACCTGGTCCTGAGGATTCTAGGATTTGAGCTCACATTACAATAATGATCAAAATGCTTACATTCTATTCAAAATTCACGTCAGTTAAAATTAGATGTTATTATTACATCGTATCCATTCCCAGTCCAAATGGCACGACTCTAAGAGCCGCTGCTTCTCCTCTCAGGAGGTGGGATTTCAGCTTCATTTGTTCGTATGTGTTCCATTATCTCTAGGCCGCCTGGGAGTTGGGTGCCCACAACTTCCAGCTGGTCCCGTACCCCAGCCCTGTGCGAACAAAGGTCAAGGACGCTAGGGCAGAGCTCATGGCCGGCTGCTGAACATTGCTCATGCACGCGTAGTAAAGGCTCTGAAAAGTACTGCAGTCAAGAGACCTTTGAGACAGTTTGTCTCAGGCTTTCCTGATATTATCCGGATGGGGAAATATTTTTCTTCTGCAGATCACCCAGGGAACTAGTGATTGAGAGAATTCACTGGAGAAACTCAGTGTTGCCCCCAGCAGGTGGGATTTTAATCTGATGTCCCTGAGGGTACCCCCAAGTCTTCTGGGCTGTGTTTGCTGGAGGGCCAGCAGTACTGGCCTCGGAACAGTCAGGCTTGGTCCTTTGTGACCTTGGCAGTTCGCCTCCCTGGGTCTTGGTTTTCTCACCTGTCGGCTCTCTGCTCTGCCTGGGCACCTTTTGTTTTTGTTGGTTCTCTGCCTCTCGCTGCGCT
This sequence comes from Neophocaena asiaeorientalis asiaeorientalis, assembly GCF_003031525.2. Lineage (NCBI taxonomy): Eukaryota > Metazoa > Chordata > Mammalia > Artiodactyla > Phocoenidae > Neophocaena > Neophocaena asiaeorientalis. Next base: position 2,789,457 of record NW_020172455.1, on the reverse strand, counting down.
TGGAGCGTGGAAGGACACAGACTCTGATTGCGGCAGAGGCTGAGCGCGCAGAGTCAGAACCACCTGAAGGCCCGTCTGGCTGCCCGTGTGGTCACAGGTCCTTCTTTCTGCCGCTGCCGGGAAGGCCTTGTTTTGGTTCTTAGATGACATCATTGTTGCTCAAGGGCAACCGCCTGTGTACAGCGTGTTTTGATTCAAAGTGAGCCTGCCCGGGCCGTGGTCTGACCTCACAGGCCCTTGATGCAAGCCCCATACTGCTCCCTCGAGACCAGGCTTCCGGACTTCAGCTGGGGAGAGGGGAGGGGACGGGAGCCTGTCATTTCCGGGGCAGGCGGAGCGGAGGCTGCGGTCCTGGAAGCACAGGAGGGCCCAGGGCTGCCGCTTTCTAAGGCTGAGGGCGTCCTCAGGCAGAGACGGCAAGGCCCTTGGATGCGTGAGCTGGGGCTGCGGGGAGGGGGCAGTGTCTGGAGCTGGGGCTGGTGCTTTCCACCTGGAAGAGGAGGTGGAAGAACTCACAGTCACGAACCAGAGGTTTCTGGAGGCTTCTGTCGGGAGACCTTCACCGTCTCCTTGTCTCACTCATCAGACACGCGTGCCTGGCCGTCGAGTACCAGGCAGTGTGCTGGGTGCTGGGCATCCAGCGATGACTGTCTTCCAGGAGCTCACGGCCTGGGGACCAGACCCATAGTGCCTGACGTGCTGTGATGGAAACCAAGTGTTTAGGAGCCTCCACGAGGAGGGGGGCTGAGTCTTAAAGGAGTCACAGGCATTCTAGTAGAGAAGAGGGACGCGTTCTCTTTGGTTTGAGCGCCGTAAAAGCCTGGAGTTTGTGAAAGTGCACGGACACGAGACCTTGTCTGAAATGTACCTCTTCTAAGCAGCCCGGATAGCGTTAGTACAATAATCAGGGTTAATAGGCAGATTCTCATACGAAGCACTTGCTCCCTGCCGGGCACTGTCACAGGCTCCGGGGACACAGCGATAATCACCTGCCCTCAAGGAGGCTGAAAGAGCAAGGGAAGCACGGGCGATGGTGCAGTGTCATTGGTGTGATGCGGCAAGCATCCCCGGGCTCAGGCCAGCAGGGGGAGGAGGGCTGGGCAGGCTTGCGGGAGTTGGTCTCCAGCCTGATGTTTAGGACAAGAGCAGCAGAGAGAGAGAGAGTGAGGGGTCGGGGGTGGCTTAGCTTGGGTGGTGGTGTGCCCAGGGGGTCTGGGGTGGGCAGAGGCAGGAGTCTCTAGAGCCCACATCTGCCTGGCACCTGCCTAGGGCGGGCTGTTCCCTGGCCTGTGTGGTGGGCGATGGCTCCCACCGGGCAGCATGTGACCGCATGGGAGGTGTGTGACCGTTGTGCTTGCCCAGGGCCTGGCCCACAGTAGGGTCCAGTAGCAGGATCGGGGTGACTGCTGGCACACGAGGAGTCCTTTGCGACCGTCAGTTCTGCCTCTGACTGCGCCCCTGCCATCATCCAGACCTCAATGCGGTTCCTCCGAGGCCTGGATCCTTCCTACAAAGTCATTTCCCTGCCCTAGTGTAGCAATCCCCAAATCCATATTAATAACCAAATTAATACCAAAATCTGTATTAGCTCGGGCTGCCATATCAAAATACTGCAGACTGGAGGCTTAAACCACAGATGTTTATGTCTCACAGCTCTGGAGGCTGGAAATTCAAGGTCAAGGTGATGGCGGATGTGGTTCCTGGTGAGAACCTGCTCCCTTCCCTGTGTGTTCACACGGCCCTTGCTTGGTGGGAGCACGGGGGACGTGGGGGCTCTATGGTTTCTCCTTATAAGGGCACTAGTCCACTTGGGTCAGGGCCCCACCCTTGGTGCCTCAGAGGCCCTCTTGTCAATCCCAACACCGTTGGAATCTGAAGGACCCTCTAAGTCAGGAGACCAGAGGTATCGGAGTGTGGTTCTTGCGGAGATGCCGACAACGGCAGCTTCCCTGTCCCCCCAGAGTGTGGCCGCTCCTGCCCGAGGCCGGGGCGGGGAAGGGGCGTGGTCCTCCCTGGCCTCCACGTTCCTTGTCTCCTTTTCTGGTGGACGTTACACGACTTACTCTGTGCCAGAGTTTCCTCATCTCTGAAATGGAGATAATAATAATATTGAACAGGGTTGAAGGGTAAATGAACTGAAATAACTCATGCGTCCAGGCCACAGTAAAGCACCAGCCAGCGTCAGCTACTGTAATGGTCATCACCAGCGTCGTCATGCTGCTGACCTCCCTCCCACAGCCCACTTCCCTCCTCCAAGCCCCACTTCATTTCCATCTGCCGTGCGGGAACTTAACTGACCCGAATATCCGACTTAGCTCGTCCCAAGCGGAGCCCGTCTCCGCTCGCCTCTGCCCCTTCCCAGGCTGCCGGCTCCCCGCTGCCTGGCCGAGTGAGCATACCCTCCTTTCACCTAGTCACCCAACCTGGAAACCCAGGTGTACCCCGAGCCTCCGTCGTGCCCCAGGGGTAATCGTCCCTGCGTGCCGTTGTCGGCCCCCTGCCTCTACTCCCCGGGCATGGGCCCCTCTTAGCTTTCCCTTCCGTCTCCCTCACAGCCCCAGAGAAGGCTCCTCAGAGCACCAGTGTCCTCCCCCGGCTATGTCCTGACCTCTCGGTGACCTTTCCGCAGTGCTGTCGAGGTTGGAGTGACGCGTGTCCCACTCCTGGCATGTGTGAGGGGCTCAGGAGGCGGGCCTGGCGTCTGTATCGCCACAGGAGAAGGTGTAGACGTGACTTTCCTGACCCTGCCTGGCCTTCCTGTTCCCCCTCCGTCCACACTCCCTGCTCCATCAGCGTGACCCAGGGAGTCCTCATGCCCCGCGTGTGACGCTCACCAGTCCACCCCGCCCGATGCCCGGCGTCCTCCTTCACCGGCCACGTGGCAAACTTCATCCCATGCCATCCCTGCGTGAATACGGGGTCCTCACGAAGCCCTTGGAGTGCCCCCTAGGACAGGAGGCAGGTGTGGGCTCTCCCCCTCCTTCCTCAGCCCCTGCCAGCCTTCTGTTACACTGCTCACTGTGGTGTCACGTTTGACTCGTGTCCCGAGCAAACAGGGAGCGCCTCGAAGGCGAGGGGGCTACGGTCTGCTGTCCCCAGCACAGTAGTGAGCTGGCCTTCAGTCGCGGTGACTGAATGTTGAGGGAGCGGTGACCAGTCCCTTTTCACCTGCGTGAAGGGCCGGCATCCACATAACCTGGGGTGGGAACCCAGGATAGCAAGGCTGGGGGCCCCCTTAGCGCATCCTACACTGAAGGGGTAATGGACCGGGGTGTAGCCTGCAGCTGGCCCCCGGGTTGCACCCTTTCAATGTGCCTAGAGCTCACCTGAGGAGAGAGGGCCCTCAGGAGGTGTGCGGACACCCCTTCGCGCACGCACTTCTCAGGTCAGGAGGCTGAGGTGCAAAGAGGTTTGGTTACTAACGTGCCCCAGGGCCCCCAGGCGCCGCTGCCTGACTTCCCAGCCCCTTCCTCCACCCGCGGCCGGTTAGAGACAGTCACAAACACCCTGAGCACACAGGTTTAGGCTTGCTTTCAGAGAAAGGAAGAGAGAAAAGAAAATTTGAGAAAACACTGATTTGTTCCACTCACTATGCACTTTTATATAAAGAACGTACCCTGACAAATGCACATCTGTACCAGGTGGTAAAAACCACCTTCACTAACTCCAGTATTTCGCTAATGTTGAAAATGCCTTTGTTGGAATAGACGCGTGTGAGGACCGGGCCCATGTCTAGCGCTGGGACGTGGGAGAGGCAGGGAGATGGTCATCTGCCGGGCAGGTGGCACCCATGGTGGCTGTGGGATCTTGGGGGTTGGCTTGGGGCTCTCTGGGGTACCTTTCGGTACCTCGAACTGACAACTCAGCTGGGAGTGTGGTCGAACCAACTGGAAAAGACAGGGGATTCGTCTGGTGCCACAGAATATCTCCGACGTCGTGGCCACCCCCTGGGAGAGCAGGGCCTCCCACACGCGGGGCTCTGGGGGAGCAGGGCCTCCCACACGCGGGGCTCTGGGGCAGCCGTCTAGAGTTTGAGCTTGGGTGCAGGAGCACACCTTTACAGCATCCCGAGGGTAGGGCTACCTGTGGTCCTGGCTGATGGTTGGCCTGGCCCTCTGCCCCCGTGGGGAGTGTCTGCTCTCCCGGAGAGGGAAGGCGCCCTGAGTCTGTCCTTCCGTTTCTCTCATTGCTTCCTCGGTTTCAGTGGGGATGCTTGGCCTGCCTGCGTCTCAGGAGAGACGGGGAGTCCACTGTCTGGTGCAATGTGTTTATGTTCTTCCAGAAGACTTAACGTCCTTTGTGACCCACTTCGAATGGGACATGGCCAAGTACCCTGCGAAGCAGCCGCTGGTGAGCATAGCAGACACTCTGGCAAAGGTAAGAGAAGGGCCGGCGTCACTGACCATCTGGGGTGAAGCTACACGGCGTTTGCACCCTAGCGAAGCGAGGAGGGCCTTTCCGGAGGCGGGAGGCTGGGTGGGTCCTCGCCCTGCCCAGTGGCCCTGGGTGGGGTCCCTTCCCGTCTGGCTCCCGCCAGCCCTGACTGGGCCCTGAGCTGTGGCCTTCCATGCGCTGGGCAAGGTCAGACACCTTTGGGTTTCAGGACAGCCCTGGAAACGGCTTGGTGACCACCTGTCCTCCCTATACCTCTTCCAAATCTGCCACTGGGCAGGGTGGCTTCGTCTTACAGGACACTGCCCTCGACGGGTGCTCTGAGCCCCTGGTGTTCTGACCCCAGACCCCGGCGCCTGTCCACTGCGCTCCCCTTTGAAAGGTGCTGATGGAGAAGTCAGTCCCACCCTGACTCTCCCGACCCGATGGCCATCGTTTACTTAACAAAAACTATCTGCTTCCGTGGAGAGTTTGGCTTAAGAGCCCTAACTCCTGGGAGGCATCTCCCGGGGTCCCACCCCTGCTGACAGTGGGGAGGCCGGTGGGTGCTGCCCCCATGATTGCACTGCCTCGGTGAGCGGGGGGCCTCCAGCTTCTGCTGCGTTAATAAGAGCACCAGGGCGGAGCCTTCTGGGGACGTTGCGGGTGTCTTGCAGCGTGTTGACTCCCGTTGGTCCCCCTGAGGGTGGGCGCTGACGAAGCTTCTGAGGTTTAGCCTGATGGTTTATGGCCACTGTCCCTCCCCTCCCTCCAAGATGCACAGAGCCCCTAATATGTCACGTCTCCTGTGGCTGGGTGGCTGGGGAGCATCTCAGCCAGACCGGGAACAAAGCCTTCCTGTTGTCTCAGGGCGACAGAAGTGCCCAGGTGTGTCTGGGTGGCTCAGGTGAAGGCG
>NW_020172455.1:2760411-2783233 GCF_003031525.2 Neophocaena asiaeorientalis asiaeorientalis | reverse complement strand
CCACTGCAGTCCTGTGCATCTCCTGCTGGCAGCCTGGCGCCCGGCCTGTGTCTCTGGGAGCACGGGAGGGATCAGAAGGCTCTGGAATCTGGGTGCGGCTCATTGGGTCCCAGCCCCTCCTGGAGCGATTGGGCAGTGATTCTGGAAGGCCCTTCGAGGAGGGGCTCCCAGAGCACCTGTGCCAGGTGTGGCATCCAGGAGCGTGTTGTGCACCTCCACCCCCAAGCTGGAAGCACACAGTAGTTTGTGGGACTGGCCGCTCCCCGCCCTGCTCTGGTGAGGCCAGGCCGAGCCAGGCAGCATGGCCAGGGCTGTGCCAAACGTCCACTGGGGACAGCGCTCGCCGGCATGGCTGTCCCGGGGATGCAGGCAGTGAGGAGGGTTCCCAGAGTGCATCGGGGCGTCAGCTGAGCGGGGGAGTAGAGCAGTTGTAGAGGACAGGACCTGGCTTCTCTCTAGTCCGAGGTACCCAAAGAGTGACTTTGGCAGGAAAGCAGGGTGGAGAGGAGGGCACTGGTTTGGAAAGCGCTCCCTGTGTGCCTGGAGCCATGCTGGGCTTTTACTTCCCACATTACCCCTATGGGGTAGGTGTCGCCTTCCTCTGCTTTCAGATGGGGAAGCTGGCTGAGAGGTGGCGTGGCATCCCCCAGGACCTGCAGGTGTTGAAGTATTGCCCTGGGATGGGGATGCAGGTCTTGGTTGGGCCGTATGCCTGGCATCACTTCCCAAGGAAGCCCTGGGCTGGCTCCACTGCCAGGAATCAGCTTTTTGAGGCCGGCCAGACAGAGTCTCCGGGTATTGTCTCCCTCACCCCGTCCCGCCCCAGGAGCACTCGAGCGCTGCCCTCAGCACTGGCTCAGGCCTCTTCCCCGCATCGCGAGATCTAAATCTGTTAACTAGAGACGTCCTAGTCAGAGGAACTCCCTTTTCTGAAAGCGCCCAGTGTCTTCTAGGTGTCCGAACGGGTCTCCCCACCTGGGAGGCGCCCTGTGCTGACACTCTCAGGGCTGGGCCCCCGACCCTCCCAACAGCTGGGAACTGAGCCCACCTGCCTCCCCTAATGAAGGGGAGCGAGGATGGGGACCCAGCCCCTGGCTGTGTCCATCTCCACGGGCTGGGTCATGGTGTATTTCCAAAAAGGCTCCCAAATCTCACCGGCATAACATAGCAAACAGTTTCTATGCCTACCGCACGCATGTCCACGGTGCTCGGCGGGGGCCTGCTCCCTCCAAACCACTTGGGCAGCGGCCGCTGGCGTCTCCACCACCTGAAGCATCTCTGGGTGCTGTGCAGGGAGGTTCACGGGGTCTCAAGGCTTTGCCTGGCGCACCTGCCCCTCGTTGGTGGGAAGTGCATGCCAGCCACATGCCAGAAGGGGCAGGACTGTGGGAGCGCTTGGCTCTGGACATGTTCTCGAAGCACTGCCTCGTGCTGGCCGCTCTGCCCAGAATCGCAGAGATCACCCAGACCCAGTCTGCCCTAGAGGGGCTCAGTCTGTTGAAGAAAGGGCTCACCTTTCTGGATGACCTGCTCTGAGGACTGTAGCAGCTCATGGTAATTCCATGGCACTGAGCTCAGAGAGGTTCAGGAGCTGACACCACGTCACACAGCCAGAGCTGGAACTGGCATTCAAATTCGGGCCAGACGGGTTCCCAAGTCTTAGTTCCTCTCGTTGTTTTGCGGGTTTCTAAACACTGTAGTTTTTCTAAAACTCTGTAGTTTTTCCATGGCTTGTGGTAAAATCAGAAGAATAAAGATGACACAGGATTTTTTGTTTGATGTTTTTTCCTTTAAAAAGAATACAAATGTATAAATCTTATTTTAAAAATCAAGATCTGTGGCTCGTAGCCATGTCAATTTCCTGATTACGATATTGTACTCTTGTTATGTGAGATGTTAGTAATGGGTGAGATGGGTACATGGGATCTCTCTCCTGTGATCGATAATCATTTCAAAGTAAAAAGGTTCTAAAAATTGTAAAAAAAAATTATAAATCTTATTTTAAAAATCAAACAATCAAAATCGAAAGATGAAAGCCCCGCCCCATCACCCACACGTCCCCTCCCCTCCAATTGCCACTCCCTTTAATCTCCCTAAAGGTAACCAATGTCTACAAGTTTAAAGTGGATCCTCTCATCTATATTAAAAGTATATATATTTCAACTCAAAATTACATATCCTGCAGATTGCCTCCTTTTTCTGTGTAGTGATTCCTGAGACATTCCCGTAGCAGCAGTGGTGTGCTGATCTGTTGTGTGTGTTGGTGCGATGTAAATGTCCCCTCTGCAGCCGAGGGCGGGCCACCAGTGAGGCGTCCCTGAATGTGTTTCCTCCCGGTGGGACCAGCCCTCAGGCACCGTGTCGCTGGCACAGTATTCCGTGGTGTGGGTGCCGTGCTTTGTCGGGCCAGTTCTGTGTTCGTGGACCCTGCTGTTAAACTGTGAGCCAGAAAATCCCCACAGTTCCCACGTGCAAGAGGGGTTCGCTGCTGTCGCTGAGCCGCTGGCTTCAGCGACCTCGAGATACTGATTTGCAGTGATTGTCGTAACAGCTGCTGAGTTTTGAGCACTTCCGTTGAATTGGGCCTGGTGAGCATTTTTCTTTCACTGCTCTGTGGATGAGTTAGCACCCCGGCTGAGCAGGTGGGGCACCTGAGGCCAGGCATCTGGAGAGCTGAGCCTCATTTCCCTGCCCACCGCAGGAGGGTATCCCGGACGTGCTCCTGAAACTTCCAGAACAGGGGGATATCCCTAACGTCAGGCTGGTGACCTGCCTCCAAACTGAAAAGAGCCTTCCTACGTACACAGAACAGGAAGGGGCTGCCGTGGGGCACAGCTGAGCCTGGAGACCTGGGTGCTGGTCAGGGCTGGGCTATAGCGGGTCCTCCGAGAAGCCGGGATGGGAGTCAGCCCGAGCTGACCTCTAGCAGAGCCTGAGAGCACATGGAGTTGGGGCCCTGGGGGCCCTGAGAGTACGAGATGGGCTTGAAATCGGGACAAGACTCAGCTTGCTGAGTGATCCTAGAAAAGCCATTAATCCCTTCCCTGCCTCCCAGGGTGAGCTCACTGTAGGGTCAAATGCTGGAAGGTCTGGGAGAGCAGAGGGGAGAAAAACGTAAGCCATCCCGGCAAACGGGCGGGGTGCAGCGTTTTCCTTAAGTGCGCCAGGAGCAATTTGTGGCAATTTTGAAAAGTTCAGCCAACTCTTTAAACTCTTGCTTTTCCAAATAGCAACTGGCACAGATTGAGACGGACCTGAAGTCTCGAACGGCCGCCTACAACGCTCTGAAGACAAATCTGGAGAACCTGGAGAAGAAATCCACGTGAGTCTTCGGGGTCCCACGCTCCTTGCAGCCTCAGGGCCTGGCCAGGGCAGCGTCCAAGCCGGGCTCCTGCATGGGCCTTTCAGATCACTGGGTGAGCTGGGTGTCTGTGTCTGAGAGAGACAGCCAGCCAGCTAGATGGACAGACAGACACGGAGACACTCCTGCCTCTTCAGGAGTTACGTGCTGGACAGGGAGGGCCAACAGTAACAGTGGTTAATTGAACATACACGGAGTGAAGGAGGGGAGGGTGAAGAGGGTCCGACAGTCTCCATCTCCCTCTGATGTTTCTCTTTTTCTTCTTCGGATCAATGTTTATTAAGTACCCACCATACTCAGGCCTTATGCTAGGCCCTAAAGATACAAAGCAGAATAAAATATCATTTCTGCACTTGGAGAGCTCACAGTTATTCACTCAACAAATATTTATGGAAAGTCTGCTTTGCGCAAGGGGTGCAGGTGTAAGATAAGGTCTTATAGATAAGACCGGACAGATAAGGTCTGATAGCGTAAGGAGTCCTGGACAGATGGGCACTGCAGGGTGCCTTTGGAGAGGGACCCTAAGGGCCTTATCAGTGATGGCTGGTCGGCATGGGGAAGAGGGCGGCATGGGGAAGAGGGCGTGTGGATTCCAGGCGGGGCAGCCTAGAGAGCCCTGTGGGACGGCTTTTTACCTAAAGCTTCCGGCCTTGACTAAGGGCTCGAGAACTCTTTCCTCGGGAAGTAACGTGCACTTGGGTATTTAACCTCATGGCCTACGTGCTGATGCTACAGACCGTCCCAGTAGTTGTGTTTTGGCCCATTGGCTGATACAATAGCCTTGATCCCTGTGCTAAAAATACCATGACCTTGATGAGACAGGTTCCACTGGACACACGTACAAAGCTATTTCAGGTGAAGGTCCCCTGGCTGCTGGACCTGTAAGGTGTGTAAAGTGAAACGGAGCCCTCTTCTGGGCCTGTCTCTGCCCGGAGTGGCCCAGGTGGTGGCGTGAGCCGACCGCTGTGTTCCATTTGGGTAACATAAGCTTCCTGGCGCCAGCCATCCCCTCCCAACAGCCGGTGGCTTGCGCCGGGGCAGCGCAGCTGACCGAGGTGTTGGATTCAGCTCGGGTGACTGGTGATAGGACCTGGGGTCCCGCCAGGCACCGCAGTTCTGGGCGCCCAGACACACAGCCGGGGGACACTTAGCCCAGGGCCCCCACCCCTCCCCAGGAAGCATCCTGAACCTTCCTGTCCCCTGCTGTCCCAACACCTGCGTGTCGTGGGAGTGCTGGGGGTCTGGGCATCCCACAGGCCCAGGGATGCCTCTGTGTGCTTTTCTGCTGATCACAACCCCTTTGTCCCACGTGGATTCAGGGGAAACCTCTTCACTCGGACACTGAGCGATATTGTGAACAAAGAAGACTTTGTGTTGGATTCTGAGTATCTGATCACACTTCTGGTCATTGTTCCCAAGTAAGTGGACCAGGAAGGTGAGTGGTTTGGGGTCTCCATCTGGGTTGGTGATCACAGAAGGAAACTCGTCCTGCCCAACAGAGATGAAGCGGGAGTCCCCCAAGGCTAGATCCGGAGACCTAAACGGCAGCTGTGGGGTGGTCAGGGGAGCAGGTGACAGTGCCTGTGGTGGTAATAGTGACAGAAGCGGTCATTTCTCGGGCATCTGCTGTGTGCCCGATGCCACACGCAGGAGCTCGTTTCCCTCACAACACGCCCGGGGTCAGGCAGGGGCTGTTACTGTTCCCTTGTCCTGCGGCCGGAGAGGTCAGCTGGTTTGCCCACGCTCACACAGGGCCAGGATCAGAGCCCCCAGCAGGAATCTCCTGAGTCCTTCTCACGGCCGCTCCATGGTGCCTGGGGCCTCATGGGGAGGCTAAGCCCCAGATGGGGCTGGGGACAGGGGTCCCAAAGCCCACGGCAGTGCCTCAGGGGATGTTTGGGGCTCTGTCTGGTCCCTAGCCCTGCTCCTCTCAGGCCCTCAGGGAAAGGGGCATGCAGCTTCCTAGACTCTTAGGACACTCCACAGTCTTCTGCAAAAAATCACTGAACGATTCTGTACTCTCACAGACCAAGCTATGTACAATGGCAAAAAACCTACGAATCCCTCTCGGACATGGTGGTCCCACGGTCGACGAAGTAAGTGAGACCTCAGCTTGGCCCCAGGGCCTGGGGTGTGGGGGGGGGCATGTGTGGGTGCTCTGGGGCACCTAGCCACCAAACATGCCCCAAGAGCACAAGTGCCTTCAGCCCTCCACACTTGTGCCTTCACAGCCACACACTCAGCCACATGCCAGACTCCCTCCATCTTTTAGCATCCCGCTTCCTTGCCCCGTCCTCCGGGAAGCCCTCCCTGACTACCTTCCGGCCCTCGGGGCATGCAGGGCCTGCGCTGTGCTCTGCTCTGCATTCTCAGCTTGGCCTGGATTCTTCCCCACCTGAGGGTCAATCAAGAGCCTGGCTGTGATGGCCACAGAGCCCGAACAGGGGAGAAAAAGAGTCTCGACGTGTGGCCTGCTGGGGTCAGAGCAGGAGCGGCCAGTGAGGGCTGGAAAAGTGACAGCAGAAGGGATAGAGGAACATATTTGAACCGTGAATACCACACAGCTGGGAAAATCGACAGTTTAGCGTTACGGGCATGAGCGAGGATAAATCTCACTCTGTGGTGGTAAGCGGAAAGCAATGCAGAAAGGGACACACAGCACGAAGCCATTTATTTAAAATCTAAAAATGGGCAAAACTAAACTGTATGTGACTTGGGTAATGCAGGTGCACGGAATTGTGGGTGTTTGAGGATGAGAAACGCCAAACTCAGCACAGCGGTGACCTAGGGGTGGGATTAGAATGAGGTTGGGGAGGGCATGTGGGGCTTCTATTGTATGAAAATTGTTTTATGTCTTAAGCTGGGCGGGGAATACATGGGTATGTATTCTCTGTGCCTTTTCCCATGCCTGAAATAGCTTGCACTTTAAATGGTTTCTCAATGAGTCTTGGGCAGCCCTGCCCACTCCCATCCCAGCCCAGAGGCCTCTGGCCTGGGGCGCCTGCTGGCTCTCCCAGGGTCCCAAACTCACGGGAGAGAGCAGTCAGGAGCTAAACTGAAGGGTGCAGGGCCAGGACAGTCACAGCCTGAGGTCACCAGGGGAGGCTGGAGGAGGAGGGCGTACAGGCCGGCAGAGGAGCTGGCCCTCGACGCTGGCCTGCTTGGCAGGAGCGTTCACTGCTCTCCAATGCTGGCTCTCCATGACCAAGTGCTGGGAACTCCTGCCAGGAGAGGCTGCTTCAGGAGGTGGCTTGACTTCTCAGACCAGAACCCCCAGGCCCTCCATTGTTGGGGGGCACCTGAGAGTCTGCTGAGCTTACTCTGGAAAGGTTTCTGGAACCTGGGTCAGCCCCTATGGGTGTGGGCTCGGAGAAGCAGCAAAGGTGACCCGAGACCCTGCTTGGGCCCAAGGGCTCCCATTGTCAGGTCATCTGGCCAGCGGGACTCAAAGACGCTCAGACCACGGGCCCCAGTGACCCCCACATTGAGGACAGCAACCGCAGTGGTCCTGCATCAAGGTGTGCCAGGGTGACCGTCTCTAATTAGAACATTGTGCCATTGGACGTGAAATGCCCATGTGGGATGGTTTCCACCATCTGGAACCTTTTCCTCTGCTTCGTTACAACCACAGCGCATGAGAGCTGGCGCGCCCCGCTCGGCACAGCAGGTGACCAAGACCTGCGTGCAGCTTCCTCTTGGCCAGTTCATGACCTGGAGCCCACCCCAGATCCGAGCAGGTCTCCAGCGTGTGGGTCACCCCTGGAGCCCTAGCCTGGAGGGTGAGAGAAGGAGAGGAGACGCCGGGAAGGCGCCGGCAGCTGACACCGCGCAGCCAGGAGTTAGGCGCTAGGAAGGGGCGCCCTGGCTTTCTCCACCCTTGCTGCCGCCAGGGCCACCAGGCTCCCCCTGCGGCGACCCACCCCGCCGGGGAGAGGACCGGCTCCTTCCGGCCCAGCTCCGGGGCCTGATGGTGAGTCCAGTGAACAAACGCTTCTCTCCCACAGGTTGATAGCTGAGGACAACGAGTGTGGCCTCTTCACCGTGACTCTGTTTCGAAAAGTGATTGACGATTTCAAAACCAAAGCCAAAGAGAATAAGTAAGGGCTGGCCTCGGTGGGTTTCTCCGGGTTTGGTTTGTCTCCACGGGAGGGGGGTTCTCTGCTCTGACTGGAAGCTTCTTAGCAAAAGCCTCTCCTTTGCTTGTTTTAAGGTTCACTGTCCGTGAATTTTACTATGATGAAAAAGAAATTAAAAGGGAAAGGGAAGAGATGACCAGACTGCTGTCGGATAGGAAGCAACAATACGTGAGTCTATGATACAGGCCCCGAGGATTTTCTTGAAGGCGTTGGCTGGTGCCCGCGCACCCAAGGCCTGGAGCAGAAGGGCCCCGCCTAAGGCCCAGCACCCACGCCAACATCCCTACTAGCCCGGTGCACACTCCTGGGGCTGCCAGACAGGGTCTGGGGGAGGGTGACAAGTACCGGTAACCTGGAGGTGACACATGAGCCGTGAGCCCTGCTGTAGGAGATCTCACCGAGCCGGCACTGCCCTCCGGGAAGGAACTCTTAGCTCCATTCTGCAGAGGAGGAAGTGAGGCTCTGAGAGGTGAACAGGCACTGGCCCTGGGAGAGGACCCCACCTGGCCGCCTGGGGACGAGCAAGGCTGTCAGGGCTCCGGGCAGGAGCGCCTGTGCTGAGAGTGGCAGGGCCGCCGCCTTGGAGAGTGCAGCTAGCCGTCACCCGAAGCCCTGGTCCGTGTGACGTCCAGGCGTGCTGTGACATCCCCGTCACTGGCACCTGTATTTACCTCCCCGGGGCTTTTAGCAAAGAGTGGGTGCTTATCCTAGAAACTTCCAACCACAGCCACTCAGAACCTTCTCATGTGTGAGGGCAGCTGAGCTCAAGAGAGAGAAAAAACAGATTTTCATTTTTGAAATGTGAATGGTGTAGCCTTGAGAAAGTCGCTCTGTAGAATGGGCACCTTCGGGACTCAGCATCCTTCAGCTCAGAGCGGGGCTGAGCCGGGGGCATGTGTTCAGGTCCCCTGCCCTACAGTCCCCCCAGGGAGGGTTCTCAGAGAAACTTCCAGTTCAGCCTCTAGAGTAGAGAGGAAGGGAGGGGTGAGGAAAGTTGGTGTGTAAACATGAAGCTGTGAGTGTGTGTTTGGGTGAAGAGCCAGTGCCTCCCGTGGGGCTGTGCCTGTGCCCCGGGCCTCCTCCTGCCTCGGGCTGGGGGATTCTGCGCATCCCGCCTGACCTCTCTGGGTCCGTGGCCTTTGCACAGGGACTGCAGACACCTGGTCCCATCAGGAGTGAGAACCAGCCACGGGGCCCCGGAAATGGGGTCCCCAGAGCCCCACTGGATGGACCCATCCCCCTCTGAGGAGGAAATGGGAGCTGATCATATAAAACTGCCTGCGAGGGATCTCAGCCCTTCTGTCCCCGAGGAGAAAGGCACGCGCGCGCACACGCACACATACGTGTGTGGACACGTGTGTGCGTGCCAAGGGAACACACACTTCTTAGATCCACAGTCTGTCGGGCTTGGGCCAAGGCTCCCGGGCCCTTCCTGAGACTAAGGACTGAGCTGGAGCCCTATGGCCCTGGCCTCGGACCCGACTCACCAGGCAGGAAAGATGCTCACCAGCAAGAGCTGAGATCCAAAGGGTTTCCTCCTTCACCCGAGCTCGCCCGGAACCCTAATATCCCAAGAAGGTTCCAGCCTTCTCTTTAGCTGAGCCCTTTCCCCGCTTGCTTTAATCCTGGCCAGAGCCCCCAGCGGTGTCTCTGGAGGGAGCTAGGTGGTGGCACCTTTCACAGGTGACCAGGGGCGAGTCTTTGGCACCCACCTCCGTGCTGGCACAGACCCCCTGGGGATCAAGGTGATACACCCGAGCCCAACGCCTGTGCCTCTGTCTCAGGTTGCTTGCTGGCATTTTTTCGTGTGGTGTAGACTTCCGCTCCCTGGCTCCCCCCGGGAGCCCTGCCCGGTCTCCGTGGAGGGGAAGTGGAGCTCCGAAGGACAAACCAACTTGGAAACTTGTAGTTGCCTGCGAGGCTCTTGCTGGGCGCCAGCGAGCAGGGGTCAGCTGGGCTCAGCCCTACCCCGGCTTCTTAAGAATCTCTTCCCCCCTTTAGGCTTTTTGGAGGTGCACAGGACCAGCGTCCTGTGTCCGTCCTTTTGTTACCGAGGTCCTGGGTGTCAGTTCCCTTTGAGAGCACAGAATGGGATTTTCCCGCTCTTTTGCACCTGTCTGCAGAGAAGGTTGATAAAGGGTCTAATGTGTGCTAACAGCATGTCTGGCCAGTTTTCTGCATGTAACATGCTTAAGTGCGTCCCGACGGCCAAGGAGGCTACTGTGAGCTGGACTTGGGAGACACCCTGACTCAGCCCAGACAGCCCGGAAGGCGGAGCGGGTCGCACCAACGGTCCAGGGAGGGGCAGCTCCTGGCCGAGGCCAGGCCGGGGGAGGGGCTGTGGGCTCTGCCCCTGGAATATGGAAGCCGAGGACTTGAACACCCCCGCCCTGGAGGGGGAGTGCCAGTGGCACCGGCACACCTCCAGTCCAACCAGCACGCAAGTGCTGAGGGTGGGCCGGCATGCCTGAGCCCACCTTCAGGTGCTTTTCAGGCCGTGAGAATGATTTCTGTTTGTTTGTGATACATGTTTGCTGAAAGATTAATAAATCATTTCTGTGCCTTTAGCAAACTTCCTGTGTTGCTCTTAAAAAGGGATCATCCACCTTCCCGGACCACCAGGTTAAGGTAACCCCGCTAGGGAACCCTGATAGGCCCGCTGCGGGGCAGAACGACAGAGAGAGAGAGAGTGAGGGCGAGGGTGAGGTAAGCATCTCCCCGGGAGCCCTGGGGTTCCTCGGCTCGCATGTCCTCGCCCGCGCAGGCATCTTTGGAGAAAACAAATCCTTGCGTTTCCTGTTATCTACTGTGGCTTTTGAGGTCTTAAATTCAGGGATTCCAGAATCATGCCTTCCTCCTAATCCGCAGGGTCTCTTGGGAGCTGCCTCTCCCCCTCCCCCTCCCCCAGCAATGATTGGTGCTTGCTGGCCAGGGTCCCTTTGTCCTGGCTGGCGGTGGCTGGAGCTGGTGATGGGGCAGCTCAGCTCTCTTCCCCTGGGTGCCCGCCCCTGACCCACCCCTGACCTTTGTGGGCATCCGAGGAGGACCAGCCATACCAGCATTAGCGACAGCGGCTGTGGCCACGTGCAGTGGGGCTGTGAGGAACCCCCTGGAAGTGGCGGCTGGTGGATGATGCGGGGACTTGGAGTGGAGCCTTCGAGAAGGGGGGCTCCTTGGCGGCGCAGTGTCAGCCAGAAGCCTGCTGGCTGCCTTCTGAACGCCCCCCGCAGCCCGGTGGGTGATGGCCCCATGCGTGTGCTGGCTGGCAGGCCCACTGAGCTGCCCCAGCGCCAGGTGCCCTGGAGAACGTGGGCCTGGGCCTCACCCTGGCCTCGTCGGACCGACTCGCTGCTCCTGCTGGCTCCTGGGCGTTTCTTCTCAGCTCGGGGCTTGCTCTGTCAAAACCCACGTCCTTTGTTGGCCGGGCGTTGGGTGGAGTGGCCGGGAGGGGTCACCGCACTCCTGTCCCTGCAGGGCCCGCTGCTGCGATGGCTCAAGGTGAACTTCAGCGAAGCCTTTATTGCCTGGATCCACATCAAGGCCCTGAGAGTGTTTGTGGAGTCTGTGCTCAGGTGCGTGGACGAGACGCCCGCCCTGGGCTGTCCTGCGGTGGGCGGGCGGGCGTAGCCAGCTCCGGGGCCACCTGGGCTCTGCCACCCCTCTTCTGGCCCCTCCAGCCTCCTCTGGGACACGCCCTGGCTTTCCTACCCTTTTCCTCTGCAACTCCTGGCTCTTGGCAACAGGCTTAGGGTTTCCTCCGTCAAATAACCCTTCCCTCAGTCCTGAGGGCCCCTGCTGTCCGGTGCTCTGGCCCTTTCCTGCCGGTCATGGGGCTGGTGTCCTGCTGCGCCCACCCCGTCTGTGCAGCCCACCAGGGGCCAGTGGCTCCTGGAAGAAACACCAGCACCGACCGTCTCCATCCTTGAGCTTTGAGGCCTAACCCTCAAGGCCGCACAAAAAGTAAAACCCAAACCAAACCGAACCAACAACAGCTAAACTTACTTTACCTTTTTTTTTTTTTTTAAACGCAAACTAGGTTCACTATTTTGTAGAAACTGTAGGTAATCCCAAAGAGTGAAAGCACCAAGAGGAAACACTGCTAACATGCTGGTGTACCAGCATCCTTCAGAGTTTTGGGGTTTGTTTCTTTAAATTTGCAGACATGCGTAACTGTTTTTAACTTCTTATTTTATTTTGGACTATAGCCGATTGACTGTGTTGTGATGACAGTTTCAGGTGCACAGCAAAGGGACTCAGCCACACATATGCATGTATCCATTCTCCCCCAGACTCCCCTCCCAGCCAGGCTGCCACACAGCATCGAGCAGAGTTCCCTGTGCTCTACAGTAGGTCCCTGTTGGTTATCCCTTTAAGATATAGCAGTGTGGACATGTCAATCCCGAACTCCCTGACTGTCCGTTCTTCCCACCCTTCACCCCTGGTAACCACAAATTCATCCTCTAAGTCTGTGAGTCTGTTTCTGTTTTGTAGATAGGTTCATTTGTATCATTTCTTTTTAGATTCCGCAGATATGCATAATTTTTACAAAATTTTTACAAAAGTGGGATCAAACAGGAAATACGTGTTGAAGCCTGCTTTCTACTGTGTTTGAGCATATCCCGTGTCCTGAACTATGGGGGGGTCTTGGCAGCACTGCTCACGGCCGCTGCCCCCTTCTCCCAAAGCTTGGCCTGCTCTGGCCTGCAGGCTCCAGGGCCCCTCGGCCCCTCTGGGGTGGTGTTGCTGGGCCCCTTCCACCAGGCTGACTGCCCTGCTCTCTCTTTCCTGCCCAGGCTTCCTAGGTCTCTGCTGCTGTGTACTTCCCGACCGGCTTCACTGGGTTCCTGACTCATCTTCCCTCGCCGTCCCTTCCTCCTGATCTCCGTTTCTACCGGTGGCCTCAGGTCCTTCCCCAAACTTCAGGGCCCACTTGGACACCTCCGCTCCCTCATCCTCACGTCCCCTCCCACCTCCCTGCACCTCACGCACCCCTGACAGCGCTCCATCCTGCCTTTGCTTTCTCTCCCGCCCAGCTGTTACTTGGGCCCCTGCGTTCAGTGCATCCTCCACGTGGCTGCCAGTGTGGTTTTGTCCAAATACAGACGGGCTCTGAGGGCGGTTCCTCACCCTCTCAACCATCTCAGACCCCTGTAATGGCAAGGATTGTGGCGCTGGGCTGAAGGGACACTGGAACCCGGAGTGTTCCAGCCATCGACATTGTAGACGGGCCCCAGTCTGTCCCTGCTCACCTTGAAAATCAGGAGTTCTCGGGCCCAGTGTGGCAAAGCCTGCCCATCCTTACAGGATGCCCATTTTGCTCAAGTGAGAGGTCAAGAGGGACATCCCTAGTATCTTGTTTAAGCTCGGTAAAACTGAGTATACGCAAAAATAATTCCTTTCAAAACTATCGATGTATCACATTTTCAAAAACGACCTTTTATTTCTCCTGAATACTTGTAATACATGAACACTGTAAAAAAAAAAACTTCAAGTTCAGAAATATGTACTGTGGAAAGTAAGTTCCTTGCAGCCCCACTGCCCATAGATCATCCCAGTTAATGGTTTCAAGACTCTTCTCATCCCCCAAATGTCATCACTTACACTTAACGTTCCGCAACTTGCTTTTTTCGTCTGCTTTGCGTTATAGTCTTATCAGTATGCATAGAGATACTCGCTCCTCCTTAACGGCTTTTTCATATTCCATCTTCCATCGTATGGAAAGAGCATAAGCTAAGAAAACAGATGTTAAACCAACAAGTTGATTAGAGCAGACGGGTAAAGTTCGCCTGTTTCTTGACCCTCCGACCCCACGCAGGTCTTCTACCCCGGTTCGCACTTGTTGCTATGTCTTTCCTCAGAGCTGGTTCTGTCCTTTTTCCCTACCCTGAGAGCTGGAGGGGAGGGTTGGGGTGACTTGGCCTCACTGCCTGTCACCCAGCCCAGAGTCAGACAAAGAGGAGGTGCCCCACGTTTGTGGCCTGAATCAAATCAAAGAGAAGCAGATCAGTCCTCAGCTGAGGAAGTGCTGGTTCATTCTCAGGGTGAAGTGAATCAGGGGCTTAAATCACCCAAGGTGAGAATGGAATCGGGCCCTGGGTGAGCGGTGGGACCATGGCGAGACCGGAGAAGCCGGTAGCTGGGTCATTAGTCTGGATCTTGGGGGAGGTCTAGTGGGGAATGGATATTAGGGAAGCACCAGTGATGACTGATGTGTGTGGATGGGTTCACCTACAGAGTCGCTTAGAGGGAATGTACCAGCATTTAAGGATTGGAAGCAAAGAAGCCTGTGTGATGTCAGAGGCCGGAGGAGGGAGAGGTGGGTGAGTCAGGGATCAGAAGGTTAAGGCTTTAGCTGTCTCTGGGATGGGGCCGCTGGGAGGTCATTGGTGTGGGCAGCTCGAGTGTAGTGGCTGAACGATGCTTGGGTGACGTAGGACACTGGGTGCTCTCGGATGTGGGGTGAGAGCAGAAGGGAAGTCAGGGAATTTTTAAACAGGGCACGATGGTGCCACGTTTGTTTGTTTTTTTCTGGACATGTAGAATTTTATTTTTTAACATCTTTATTGGAGTATAATTGCTTTACAATGGTGTGTTAGTTCCTGCTTTATAACTAAGTGAATCAGTTATACATATACATATGTCCCCATATCGCCTCCCTCTTGCGTCTCCCTCCCTTCATTAGTCTGGATCTTGGGGGAGGTCTAGTGGGGAATGGATATTAGGGAAGCACCAGTGATGACTGATGTGTGTGGATGGGTTCACCTACAGAGTCGCTTAGAGGGAATGTACCAGCATTTAAGGATTGGAAGCAAAGAAGCCTGTGTGATGTCAGAGGCCGGAGGAGGGAGAGGTGGGTGAGTCAGGGATCAGAAGGTTAAGGCTTTAGCTGTCTCTGGGATGGGGCCGCTGGGAGGTCATTGGTGTGGGCAGCTCGAGTGTAGTGGCTGAACGATGCTTGGGTGACGTAGGACACTGGGTGCTCTCGGATGTGGGGTGAGAGCAGAAGGGAAGTCAGGGAATTTTTAAACAGGGCACGATGGTGCCACGTTTGTTTGTTTTTTTCTGGACATGTAGAATTTTATTTTTTAACATCTTTATTGGAGTATAATTGCTTTACAATGGTGTGTTAGTTCCTGCTTTATAACTAAGTGAATCAGTTATACATATACATATGTCCCCATATCGCCTCCCTCTTGCGTCTCCCTCCCACCCTCCCTATCCCACCCCTCTAGGTAATCACAAAGCGCCGAGCTGATCTCCCTGTGCTATGCGGCTGCTTCCCACTAGCTAGCTATTTTACATTTGGTAGTGTGTATATGTCCATGCCACTCTGTCACTTCGTCCCAGCTTACCCTTCCACCACCCTGTGTCCTCAGATCCATTCTCTACATCTGTGTCTTTATTCCTGTCCTGCCCCGAGGTTCTTCATAACCACTTTTTTTTTTTAGATTCCATATGTATGTGTTAGCATACGGTATTAGTTTTTCTCTTTCTGACTTACTTCACTCTGTAGGACAGACTCTAGGTCCATCCACCTCACTACAAATAACTCAAATTTCGTTTCTTTTTATGGCTGAGTAATACTCCATAGTATATATGTGCCACATGTTCTTTATCCATTCATCTGTCGATGGACACTTAGGTTGCTTCCAAGTCCTGGCTGTTGTGAATAGAGCTGCAGTGGTGCCATGTTAAAGGGGAGGGTGGCGGCTGCAGAATTCCCAGCACGGAGGGTGCAGGTGGAGGGCTCACCGCCAGGGGGCCCGGAGGGGAAGGAGGCTCTTCTACTGAGGCGTCCAGGAGGGGGCAGCAGGGGGGCGGCCTGGAGGAGGAAGGAGCGGAGAGCCGACCCGCCGTTCCTGGAAAGCAGGTTCTGAGCAGGATGGGGAGGTGTTCACTAAACTGACCTGGAGGGAGGACTGGCAGGGAAAGGGCTGGAAGGATCTGGAAGAACGTGCAAACCCTGAAACCAAGAGGGGAGTGGGCTGAGAAAGGGGTGCAGGGCGTGGAGGCTGGATGAGGGGCAAGGAGCATTCGTTCAGCCAGTGCTGATGGGGTGCCTGTTATCCGCCGTGCACTGGGGAGCCGTGAGTGAACGAGACGGATGCGGACCGCTGCCTGCAAGGAGCTCACAGGCTGGTCAGGGGTGGAGAGCTCAAAAGACGGGGTCCTTGTTCAGGAGAAGGACAATCTTCCAGAGCAACGTGCCAATGAATACGGTGGGATGACCGGATTGGAGGGTGGCAGAGGCAGGTTCTGTGTCCGGGTAGCAGTGATGGTCTAGCAACTGCATCTGGGAGCTGGAATGCCATCTCCTGGCATACATGTTGCCTGGTCTGTGAGATTGGTGACTGTCGCCCTTTGAGAAGGCTGCAGACTTCCCTGTAGTAAGCGGGTAGAGAGCTGCGCTGGTGAGGTCGAGGGTGTGGGGTGGGTATCCACAGCACTGGGAGCTCGGGGAGGAAGTTCAGGAGGGAAGGCAGGGCGAGGGTAACTGTGCGTCCGGGTAATAGGGGCTGGAGAGCTACGACCCTGTCCTCAGCGTCATCTGGGTGACCAGAGCTTTGGTGACAAGGAACAAAGAAGGAATGAGGGCGGTCCGCTGGGCCATCCTCTCACCCACGATCTAGCCCAGGTGCCCCCGCCATCCCTGCCGGCATTTGCCGGCCTCTGTGGCCCTCGCCTCTTGGGTTTGGCGGGGCCCCGCTCACCCAGTGTTCTAAGGCAACGGGACTAGGTGCGTCTTATGCTTGGTTACAGTGAAGCAATTAACAAATGGCCCTTTCACGTATTTACTTCACCTTTCTGCAGATCCACCAGGAGACCTCAGGACTTAGTGAACACTTTGCACCATTAGCAGCCAGAAATGAGGACGGGAGAGCCAGGGGCTGGTTTATGGGCATTGACTGAGAATTAAAACTAAGTAATACTAACAGGTCAGGCAGTAAAAGGGCATCTTAAGGCCAGCTTTCACATGCTGGGCTCCGGCATGAAGAAGCACAGGTGATAAGTATCGAACATCCAAGCCTTTGCTCACTGGTAGTATAGACATGTATTTTAAAAACACTGAGAATCACAAAATGCACGTTTACTGTTTATGTAGTACTCAGTGTAAACATTTTAAGTGTTCTGAGACGCGACCAGCAATCGGTCTCAACGGTACTCATGCATACAAAGTCCATTTAAAGTCCTTTCTGTCCTCCCAAAACTCAGCAAAAGGAATCCACAATCTTGATAAACCAGATTTGCGTGTGTGTGCGTGTGCTGCTTTTTTCAGTGGAGAAAAGTATGTCAGCTAAGCTGGGTTTTAGACGAAGGCTTTGGAGTCAGAATATTTAGTCAAACAGCCTCCATTCAGCTTGACCCCTCACCACCTGATGACACACGCCCCGGAGACCCCGTGGCTCTAGAGTCAAAAAGCTGTCACCATCAGAAGTGGGCGAGCATATTCTAGAGATCTTTCCATGCACAAGGATCTAACAATTAGTCTCACTTCTGACCGCAGACACTCCACTCGAGTTTTCTTTTCCTGAGCTATGTTGCCTCGTTTTTCATTCTTACTACAGTGTCAGGTTCATTCTACTCATATCTGCAGTAACTCCTCTACACTTTGAACAGGTATGGATTGCCAGTGAACTTCCAGGCGGTTCTCCTCCAGCCTCAAAAGAAGTCATCCACCAAACGTTTAAGAGAGGTTCTGAACTCCGTCTTCAGACATCTCGATGAAGTTGCAGCCGCAAGTATATTGGATGTAGGTATATTTTTATCCAGAAAGAGCTGCCTTTCTACAGTAAGGTCAGCCTCTCCACGTGGGAGGTACTTTCCAAAAGTGGTACCTGCCAGACTGTTAGGAAAATCTACACTTCACAAATGTGAAAGTTTAACAAGAGGCTGTGTGTGTGTTTGGGGTAGGGGGCGGACTGTGGGGCAGAAAATACAGTCAATGCCTAGAGAGCTTTCCTCAAACAGAAAAGTAAAACAAGAAACGAGTTTATGCACTTAGAACGTGACCATGTCTTTTGCAGGCATCCGTGGAGATCCCTGGATTGCAACTCAGCAACCAAGACTACTTTCCTTATGTCTATTTCCACATCGACCTTGGTCTTCTTGACTAGAAAGATGAGCCGGCACCGCTAAACTTGCATATTTGTGCAAATTACCACAGACACTTCTTTCCTTTAGCCAGAGAAGAGTTTAAGAGTCCTAGAGAATTTAAATTTTTAGAGAAATATTGCTCACAAAAATTAGTTACAGTTGTATTTATTTTTTTTAAGTTACAATAAAGAAATGTTCTCAATCCTTTGAATTGTCTCTTCATTTACATGCTAACAGAATTCAAAGCTTCACTTTTCTGAATGTTTTACATAAATGGGGACTTCCTATAAACTGCTAACCTGCCGCTTATTTCATGTCTTAAGGGACATTTTGTGAGGGTTTAATAATAGCGTATTAAAAACCGTGGGCTAACCGTATAACCAGCTGTATACCCTAGTAGTCGCTGGTGATGGCCCAAAGACAAGACAGTGGGGGTGGAATGCAGTTCTCACTCGACAAACCATTGTTTTTCATCCTTCTATATAAGCTCGCTTTACGTTTCACACTTACAGTTGAAACTCAGCCTTGCAGGACACGTGTAAAATCTGTGTGGTGGCAGGCATCCAGATGGTGTCATGTGAACCACAGGTTTACAGGGAGGAGAGACATCAAGGTCATCCCTTCATAGTACTAATTTACTGAATTTAGGATGTGGACACTAATTTCATACATGTATTGGCATTGTCCAAAATAGTTTTATTCTTTAATGGAAAAAAGCCATTAATATTCAAAGGAAAGGATCACATTAAAAAACTTGGTATGTAAGAAACAGCCTCCAAGAACATTCAAGCAGCAGTCAGAGGGAGGGAAAAACGCTAAAACAGCCCATCAGTTTTCTTCAAAATATTATTTGACAGAATACAACCCAATTCACCGGCTGTGACAATTCACAGAATTTTTCATTGTTTTCTTGAGACGCAGAAGTTCACTGTTGCAGTGTTTTCAAATGACCAATCAGTGTTACTTCTTGGTTAAAAAGGCCACTGGTAGATCCATCTGATTGGAAAGAACGTTCCTTCACTGCTGGAAAATCCGCTCCCAAGAAAAGAAAACCCGAGTCTGTACGGCACCTCTCATAACTCATCTTTCTCCAGGTCGTCGAGCTCCACGTCACTCAGGTCAATGTCGTCCTCCACGGGAAGCTGTAAAACGGAAAGCCACCATCAGGCCCTGCAGGGTCTACGCGGAACCACAGACAGGGCGACCCTGGAAGTCTGGCATCTCAGTTTACAGAGCACTAAACTTCCAGAGGGGCTCTGGTCACAAGTTTCTCCCCAGTCCAGCTCCTGCTTTTAAGTTTGCCTATTATTATATAGATAGAAAACTAACAGCTATTTAACTGGTCCTTTGGAGGGGGCTGGGCAGAAGTGTACCGGAATAAATGCTAATTTCAAAGCTACAATTTTGTACTTCTCTCAAAGTTAATGAATTCTAGCTTAAATGTTCACTTTACAGGTAACAGGAAAGCAACCTCACTGAAATCTATCTCGGTGTCTCTGTCGCGAATATCCTGTCACGTAGCACCGTGTAATATGGAGGATGGGATGAAGGGTCTTGCGACAAAGAACACCCCGAAAGGCCCGTGAGGTTGATTCTTCAGGTTATGCTCACGGCAAGGCTTAGGTGTGATGCAAAGGTCTTGTTTACAAGTAGCAAAGATGTACAGGGATCGGGAAAGTAAGGGGCTGGACCAAAGCCCCGACAGCAAGTCCTGCTCACACACAGCTCGGTCCCGGGACTCACCTCGCCGTCCTTGCCGTCCCAGGGCTCTCTGGTGCTGATGGCAGGGAAGACCCCACCTCCTACGGGTGCTGTAGATCCACGCCCAAAAGACAGCTCCCTTAGGGGAAAACGAGCAGAGCACGGGTGTTAACGACTGACTGCTGGTGCAGATGAAGAAACAACTTTTCAAAAATAAGGATTTCCCTACTCCCTGCTATGTTTGCATAGAGGCATTTCTCACCTCTCTCCGTGGAAAAGCACTTCATGAACAGTATTTTCAATCAGGGACAACAATGTAATCAGATGACAATACAATGACATTCCTGACTAAGGCCTTGGCAGTAGGTAAAGCCAGGTACTACCAATAATTAAAACAAAATAGCAAACATATCTTGCTAAAATACAACTTAAGTGTGTAAAAACGATCAAAGTTGACCCAGAACATGGTCTAGACCAACACTAACACTTGATTAACAAAATTCCACACTAACTTTAGAAAGGCTTTTTGAAAGATGGTACCTTAAAACTGAAATCCTTTTCTCAGATTTCTAACAGGAAGCAGAACCCACAGGCACCACAGGCCCCCTCAATGATCTATAGGTGATGGTGGCAATTTTCACACATGTCAAGCTTTCAGACAGAAGAGTTGTACCACGAAACAGCGTGTTAGGTTTTGACTTTGGCAGGTATTGATAAACATTTCCCTGGAAGGATGTAGAGGCGATCACCAGACTGTGAGCAAGGCTTCTTTATAAAAGGAGCCTCCAGATATCCTCGGTGAAGGGTGCTTAGAATTAGGAGTTTGGGATTAACATTTACACACCACTATATATAAAATAGATAAACAACAAGGTCCTACTGAAGAGCACAGGGAACTATACGCAATATCTTGTAATAACCTATAACGGAAAAAAGAAATGGAAAAATACATATATAGATAAATACATGCATAACTGAATCACTTCGCTGTACACTTGAAACTAACACATTTGTAAATTAATTATACTTCGATTAAAAAAAAGAATACGGGTAAAAGAAAAACAAACAGGACATCAAGTTTCCTGTATGTGTCTGACAATAGTTACTGTGCATAGTGGGAAAACTGGGTAATTTTATCCATTGCTTTCGGCTACTTGGCATATTTGACAATGTGTATCAGTGGTTCTGAAATTGAGGGCAATTTTTGCCCCCAGCGGACATTTGGCAATGTCTGAAGACATTTTTGATTGTCACAACTCAAAAATCACTGAGTGTGTGTGTGTGTGTGTGTGTGTGTGTGTGTGTGTGTGTGTGTGTACGCTGCTGGCATCCGGGGGTAGAGGCCAGGGATGCTACTAAACATCCTATAATGCACAAGACAGACAACTACCCGGCCCAGAATGTTGAGAGCGCCCACGCTGAGCAACCTTGATGTACACACACCAGTTACATTCAGAAAACAGGATTATAAATATGTAAAAGCCCACTTCACCACCATTGCATGAACTGTGCTGTATGGGTAGAACAGAGGTATTCAGCGCAATAAGTCAGACCTGTGTCACACGCAGGCTACTACCTCCGCCAGAACGGCTCAACTTACTAGGGAAAGGCACAGGACAATCCAGGCTCTGGTTTATGTGGGAAACACAAACCCATGTATATAATAAAAAGTCAGCAGTTCTGCTTCTTACTAGTTCTGTGTCCTTAATCAGGTTATTTATTATCTCCGGACGTCAGCCTCTAGCTTCCTACTTAATAACGTCAGCGGCAAAAGCAAACAGACTAGAGGAAAGATGTCAAACCTTCAAAAAGGAACAAAACCTTGAGGGCAGAGAGTTCAATCATCATTTAAAAAATAACAAAAAAGGTTTTTTAATTACTCAATTACGCACTTGCCTTGCCCTCTGGCTCCATCTTCCTTTTAGGCTAAATGCTAACAGATCTCTCTTCTAACTAAGAAAGCCTGGAGAAGCATGGCCACCGCCTTCAAACTGAACGGCCACGAACGCAGATACCGGCTTGGCCAGAAAGTTCGCTTGACATCTTACGGAAAAACGTGAACGAACTTTCTGGCCAAGCCAATATATGACTCAAGCCCTTTTTCACTTCTGGGGGCATAATGCACAATTATATACTTGCCTTTTCTGGCTGCTACTCCAATAGAACATAACATGACTTTTTTTTTTTTCCACACCGTGCAGCTTGCAGGACCTCCGTTCCCCAACCAGGGACTGAACCCAGGCCATGGCAGTGAAAGCCCGGAATCTTAACCACTAGACCACCAGGGAACTCCCATAACATGACATTCTTAAGGAAAGATGCAGAAACCACTAATGTCACCTTGGGTTGACCACAGTGTCCAACTGCTGCCCCTACATTTATAAATTGTTAGTTTAGCTTCACTGTTACCATTAACTTCTATGGGCTGTTTGACGACCTGCGTATACGCACTGATGGTTTTTGTCCTTGGTTTTCCAATAGCCACGCAGAACGTGGCAGGTGTGTGGTTTTTCAAGTACGTACACTGGTGCCTCTCGCCACCAAGCAGATGTACCCGCCAGCTCTCTGCCAGGCCCCACCCTGGCCAGCTGGAAGCAGTCGCCTCACTAGTGACATGCTCCGTACAAGTTCAGTCTCCTTAGAAAAGAAGACTCACATGTGGCTAGAAACAAGCATACTGCCACGTTTTGTTTCCTTCCTATTCATTACCGCAGACTTTTCTCCACTGGTAATCTGAGGTTTTCTGTTAACTCCAAGACACAAAGTTTGAGAACCAGTGACCTGTATGATCTCAAGCAAAAGTAACTGTCTCAAGTTTACAACATGCTATTGTTCCTGGAAGCATTTACCTCCTCTGTACTTTACGTGAGTGCAGAGGCTTAATCTCAAGGTTACTTACTACTCTCCTATACTCAGAGCTCTAAGGTTTTCTAGATTGGAATTCGCTGTTGGAAAAGGATGAAGCACACTTATGAGTAGTCTTCCTGCCAATGTCCCTGAGGGTAGGGATGCCTTTCCTAACTGAAACTGTTCCAGAGACAAGAAGTCAATCGTTCATTCATAAATATTTACAAGAGCTTATTACCAGCCAGGCTCTACAATGGTGACTAGGGGTGAAGTTTTGTGTAAAAGATTCAAACTTTGTGGAACTCACAGTTAATAGGGAAGAGGCATTAATCAAATCACCACAAATCTAAGAAAAAGTATGGGTTAACATTCTGTATTTGCCTAAATGACGACTAAGTCAGTTTTAGGATGAGTTGAACAACAGGGCAGCTTAGCGAGCTCTGTAAATTGGTTTTGAGTTTGAGAACCTATCATATTGTTTGCACGTTTTGGAGTCACTTCAGTAAGCGCACTCATTTTCAAATAACTACATTCTAAATCCAGTGCCCAGGGGTGGAAACTCTATCACCTGAAGTCAGGGGTACAAAGCATCCTAGGGTGGGAGTGGGTGAGACGGGACTGCTTGTAGCCCATATGAGACCTTTTTTTTTTTTTTTTTTTTTTAATATTTTTTTGGGGGTAA
>NW_020172455.1:2742143-2760383 GCF_003031525.2 Neophocaena asiaeorientalis asiaeorientalis | reverse complement strand
GGGGTGGTTTTTTTCCCTTTTGGGACTTTTTTTTTTTTTTTTTTTTTTAACATCTTTATTGGGGTATAATTGCTTTACAATGGTGTGTTAGTTTCTGATTTATAACAAAGTGAATCAGCTATACATATACATGTGCTCCCATGTGTCTTCCCTCTTGCGTCTCATATGAGACCTTTATGAGAATGAGGACAAGCCCAATGCCAAGTGCACAGAATGGCAAGGTGGCCCGAGAGGAGGAATGTACTAGTATCACTCACTAAGTAGAAGACTTCCACGGCACAGGAAGACGACTCCAAAGCTCTAATTTATAAACGTTAATTCTCTGAAATGGGAAATCCAAAACTATTCCATTTATTGCCTAGTCTATATAAATCTAGTTTGGAACCAATTACCACAATAGAACCAAACAAAGAGACAAAACAAAAACAACTCAAAGAAGCAAGGAATTACCTGAGAAACTCATTAATGCCTTGCTCACTGAACGATCCCTTCAGAAGAGCAAATTTCATCTTGCGTGCGTTAATAGCTGCCATGGCGGGGTACCCGAACCCTCCAATCCCCAGCGCATTCTCAAGTTCAGACTGGGCTCCGGCTTCTGTCCACAGCCACCTAGAAAAGCAGATTGGTTTTTAGGGCAAAGGTCCCTTTTGAGTTAGTCAGAACCTGACTAACAATTAAAGAACAAAAGATTACACATCCTTTGAATGAAACAGGTGAAAAAATAAATGAAAAATTCAAGATTAGTTTTTAAAATAACGTGTTCTAGATGTGCTCTGAAGTAACTACAGTTCCTCTCCTATGTTCCCTAGACCCTAACCCCGGAAGTCCCCCAAACAGACTGGTCTATCTCTAGGACTCTTTTTCCCCTCAGTCCCCAAAATACTGTCCAACAAACCTGATGAATTTTCTCTGTTACCTGAAATCCTACCAACGTCGTTTGGGTTATTAAGCACGTACTTTAGCAGTGTAACAACTTCTTTTTAGAAGTTAAGGATGCGCCATTATTTAATACATACAAAAATGCTCAACCACATCTCTGCCCTTGGGGCCTCCCGGGCTGTCCGGTCCCTGGTCGGGGTAAGATCCCGCATGCCCCGCAGAGAGGCCACAAGAAAAAAAAGGAGAAAACGCTCAAAAAACAAACCAAAAA
Source organism: Neophocaena asiaeorientalis asiaeorientalis (assembly GCF_003031525.2). Classification (NCBI taxonomy): domain Eukaryota; kingdom Metazoa; phylum Chordata; class Mammalia; order Artiodactyla; family Phocoenidae; genus Neophocaena; species Neophocaena asiaeorientalis. The sequence goes on along the minus strand of NW_020172455.1, from coordinate 2,759,233 downwards.
AAGCTCTTCCCTCCACTCATACAAGGGAGAAGAATAAGGAACTTGGGCACGCAGCCTTCTGCAGGCACACAGTAAACACCTGCTGGACTAACGGAGGCGGTGTGAGGCCACTGTGAGAGGGACAGCAGGGACACGTGGTGCCTGGGACAGCAGCGGATACGGACGACATGGAGCAAAAAGATTATTAATACAATGGAAACAGAGACAAGCTTTGTTTTAAACATTTGCCTGCGTCCGGTCCTCACTCAGAGAGGGTACACACCTCTGCTTCTGCTTTCTTTATCTAGCCTTCAAGGCTGTGCTAGAATTGAACTCTGTCACTAATGGCGTTTTTGCCTGCTAGCCTAGAACCCAACCGCCATCAGAACACGATTCCTCTAAGAAAAAGTGTGCTGGGGTACAAATAAGCGTGTTATAAATAAGAGTCCTGCATGACTTCATTTCCTCCTAGGTGGTCAGTGTTTTTATATCCTAAATAGAAAAACATGCCAAAGTGAGCACAGGAACAGAGCCTACGGAAGACACAGAGGGAGCCGCTTTCGCACAGCGCTGCACTTTCCCACCCGGACGACACTAGAAGTTCGATAACTTACCCCCATATTTTCTTTTTGTATTTGTCTGCCAACTTCAGAAGAACTTCCAAGTAAGAATTTCTGCCTGCAGCTCCTGATGTAAACGGACAAAAAAATTTTAAGGTAAAAATAAAGGAATGGGTAAAATTAATCTGTCAATTAAGCATTCTCAGAGCGAGGAACACAGCACAACGAATGGAAAGCGGCGCACCATACCCGTGTCTAGAATATGCGGCAGCACAGCCACGACGCAGAGCTGGTACTCCTCGCACGCCTTCCTGGCGATGTCCTCGCTGAGGATCTGCGGGGCGCAGAAGACAGGGTGTTGGAAGGCCACGTGACACAAAGCCCAGAGGTAAGCTGGCGTGAGCGCCGTCACTCTCGTTAAGAGCAAAGCAACTCAAGAGCTAGATAAGCTTCTTCCCAAGTAACACTTCTGTGTGCGTTACAGAAACACCACGAGACGTTCTGTGAAGACTTCTGCTTTTACCCCTCAGCCATCTATCCTCGGTGGTGCTGAGGCATTTGTATATACACACGGTCAGAATACCTGCACGTAGCCTGGCTACGACATTTAGTCGTTTAGACAGATAAAAAAGACACATTTACACGTATCGTATATTTACATGAATTTGAGGCTCTCTGTGCCTGTGTCCCCATATTTAAAATGGAGATTAAAAACAGTATCTACCTCTAAGTGTTCAGAGGAGAATTAAATGAGGAAAGTCCACACAGACGCACCAGAACAGTGCTTGTCACATGGTCAGGTGCTCAAAGAACGTTAGCTAGTGTTTTGAGAACGATAAATGAAAGAATGGATTCGTTCTATCTTTAAGACGCTAAGGTACACTTCTGCTCACAGTGCGATTACTTTGGCACTAAAACTTATGACGGGCAGCCATTTTCAGACAAGTTTTCCCCATCTGAAAGTACAAAAACACTCTAAAGAGAGATTTTAAAAGAGAAGAGAAAGAGCTTATTGGAAAAGACAGCAAGCTATTACTGCTTTAATATCCTCTATCATCAGCCTGGAAAAGCTTCCCTTACTACAAGTAATTGAAGAGGTTTAATTACCTCAAGGAGCTCAGGAGGCGGGGCGTTATCAGAAAACAAATCCAGGGCCCGGGAAACGATGTCGGATCTCGTCCGTCCCCCATCATAATCCACAGGAGACTCGCCTTTCTGAAATATCTTGATTGTAGGAAATCCCCTAATCTATTAAAAAATATCAGAGTACAAATCAAATTACCATTTCATAAGAAATAAGATCTTTATGGTTTCTAAAACTACCTTATAGGTAATTTAATGTAACAAAAATATTCCCTGGCCTGCATCGATGTGTAAGGGACAGCACACAGAGGTCTGTTAATCAGGGGGTTTTAACAGTCTCACTGCCAGGCTTAGCCGAATCTTATTCAAACCCTGGATATATACTTAACACAGTCTATGTGCTCTAGAACAAATGAACCAACTTCAAAAGCTGTACGAATAACCTGCGAAAGCTCGGGCTCACATTAAACACACAGGTAGTGCGATACTGAAAACAAAACAAACAAAACTAAAAAGCCCCCAACAGTCTTGAGTGCCAGATTCACTTGTTACAACAGTAAAACGATTTAATTTCGTCATTACAAAACGGCTAGCCTCCCCCCTCCCACGTCCTAGAGAGCCCAGGAGCACCAGACGGTGTAGCAGGTGAAAACACAGGGCACCTCACAAAGACACCAGCCTCGTAAGCACACGCACCTCGTATCGGCTGGCTAGAACCTGGTTCACGGTGGCGTCCACAGCTGCGAGTTTCACTTTTCCTTTCGTTTGCTCTTTTACCTCTGTAGCTGCCGCAGCCCATTCTGGCTCTAGACTGTAGAAAAAGACCTGCGCTTTAAAAGTGTATTTTAACTGTAGGCACAAATACTTTAACTGGTGTGTGCATTTCTGCCCAATCCGGTTAAATCACACTTGGGAAACACTGTGTGTAGCTTTACGAAAGGCATGATGCCCCCTTCACATTCACTTCCTGGTCCTTCGTCCACCACGCCCCCCAAATCTGGATGCCGGCTCCCTGTTAATCACTGAAAATATGACAAGAGGAAACACTCGGCCCTAATGCCAATGTTTAACATTCACTCGGAGCCGGAGCTTTTGGGGAGGAGATCCTGGAGGTTACCGATGACCCGATTCAGCTCTTTCAAAGTGAGCCACGTGGACAGACTAAAAGCACCTGACTTAAAAAAGCACCTGGTACAAAGCACTTACTTTTTGCAGTGTCCACACCAAGGAGCATAGAACTCAACCATCCAAACATCTTCACTGTCAAGAACACTCTTATCAAAGGTGTCGTCCGTCAGCTCAATCACGTCCTTCTTACTTGAACTGTCACTTCTACCCTGTCATTTGTGACATTAAACCTTAAGTTACAACTTGGCCCAAACGAACACTAATCCTATTCTAAATATATGTATAACAATGATCATTTCTACAACTTAAAAGTTTTGAGTTCTTTCAGCTGAAAACTATTTTACTCAGATTGGGGACATTCCTTAATATTATTCTTTGTACTTGGCAAGCGGTATTTACTTTCAAACAATTCGCAGTACACTCAGTGTAATATGGAACGTGTATCTGAACTCCACCCCCCCTGCTATCTTCATTAAGAGAAACCTCAGCATGGCTCAAAGAACCACCTTGATAACACCATTCTAATTCAGAACAGCGCCGGTTCATCCCAGGACATCCAGTTAGTACCTCTTCATAAAGTCCCTACCATTTAAGAAAGCTAAAAATAACATTTAATCCTTTTATCTTTTCAAAGAGTTTTCTTCAGTGCTAAACCCACAAAGCAGTCAGAATCGATACAATGCTTTCCGTTGCCTGGGCCAAAAGCCATGGGGGTAGGAAAGACAACTGTGCTCATTAAATGTCTAAGTCTGAAATAAAAGGCAAAATCATGAAATCTCTGGTAAGCTCTGAGCCTGTCTAAAGAAGCTAGTCTCACTGGCCTCCTGAAAGAGTGAAGGGCTGTGTGTACACACGCAGGCAGACCTTGGAGATACTGCGGGTTCGGTTCCTGACCACTGCAATAAAGTGAGCATCGCAATAAAGCAAGTCACACGAATGCTCTGGCCTCCTGGTGCACATAAAGGTTATGTTTGCACTATACTGTAGTCTAGTAAGTGTGTACTAGCATTGTATCTAAGAGACAAGGACCGCACAGTAATCAGAAAGTACTTCAGTGCCGAAAAATGCTAACCCTTATCTGAGCCTTCAGCAAATCATAATCTTTTTGTAATAGTAACACCAAAGATCACCGACCAAGATCACCATAAATATAATGAAAAACTTTGAAATATTGCAAGAATCATCAAAATGCGACAGTGAGCAAATGCTGCTGGAAAAATGGCACCAAGAGGCTTGCTCGACACAAGGTCGCCACAGACCTTCACTCTGTAGAAAGTGCAACACAACGAGGTGTGCCTGTGTGTACCAGGGAGAATTCAATGCCTTTGCACAAGAACGTAACTACGCCACATTTCACACACGGGAATCTGTAATACCAACCCAGAGAACAGGAATCTTCTTCCCTGTCCATTTATGTAAAGATGCCCAGGGATTTCAGCTTGATTGCCACAGACACGGGCCAGGAGGTCATACAAATTTCATCCACGTTTGCCCAAAGCTGACCTGGAGTAGAGCTGGTCTCCCTCTCTCCACTTTGGAACTACAAACGCCATGGAAGCCAGATTCCCACTCCCACAGACTGGGGCTCTTTCTTCCACTGTAGGCCAAACTCTTGTACTTCGGCCCTGGGCCAAGGAAGCCATCTCGGGCCGTGGTTCCTGGCCTGCGGCTGTGGCGGATGCCCTAGGACTGGCTATGGCAACAGTGATTCTGAGGGGCCACGCGAGTAGGCTGGGTGTCTGACTCCCTTTTGGAGGGAGTCAACCTCCTATTACTTTTTAACCAAAAGTCCACCAATTTAAAATATTTTAAGAAGTAATTATCTTCTACGCGGAGTTTACAGTCAGGCTTAAAGATCATGCCACATTAAAAACTGACATTATACACAGCCTTACTTGTTTTCCAGAACTATATCCACCACTCCTGCCCCCAAGGCGGCCCTTTACGAGCTGGCGCAGAGCACCGAGAGCAGCGTCTACGATGGCTTCACCAGTTCTGCCACCTATGGGAAGACAACGGGCCATCAAGTGAGCAGGGGCGGGCGGGCTGGGAGCCTACATCGGATGCTACCTGAAGACGTGAACCTTTACATACCTGTCAGCTTCATCTGATGTTCAAACAGACCTAACACCACGTGTATCTTTAAGACAGCCAGTTTCCTCCAGAACGTATTTCCTGCTAGACTTTACGCTGGGAAAAACTAAACCCTCTTCTTCAGTGTTAGGTTGTTAGTGTGAACGAGGACATTCTGCTCACCCATAAGTGCCATCTACTATTGGGAACAGGTCACAAATGTTTACTGAATGTATAACACGTACACAGATGAAAAAGAAGGCTATCTAGCTGAGAGAGCAGGGGAAATTTCTAAACACAAAGCACCAAATGAGGCAAATGGAAAAACTATTTCTATGAGGTAATAAGAAGTAGGATACGAGGGGTCCGAAGCTAAGAAACTGGAAAGCAATCCACTGTTTTCTACCTTGCTTAAAACACTTATTTTGGGCTTTTAGGTTCTGTAGCTGAACTTACTCCTAATACAGGAAGTAACAAGCCCCGTATTAAAGATAGTGACAATAGCCTTTGGAAGTTTACCAAAAACTATGTGCTCAAGAAGAAGTTAGGGGACTATTATATGGATAATATATGCCTTGAGACTATCTTCAGAGTTTAAAGGCAAAACTAACAAAATCTTTTTAGAAAGTTTCTTCTTTCTTCTCCTTTCTTAAAAATAGAGTTTTCTAATCAAACTGCCCAGGAAGAGATTAAAAACTTCTGAGAACGCTTCAGACTTGACATTAGAAAGAAAATACACAATAGCAGCATTCGGAGTGTGTTCAGATCATCCTGCACTACATCCTGGCTGAGATTACCAAGTATGTCACTTCCTGAGACAGAAAGGCAAGACCTCAACATAAAACTGCCTTCTGCTCCTTACCTACTGCAGACACCTCCACTTTCTGAACCAGTGCCCCTTCCACCACCAATCTCCACCTGGAAATATACCAAATCAAGAAAAACACTAGGGGGACTTCCCTGGTGGCACAGTGGTTAAGAATCCACCTGCCAATGCAGGGGACACGGGTTTGATCTCTGGTCCGGGAAGATCCCACATGCCATGGAGCAACTAAGCCCATGCGCCGCAACTACTGAGCCTGTGCTCTAAAGCCCACGAGCCACAACTACTGAGCCCACGTGGCACAACTACTGAAGCCCGCACGCCTAGAGTCCGTGCTCCGTAACAAGAGAAGCCACCGCAATGAGAAGCCTGTGCACCGCAACAAAGAGTAGCCCCCGCTCGCTGCAACTAGAGAAAGCCTGCGCACAGCAACGAAGACCCAACGCAGCCAAATAAATATCTTTTTTAAAGTGAAAATATAAAAAAAAAAAAGAGAAAAAAAAAGAAATACACTAGGGAAAAAGACAGAGAGGGTTCTCTCACTCTAGACCAAGGGTGAGCCAACTGTTCCTGCAAAAGACCAAACAGTTATTATTTTCATCTTTGCAGGCCATACTGCTGCAGCTACTCAATTCTGCTGTTTTAGTGTGAAAGTAGGCATAGACCATGTGAATGAACAAGTGTGACTGTGTTTTGAAAAACTTCATTTACAAAGACAAGCAGCAGGACAAACGCTAACCCCTGCTCTAAACATTCCATTTTTACAAGTTAGCAAAATGAACAAATTATATTCCAAAGCAGAAAAGCAGGTGGTTAGTCAGAAAAATGAAACTGAAAAATGAAACTGATCATCTTATGGAACTTTAGAGCTGGGGAGTCTAGGAGAAATGATGTGTCTAAGGCCTCATCCCCAAGTATTTTGACCCCCATCTCGGTGAGGTACCAACCACACCGACATTTACCAAGTTACATGCTTTACATGTACTATTTCAGTAAAACTTCCAGTAGCCTAAAACAGATTTTCACATCCCCATTTTACAACCAAGAAGCAGATCCAGAGAGATAAGGTATTCTGTTTAGCCAGCAGTTAAACCCAGGCCAGGCTGTCTTCAAAGCTCACGCTATGGTTTCTCTGCTCCCTTCACATTCCCTTTTCTGAGAATGTTTTCTCAATCCGCTGGATACAATGCAGGACACCAAGTACAGATGAGACAACAGTCACTCTGTTTTTATCGTGATGCTGATTCTCCCCCGCTCCAACCCTGAAAACTTGTTCTTCTCACATAAAGCAAAACCTAAGATTTCAGACTCTAAGTTTAGTCACTTACATGCCCCTTGTAACAAAATCTTTTTAAAAAAAAGATCAAATGAGCCATAATTTAAACTTTAAATACATTACGCCCAATACTTTTATTGGACCCTGGGTATGGCTCAACTTAGCAATTCTGACTGTCTTAAATATGATGCTTTGTGACATCTTAAATAACAGGCGATTCTGTAAAAGAACAGGGAGTCTGAGCCAAGATCCTCTGCCCACTTGCCTCAGTGACTCACAGCAGATACAACTGACCACTGTCTATAAAATGAAGAACTTGTGGGACTTCTTTATTATCAATAGTTCAAAAGATTAAATAATAGCTTTAATATTCAGATACTATACATGTTTACAAGGCATAAAGATTCACGGGCAAAATACTCCATAGTAATAGCAATAGTTTAAACTGACTTCCAAATTACAGGACTCTTCTTTTTCCACGCTGATATGCTAGACCCGCCCCAGTGAAGGGACGAGCAATCAGAGCAAGAAAACACTTGCAGATCTTTTCAAATATTAAGTAATTACAGAAACTTATTAAATGTTAACTAACTATAAAATATTCAGTAACTAGTATCTTTTAAAAACTGTAACGAAAAAGAGGGAAGCACGAAACATCACTACTCTCCCATTGCTAAGCCCGTGGGCCTAACCTAGTATAAACAGTAACAAAAAAACTTTTACCTGTTTGACACATATTAAATCTTTAGAGCAACCCAGAAGAGGTAGGAATTACTCTATACCATTTGACAGATAAGGAAATTCAGGCACGAAGAGGGTGAGAAACTTGCAGGTAGCAGGGCCAACAGGTTAGAGAGTCCCAGGTTCCCTATTTTCTACCTACCTGCTCAAATTAAAATTCCAACCAATGGAATGAAGTAATTAGGAAAAGTCCTTACCCTGATAATCTTCTGGTTGGTTTTTATTAGATCCAAAAATCTTAATGGTAGGAAATCCCTGAACGCCATATTGACCTCCCAGGGACTGATGTTTATCTGCGTCAACTGCACCAACTTTTACAACATCCTGTGCAAACATAAAAGAAATATCTATTTTTCTTTCAACCAGAGCAGATTCCACAAGAACCCATCATCTGATGATGTAGACTCAGAGACAAGATAGTAAAGGGCCAGGTTCCATTTGTCAACAGAATCAATGAGAACTTTAGCCTGGGAAACCATTCCTAAATGGAAAGCTGGGCAACATGCAAGTCAGCCTGTGAGGAAACTGTGCAGCTCCCAGAATCAGCACGGCTAAGCATAATTATGCCATTTAACTGGGCAACAGAATTAATAAAAGCAGACGAGATAAAAATTAGAATGTACAGTATCCCTTTGCTCCCTACATAATTTTGGCACCAGAACAAGAGTAGTGGGCTTCAATATGCAAATTATCTTCCTATTGTACATTAAGCCCATTTGCTTAATTAAACTTATTTTAACATACACAGGTGAATGTGGACATCTCAGAAACTCACTTTTAATGCAGTTGCTACTTTCTTCCATTCTGGTGTTAACCTTTGGCAGTGGCCACACCTTTCAGGGGATGAAAACACAAAGGCAACAGTTAAGTCCTTGATTCCCAATTCAAGAAACATTCACCAACAGTCTACTGAGTGACATGCACTGAGGGTGGGGACCTGCAGGGAGAAGAGCACTAAAAAAACATGATCGGTGACCTGAAGGAACTCACTGTCCTGATTTTACTATGATCCTCTTTCATATCATAATAAAAAAGCTTCCAAATTACTGCTGAGTTAAAGTGTATTTAAACAGTTTAAACAAACACTATCATTCATAACTCTCTCCCTGAGTGGAAACTTTAGTGTTTATCTGGTCAAATGTGCCTCTCGTGTGGTCCCAGTTGTATGGCTTAGCGAAGTGCAGGTTCTTGGGCCCCAAGAAACCAGAGTTCCTAGAGAAGGGTTTCAGGAACCTGTATTTTAATAAGTTCTACTAGTGATTCTTAAACCTATTAAGGTTTGATTTAGTCCCTGATCTAGTCCAAACTTTTCATTTTATAGATGAGGCAACTGTTTTAGAGTCTAGATCTCCAGTGCCTAAATCTCAACGTTCTTTGGCTCCCACAAGCAGCTTGTAGAGGTAAAAATGCACATGTAGTTCCAATTTAGTATGGCTAACAAGTGAAAAGCACTTGATACTGCAAGGTGGTGATAAAAGAACACGAATGAGTGACAGTCACATGAACACAAGAAAGAATAATCTTAATCTTTTAGGTACCAGTACTTGAAAAGAATTATCGTGAAATATAACACACACAGAAAACTGCTTTTAAACATTATATATACAGAAAACTGTTATGTTTAAATCAGTCATCGAGGTTATAGGTAGCTGTATTATTTTCATCATTGTATAATACCCATTGTATGAAGACAGCATAGCTAGTTTATCTATATAGGTGACTTTTTCCTTTTTTAAACAAAGTATATTTTCTTCTAATTAAGTCTCTAAGGATCTAATGAGCCAATGCCACGTGCCAACACCACGATGAGCACTCTTCATACAGGATTTCATTTAATCAGCACAACCACCCTGCAAGCAGGCTTTGTCATTTTCATTTTACAGATGATGAAACAGAGCCTGAGAAGTTAGGAAACCCTCCCAATACCACCCAGTGACAAAGCTGCCTGACAGGTTTTCCTGGCTCCAGATCCCACATTCTTAATCACTATGTAACATCACCTTTCATAGGGGCTTAAGCTTATTCCAATATTTTATTTTATTTATTTATTTCTGGCTGCATTGGTCTTCATTGCTGTGCACGGGCTTTCTCTAGTTACGGCGAGTGGGGGCTGCTCTTCGTTGTGGTGCACCGGCTTCTCACCGAGTGGCCTCTCTTGCTGCGGAGCACAGGCTCCAGGCGTGCAGGCTTCAGTAGCTGTGGCGCACGGGCTTAGTTGCTCCACAGCATGTGGGATCTTCCCGGACCAGGGCTCGAACCCGTGTCACCTGTGTTGGCAAGTGGATTCTTAACCACTGCGCCACCAGGGAAGTCCAGTCCAATATTTTAAAAGTCAGGATCTTTCAGCAAAACGTCCTGAAATGCTGATCCTACACACTACATATACAGTGTGTTTTGCTATTTAGGTGAGCTACTTAGAAGTCCACAAGTCAAAATTTTACAGGACTTTGTATCTCTTTAATTTCAATTTATTCTAATGAAATAAGGACTCAAATCGGAGATTGTCAGAGTATATACCCCCTTCAATTCCAATGTGAAGCAATGTAAAGACAGATCAAAATGCCACAAATATAAATATAGCAGCACACCCTGTAACTCAAGCGTTCTTCAACTGGGGTCTAAGAATCCCCAAAGGACTGGTGGATAAAAATTGAGGGGCTCTGTGAACTTTGATGGGGAAAGAAAAAATCCTCTATTTTCATTAACCTGTAATTGAAATTTAGGATTTCCTTCAGTTATAAACATTAACATATCATAGTTGGTTAGTACTTGTGACTGTCACAAATAAAAATCAGAGCTATTTTCTTATCACCACTATAGTTGTTGCAGGTATCTTTAAACATCATTTATGTTCACCACTGTTTCAGTATTATGGTAGCTAGCTGTTAGATGTTGGTATTTACGTTCCAGTAAATGAGTAGTACATAATCATATCAAGATTTATTTTGCTATTTTAATAATGTTATTCCAACATTTTAGGTTTCCTTTGTGATCCTATAGCCTTTATTTTATACATGTGTATTTGTTGGTTTTTTGTTTTGTTTCCGTTAAAGGTTTTAACTACATAAACAATACTGCATTTTGACTGCACAGATGACCCTTGAATAACATGGGGGTTAGAAGTGCTGACCCTCTGCAGTGGATAATCTGCATGTAACTTTACAGTCAGCCCTCTGTATCCATGGATTCAACCAACAGTGGATTGTGTAACACTGTAGTACAAATTTGTTGGAAAAAAAAAAAATCCACATGTAAGTGGACTTGGCGCAGTTCACACCTGTGCTGCTCAAGGGTCAGCTGTATGAAACTGGGCGCTATTAATTTCAACGGTAATTACAAGTTTGTTCCCTGCCCCAGAAACAGATGTAAGGAAGAGAAGAGCTTTTAAATCAAACCAAATTTTCTAATTACATATTTTTGGAAGCAACCCTCTTCAAGAAACAAAATGGAGTCAACCACTGGTTCTTCCCTTTCCTTTGCCCAATATTCTCTCTGCATAAAATCAATTTCCCAGGCTTCCCTGGTGGCGCAGTGGTTGAGAGTCCTCCTGCCGATGCAGGGGACACGAGTTCGTGCCCTGGTCCGGGAAGATCCCACATGCCGCGGAGCGGCTGGGCCCGTGAGCCACGGCCGCTGAGCCTGCGCTCCGCAACGGGAGAGGCCACAACAGCGAGAGGCCCGCGAACCGCAAAAAAAAAAAAAATTAATTTCTCTTCCATCTTCACCCCACTTACCTCATCATAAAGATGTATCTTCCTAAAATTATACGGGTTTTTTCCTTCCTTCTTTCTTGCAACTATTAGCTACTTCTACCATTTTTTTTGGTCATTGGCTCAATCTCTGCACCCTTTAACAGACTCAATCAACAGTTTCCCTCTCCTCTACCTCTTTTATTTATTTATATTTTGCCGTTATGAGATCTATTCTTATTAGTATTACATGGATGTATCCTCTACCTCTTAAACAATCAGTAAACTAGGTAAACGAGATGGCTGAATAAAATTACATTTTTATGTAGTATTTTTCTTAATTTTATAAAGTACCATAAATAACTGACAACTATTTTATAATACTTACCATGGAGCATAGAATTCTACAAGCCACAAACTATCACTCTGAATAACTTCTCGGTTGAAGTTTGACGGAGTTAATTCGATTACATCATCACTAGACGAATACAGACCATTAACTGCTATAAAGAGGGTACAGCTCATCAGACCTGGAGTAACAACAAAAAGCACACCATCAACATCAAGGTTCACGCTGACAGGAAACCTGGGCCACCAAAGTCCTTTTCAACTGACCAAGGCCCTTCACAGAGGACAGCCTGGGTCAGCTCTCTCCTAACCCCCTTCTCCCCAACTCCCACCCCCAGCCTGGCTGCTGCTGTAGCCCCTGGAATTTGAGACTCCCCTGGTGCAGTGCTGAACAAGGTAACAGACAGCCCACACCCTCACCTCTTGAGCTGCCTTGGGACTAGATTTAAATACTCTTCTTAGTGCTTTTCCTACACTAACACCTTCATTCTGTACAACCACACTCTATGAGGCAGTACTATTGTCACCGTTTTATGGGCAAGGGCACTGGAAAATGGGGAAGTTACATCTAGCTCTGTGACCTTGGATAATCCACATGGTATTTCTTGTGTTATTCAGCTGCAGTATTAGCACGCTATCTTTATTAAAGCTTATTGATGGGAAAAATAATTATTTGCCTCCCCTACTAGACTGTGACTCTCTTAAGGGCAATGACTGTTTAAATATTTTTCTTTCTACTAACACTATCCATGGCACATCATCAGGCACTCACAGTGTTGCAGGATGAGCTCCGAAAGAATGTTCATGTGAACAGTCTTATAAAGGAAGGACAGAGAGTCTGTATCATTAATAGCATAGTTTAGCCACACTGTGGACCAAGTGTATTTTTGTTGCTACTCTGGGAACTTACATGCAGATTATAACAATTACATAGAAAAACAAGTTCTGAATATTTTAAAAACCCAAGTTTTCTGAATTGGTAATGTCAGAATTTTACCTCCTTTAAATTTGTCTGTGTATGTATACACAGACACACAACATAAATTATATATGAAATTATATAAAATATATAATTTGCTTTCTAACTGCATTGTCTAATATCTCCAGAATAATGCTAAATAACAGAACGTTTTTTACTTTAATAGGTATATTTTTCCATTTGCTAGCTTTTGGGTTGAAACAGATAAACTTAATGATATTAAAGAAACTTCTATTACTTTCTTTTCAGCATCTATGAAGATGACCATATAATTTCCTTCTTTTAATCTCTTGATGCAAAGAATTATAAGAGACTCACCTGTCTTCTAAGAAAGCATGTGTGTATATGCCATCTTAGTCACAGTTTCACATGCTTACTTTGTAAACAGAATTTGGGAGATTTCAAATGGAACTTTTTGAACAACCCAATGGTAAACTTCTTCTGGAATAAGTGTATACTGGTGTTAATTGTTCTACTGCTAAATCCTCCACCTTATACTTACAAGGCACTTTGAATTTTTAAATCACTTTCAAAGCACTTTGAATTTTTAAATCACTTTCAAATGCATTGGATCCACTTGATTTTGCACAGCACTACTAACGAGAACGTGGGAATCATCCCTATTTTGTAAATAAGGAAACAAGGGCAGATAGAGAGCAAGCGGCCCGTCTGTGGTCACACATATAACTGGGAGAGCAGCTCCCTGACTTCTACTTCCAAGCTCTACCCATTAAACCATGTTGTCTTTTTAGTGTTCAAGATAAAAATGTTCAGTATGCCATGGGCATGAATAACAATGACACTGTTTGAGAACACTGCCTTTGAATGATAGACATGACTAGTATTGCAGGAACTTAACTGTGGACCTTACTAAGGGTGATGTGAAGCCACTAAAGGGTTATCATGCAGGGGGTATGATCAGATTTGCTTTCTATAGAGTATTCTGGCTGCAATGTGGACAGTGGATGGAGAATTATCAGGAGAGTGGTTTCACATAAACCAGGGGAAAGACGGAATGAGCAACAGTAACAAAGGCTACTGGGAGGTGAAGTAGGAACGACTGCAAACTGTCCACTGGATATAATGACAGAGAGGTCACTGGGGTCCCGGGCAGTTGAGGTACAGTAGTGAAAGTAAGCAGCAGTCAGGCTGCACAGGGCTGGAGAGAGCAGGAGGGGACAAGCTGTGAAAATCACACAATAACTCTTTAAACAAGTTTCTTAGAAAGAGCAGGAGACAGTAAGAAAATGGGGGATAGAAGGAAGCTTTCTTTTTAAAGATGGGAGTGAGCTGAGCACAAAGTGAAGAAATACGTGGAGGGAGAGGCTAAAGTACAGGGAATAATGTAACAAAATGCCTGAATTAGGAGGCTGGGAGGGAACCCAGAGTCGGTGAGGTGGGTAGCTTGCAACCGAAAGATCTCACCTTCCATCTCAAGAGGTGGGAAAGGGTGTGGATGGAGGTCGAGCCAAACAAAGTGAGGCTCCCTTGCTAACTGCTGTGCAACATGGCAGCCGCTGGCCACACGTGGCTGCCCCAAACTGAGGTGTGCTGTAGGTGTAAACAGCACACCAAATCGCAAAGACTTGGTGGGGGAAAAAAGTAAATTATCTCATTAATATTTCTGATATTGATTTCCTCTTGAGGTGATATTTTAGATATACTGGATAAATATATATTAAAATTAATCTCACCTACTTCTTTTTGTCTTTTTAAATGTGGCTACTAGAAAATTTTAAATTACACACAAATTTGGCGTTATATTTCTACTGGATGGTGCTGCAGGAAAGATTACAGAGTTTGACATATTTAATAAAGCAAGTAAATCAAGAACCTAAGCAGAGACAGTCCTAATTCTGAGTAAGCGTGAGAGGAAGACTGGTCTTAGAAAATCCGCTATGGAGATCTACTACGTTTAAAGACGTTTATCTTCTTTAAAAAAAAATCTGTATGAATTATTAGTTTTTCAATATACTGAGCTCCTTGTGAAAGTTTCAAAAATGAGAAAACCCAAAAAAAGAAAAACTATCAACAGTCCCACCAGAATGAACTAATATTTTGGTGGGTACTCTTAACTAACATATCTACACTATACAGAGGCCTAAAAATTTATATAAATGTGATCTTACTACATACATTCCCTTCTGTAACCTTTTTTCACTCAAAATAAGTTACATTTTCTACATAAGTAATTATGGATTACCCATTACCCCCCATGTAACCATTTTTAATGGCTGTATCATGTTCCTAATCCACTACTGACATAATTTGACGGTCTCCATTTTTTTTCTGTTAACAGGCCAATGCTAAAAATTCTAACACTGCTTCCCTCCTCAAATAAATATGATTTCTTTAAGAGAAAATCTTACAAGGGGAATGGGGTATGGCTAACATTTTGATATATGTATCTGTCCAAGTACCCTCCAAAAACTGCCAGCTTAACTAAGAATAACGCTTACACAGCACTGTGTACCAGTAGCTCATCTACTCTATGTGGTGTGTACCATCACGCCCATTTTTAGCACAGGACTTGGAGACCAGAAAAGGTAACTTGCCTAAGGCCACATAATTAGAAAGAGTACCTTGCTATGCAACCCCAAATTTTAACCAAAGGACTGGAGCCTACAGGAGTATAACCCCAGGAGCGGCATTCTATGGCCTGTGGCAGGAGAATTGCCTTCTTTCCCTCCTCATGCCAATCAGGGACAGCAATAAACAATGTACTCTCCTCCTCACCCACGTCAAAGGATGAACCATGACTGTTTACCTCAGGAATGGGCCTCCTTTCTGTACAAAGATGGTCATGCCTAATGGCACTCAGTAGAACATGAACTTGAGCTTTTCCCCCCCCAGTAAGGGGGCTGGACTTTTCTTATCTATAAAGTGGCCTGGTTCTCACAGGAGCATTCCCTCCTCATAAATGGCTGTCAGTGGAAATGTCTTGATAAAGGTTCAAGACCTAAGTTCCTTAGAAGGCAGTAAGACCTAGTAGGGTTACAAGGAAATCAAACATGCTACTCAGAAAAGCATCAGAAAAAGTACAAATTCCAACAGCTGAAAAGTAGTCAGCAACTACCCCCACAAAACCCCTCAGCCCACTTAAGATGATAAAGTAGGTCAAGGATGACCAATACTGTTCTGTTTCTAAAACTCACATGGCCATTCCACTCGCTGATAACGAGCACCGACGGAAACCGGAACACCCAAGGGTCTAGAATCTATGTGAGCAGATGATTTTGCCATCTGTGGCCTCCCATGATTCCTCCAGGGTAGTAAAGGATGTTATAAATCCACGTCACTAACATCTCTGTCCCACACCTGCTAGCAAGAGTACATGGTCCCAAAGCACTCATCCAGAAACCGAGAGGGCGCCCCAAAAGGCTGACTACATTTATTATAATAATGAATTAATTGTAAGAATCCTACACTCTTTCACAGCCCTGTCTGAAGTCACTCGCAGGCAACTGAACAGAAACTAAGTTCTTTCCCCCTCATCTATTCTCTCTACGGTAATATGGCAAATATTTCTAATACGGCAAATATTTCGATCTTGTTTACTCTCTTTAGACATATAAATTCCTTAATCCTGAGAACAACCCTATGGAGTACTAGCCCAGAGTGGTTAAGTAACTAGCTCCCAGCCACACAGCTAGTAGATGTGGGGGTGACGGAGAGGGGGACTCAAACCCTGCTATCTGGATCCACAGTGTTCAGGTATCCACTGTCAGAGCACCTTGGCTGGGACCAAGGGGAGCCCAGGAAGGAACGGGATCCTCAACCACACTACTGTAGTCTCTAAAACTGACATTTACGTAAGTCCAGAAAGTCTGGGTTCAATTTGGTTGTTAGAAGTGCAACCACATTTAAAGTGCTCTTGCATCGTAAGACCCGCTTTAGGAAGGATTTATTTCAGGACCGGGTTTTGATAGTTCAGGTTTTTTTACAAGTGGGAATTCCATAAAACAGGTGGTGAGGACAACTTTCAGTGTGAGAAGCCCGTGACTCTCCCGCACACACTCGAGGCCCAGAACAAGGTCCCCCTGCTAGGTGGCCCCCCAGTACCCAACCTCGGCCAGGGATCAGCCATAGACGGTCTCTGGGCTCAAAAGCAGCTCCCGGCCTTCGCTCACACCCGGCCCACCCAACGCCGCCCCTTCACCGGAGCCCGGCACCGGCCACTCGGCCCCACGCTAGGAGCTGTCCCAGGCGCCCTGGGTTCGAGCCCGGTCTCGGGGCTCCCGCCTCCGGTCGCGCTCGCGCACACGCTCCTCCCGGATGGGAGGAAGTCGCCCCCGCCAAGGGCGCCCTCATCTCCCCACGCGCCCCGCACTTCTGCCCGAGGGCCCGCGCAGGGGGCTCCGGCCAAGAGCAGCCCCAGTCCCCGGAGCTCCCCCAGAGCCCCAGGGGCTTC
>NW_020172455.1:2667291-2741962 GCF_003031525.2 Neophocaena asiaeorientalis asiaeorientalis | reverse complement strand
GTCCGAGGCCAGCGCGTAGTCCAGCCACCGCCTCGTCCAGCCACCGCCTCCCCTCCGCCGTGCCGCGCCCCCGCCGCCTCACGTCCAGTCCTCGGCCCGCGAGGCAAACGCGGGGCGGTGCGGCAGGGGCGGGCCGGAAGACGTCCCCAAGCCGTGGCCACGGCTTATTGGTCCCGACAGACTTCTCTCATTTGCATAGCCAATGGGAAGCAGCCGGGTAGAGGTTACCGGTTTGGGTTTTGAGGGGGCGGGGCGAGCGACGGAAGGCGGGACTAGCTGGGGGCGGGGCAGGCCAGCCCCTCCATCCCGCGTGTCCCTCACGTACCTACGGTGGCTCCTGGGCTCTCCGTCCTTTTCACTCCGGGAGTACAGTACTTGGTTTACCTCTCGGATCCTTAGGATTCTCTCTCTTCCCGCTTGTTTCTAACGAGACCGTTTCCAACCCTCATTCATCCCTTGTTCCCCCCCCCCCCCACCCTTATCCTCTTTGTCTCTAGGGAGGATAAGTTTCTTTCGGCCCTCAGTACATCTACGACCTTATCAAATGACATATTAGTTTTTCCTGTGCTCGAACGAGTATTCAGTCATAAAACATTTGCTAAACACATACTGTATATAACATAATTCAACAAGTATTTATCTTGTTGAATTACTTTAAAAGTTCCCACGACCAGGGCACAAGACTGCAAAGCTTTTCACAGACAGGCACTCAGTTCTCTGTAGAAACCCTGTGGGGCTTAAGCTTCAGAGCTCCTAACTTACAGGGTTTACTTCCTCACCCGAGAGGGGCCCTAGCAATGAGTTCACACGGTCGTGTGTTTTGCAAAATATGCAAAAGTGAAATATTTTAAGCACAGCAGGCTAAGACTTCAATATCTTTCCACTGTGATTTCCTCTCTGACATTTAGAGCGGACTCGAGCATTTTCTTTTTGTTATTACTAATGGTTTATTTCTCTGTAGTGCTTAATGCATAAAACAGCTCTGATTCTGGCCAAAGCATTTATGGGGTCTGGGAGTAGTGGAGACTGGTAGGGCTTCCTGAAGGAAGCGGCACTAGAGCTGAGTCTGGAAGGAGGAGAAAGTCATTCAAGGCACAGAGAGCAAAGGGAGCAAAGGGAGTGAAGAAGGCACAGTGGGGTGAACTGGCACCATGAAAAGGAAGCTGGCAACAAAAGCCAGATGAAGGGGTGGTGCTGGGGGCTGTGTGACATGGTGAGACATTAAGATCATATATCGACTGAGCGATGTAGATGCCTGAGTTTTGGTTTCTTTAATAAATTATTTATTTATTTATTTTAGGCGGCATTGGGTCTTCATCGCTGCGCGCGGGCTTCTCATTGCAGTGGCTTCTCTTGTTGCGGAGCACGGGCTCTAGGTGCGCAGGCTTCAGTAGTTGTGGCACATGGGCTCAGTAGTTGTGGCTCGCGAGCTCTAGAGCACAGGCATAGTAGTTGTGGTGCACGGGCTTAGTTGCTCCGCGGCATGTGGGATCTTCCTGAACCAGGGCTCGAACCCATGTCCCCTGCATTGGCAGGCAGATTCTTAACCACTGCACCACCAGGAAAGCCCAATTCCTGATTTTTGATTCTGTAAGATGTCTTTGGGTTTATTGATGCTACTATAAAATCTAGGCTTTGGTGTGTTGGGGTAAATTTTAGGGAAAACCTTAAAATCTCAGTGGCTTTTACCATAATGGTTTGTTTCTTGCTTTCATTAGGGAGCAGATTTCTGTCTGGGTCCTCCCATCTTACAAAGAAACTGTCTTCTAAAAATGCACTTTCAGGGCTTCCCTGGTGGCGCAGTGGTTGAGAGTCCGCCTGCCGATGCAGGGGACATGGGTTCGTGCCCCGGCCCGGGAGGATCCCACATGCCGCGGAGTGGTTGGGCCCGTGAGCCATGGCCGCTGAGCCTGCGCGTCCGGAGCCTGCCCGCATACCGCAAAAAAAATAATAATAAAAATGCACTTTCAACACGGAAAATATTGCTCCCAAGGGGGCACAATTGGTTCTTGGGGCAGAAGGATGAGAAAATCTTAGATATTACAAGGGCCACAGTACATAAACAGATAAACAGTATATCTATGTGTTTCAAACTTCATAGGAGAGAAGAAATTAGGAGAAGAGACATCTAAAAGTCTCCTTAGGGGGGTGATAATGCAAAACAAAGTGGAGAAACACTGTTCTAGAACAGGGCTGCCCAACAGAAATATAATGTGAGCCACGACCACACACAGAATTTTAAAAATTTCTAGTAACCACATTGAAAAAGTGAAAACAAAGAGATTAATTTTAATAATATAATTTAACCCCAAATATCCCAAACATTATCATTTCAACATGTAATCATACAAAAATGATTAATGAGCTATTTACATTCTTTTTTTCATACTAAGTCTTTGAAACCCAGTGTATATTTTACGCTTACACCACATCTAATGTTAGATGGGCCATATTTCAAGTGATTGACAGCCACATGCAACTATTGGACAGCACAGTTCTAGAACCTCCTTGGAGTCCTTGATTGACTCCTCTGCATCCAACTGACCAAAGAGCAAAGAGAGAACGAGGAGGATTGCACAGGTACTTTTGGCCAGGCCTGGTAGCATCCTTCCACTCACATTCCATTGGCTGGAAGCCAGCCATGTGACCCCAATGTAACTACAAAGGAGTCTGGGAAATAGTCTTCTGTGTCCAAGAAGAGAAGGTGGATTGGTTAGGATCAAGACAATCTCCGTGGTAGTCTACCCTCTGACCTCCGTGTATCCACTTTACTCTTCCTCCACACGTGAAACAGGCTTAGTCCCTCCCCAAGGAGGAGGAGCGTCCATCACTGCA
This sequence comes from Neophocaena asiaeorientalis asiaeorientalis, assembly GCF_003031525.2. Lineage (NCBI taxonomy): Eukaryota > Metazoa > Chordata > Mammalia > Artiodactyla > Phocoenidae > Neophocaena > Neophocaena asiaeorientalis. The sequence continues at coordinate 2,739,127 of NW_020172455.1, read as the reverse complement.
CCCAGCTCAGAGTCCTGGGTGTCTGGGTGAGGTGTTGATCCCCTGTGTCAGGATGTGAGTCCTCATGGTGTAGAGCTCATGGACTAAAAAGAAGAGGATCCTCCCCACCCCGAAACTCCCAATGAATGTTGTTGGGACAGGACAGGATAATCATAATAAATGCTCCCTTTCAGAAAGGAGAATAGGAGACACACAGAAGTCCCTGGTTTGGGGCAATTCTGAAATCCTAATGGGTGGACACTGTAAGGCTCCCACACTGGAGAAAGGTGGTTCCTCGACTAGGTTCCAGTTCCGCTCTCTGGGAGGAGCTCTGGCCCCTCCATCCTCAGAGGCTTCCCCTGGTGATTAGTCTTCTACTCACATCTGAAGGGGAAGGTAGGAAGCCTGATCTCCTAGGGGGCTGCCCCGCCTTCAAAGCCCGCCTCTTGCCTGTGGAAGATTCGGAGTCCAAGGACTCTTTTGTTTGTGCCTTTTGTTTTGCTTTAAGTAAACTTCTTATTAAAATATAACCTTGTTATGGACTGAATTGTGTCTTCCCCAAATCCATAATGTCAAAGCCTTAATCTCCAAATGACTAAATTTGGAGATAGGGTCTTTAGAGAGGTAATTCAGGTTAAGTGAGGTCATAGAGGCAGGGCTCTAACCCGATAGGACTGACGTTCTCATAAGAAGAGGGAGAGATACCAGAGATGCATACAAGGCCAAGTGAGGACACAGTGAGAAGGCGGCCATCTACAAGCCAAGGAGAGAGGCCTCAAGAGAAAGCAACCCTGCCAGCACCTTGATCTTGGACTTCCAGTGTCCAGAACTGTGAGACAATAAACATCTGTTGTTTAAGCCTCCCAGTCTGTGTTACTCTGAGCAGGCTAATACAAACATATGCTAAAAAAGAGCACAAATCTTTAAGGGTAAGAGTTCCTAGACATTTTTGTAAAGCAAACATCCCATGTAATCAGCACCCCAGAAAAACCCCTAACATCCCCTTCAAAAGGTAACTAATACCATGATTTATCATCATAGATTAGTTTTGTCTGTTTTGGCACTTTGTTTCTTTTTGTTTGTTTGTTTGTTTTTTTGCAGTACGTGGGCCTCTCACTGTTGTGGTCTCTCCCGTTGCGGAGCACAGGCTCTGGACGCGCAGGCTCAGCGGCCATGGCTCACGGGCCCAGCTGCTCTGTGGCATGTGGGATCTTCTCGGACCGGGGCATGAACCCGTGTCCCCTGCATCGGCAGGTAGACTCTCAACCACTGCGCCACCAGGGAAGCCCTGTTTTGGTACTTTATACAAGTGTGATCAATCAGTATGTACTATTTTGTGTCTGGCTTCTTTCATCTAGCGTTATGTTGGTACGTTTCATCCATGATATGGCTGGTTGTACCCCGTTGTTTTTTGTTTTTTTGGCCGTGCCTTGTGGCTTGCAGGATCTTAGTTTCCTAACCAGGGATTGAACCCCGGGCCGTAGCAGTGAAAGTGCCGAGTCCTAACCACTGGACCGCCAGGGAATTCCCTTGTTGTACCCCATTGTATAAACAGCCCACAGTGTACATGTTCTTCTCCTGATGGATGCTTGGGTCGTTTCCACATCACATCGGCAGGTTGACACAGTGAGGTATTTAAAAGACCAGACACACGTTTCCCTGTCAATACCCCGAGGTATTTTCAAGGTGTTGTTGAGTGTATGTTTGTATTACAGTTTAAATCTCAGCTCCAACAATATATCTCAAAACCACAAATGGTTTAGTAGGCCTGGGGTCACTTAATAAGTACTACTCAGGACTGAAGAGAATTGTGGTAAATTAAGACAGAAAGAGTCAGCTAGTCTATGGCGTGAGGTATGTTGCTGCTTCCCTCAGCTATGCACTGAAGGCCAAGTGTGGGAATATAGAGAACACTGGTTCAGCCATCAAAAGGTAGGTTTATCAGTACACTTTGCTATCATCTAGAACATTCTGGCTCTTCTTTTATTTTAAATAATTAATTACTTAATTTTTGGCTGTGTTGGGTCTCTGTTGCTGCACACGGGCTTTCTCTAGTTACGGCGAGTGGGGGCTACTCTTCTTTGTGGTGTGTGGGCTTCTCACTGCGGTGGCTTCTCTTGTTGTGGAGCACGGGCTCTAGGCGCGCGGGCTCCAGTAGTTGTTGCTCGGGGGCTCTAGAGCGCAGGCTCAGCAGTTGTGGTGCATGGGCTTAGTTGCTCTGAGGCATGTGGGATCTTCCCAGACCAGGGCTCAAACCCATGTCCCCTTCTTTGGCAGTTGGATTCTCCACCACTGCACCACCAGGGAAGTCCCTCTGACTCTTCTTAGGGCTTTGAATCTAAAAGCTAAAGTACAAAGAAGACTTTGGTTACAGGTGTAAACAAAGGAAAATTCACTGTTCACTCACTCTTTCACTCATTCCTTCCTTCACTCATTCATTCGACAAATATTTACTGAATATCCCCTTATTTCAGGCACCGTGGTAGGTCCTGGGGATATTAACATGATGAAGAGATGCTCCCTGCCCGAAGGAGCTCACAGTCCAATGAGGGAGGCAGGTCAATAAAAAGCTACAGTGAAGGTACATACAAGGTATATACAGTAAGTCCTCTGGGATCATGGAATAAGCCAGCAATTTGCTCTGCTTGAGGGAGTCCGATGTGGAAGAGGGTTCCTGGTGTGGCAAGGAGATGTTCCAGGCGAGGGCAGGTTCAGAAGGCACAGAAGTGGAGAAGTGCATGGTGTGTGGAGAAACCTGACCAGCCCTCCGTTGCAGGTTGACCAGTCTCAACAGCTACACTTTTATCAACACTGTGAGTTTTAAGAACAAGAGATTAAAGCATTTTACATAACTAAATTTCTCGAATTCTAGAACTTTGAGCCCACATTCTGTGTGGCTCTTTGGGCGCTCAGCAAATAAGCATGGAGCATTCAGTGTTGGGTGACCAAGATTGGAGACAATTTCAAAAAGTCCTGCCGACTTTGGCTGGAGGCTGAGCTGATCAAACACCAGCCCTGGGCCACTGTTCCCGGAAAAGACAGAAAGGACAGCAATAATATTGTTGAAGTACAGCAGGCTCCTCTTCTTGTTCTATCCTCAAAGGCTTGATCACCAACCAGAAAAGAATAAAACAGATGATTTAAGGAGCAAGGGAGGACTGTCCAGAAACCCTGATTTTTTTCTAGGACAATAAGCAGAATTAGTAACTCAAATTCCCACCATGCTTCCTATAGTTAATAATAATTATTATAATAATAGATAAGTAATAGGTGATAACTTTGTATGCGCTAGCTCCAGAATTTTTTAAAGCAGGGGTAGTGATGTTGATGAATAAACTGGACATTTCTTTTCCTTTCATTTCCTTATAATTTCCAGCCCCGCACACTCAGTTATTGTCATTATTGCTTGTCTGCCCTTGTCCGTCAATCCCAAGTTCCTGTAGCACCTCTTCCATCCTTAAAGGAGAGGAGAGGAAGGCCGTGGGGCTGGATGAGAATAAGTACCTCTAGGGGACATTCTCATGTGTGTGTTACATTTGCTCAGAAGTGAATGAAATGAAAGCCCTGAGGAAGGAACCGGAAAACCATCTGACTTTGCCTCCTCTGACACCGGGGGAGGGTCTTTTTTTTCTTTCTTTCTTTCTTTTTTTTTTTAACTAAAGTATAGCTGATTTACAATGTTGTGTTAGTTTCTGGTGTACAGCAAGACAATTCAGTTATACATATATATACCAGTGGAGGGTCTTACCAGTCAGTGAAAGAAGAGAAAGGTGTTCCAGGCAGAGGGTGTGGCATGAGCAAAGGCACAGGGGCAGGAAAGTGCATGGCCTTCTCTCTCAGCTGCTGGATTTTTTCTGAACACTGTACACATGCATGTCTTATAATCATAGTCACTATACATTGGTTGCTTCGTAGGGGTCAAGCACGAGGTTAAGTTCACAACCTTCATTAACTTATGAAATCTGCCCCCAGACGACTCTTCCCACCTTTTCATCCTTTATGGATCTGCTTACACTTCAAGTCTTCAGAGGCCTTTCCTGACCACACCTTTAAAATCCGCACCATCTTCCATCTTTAAAGCCAACAACGTCAGGCCACGTCCTTCTCGTGCCACTTCTCTCTGTTTCCTCTCTCCTGTCCCCATCTCCCACTTTTAAGGACCCTTGTGATTACAGGGTTTTAGGGTCAGCTGATCAGCAACACTTAATTCCATCAGCAAACTGAATCCCCCTTTGCCACCTCATTAACGTATTCACCAGTTCTGGGGGTTGGGACGTGGACATCTTCGGGGGTCCATCATCCTGCCTACCATAAGAGGGTATCACAGTTTGTAATTATTTATTCGTTCACTTCCTTTTGTCCTATTTGTGAAGTCCATGAAGGCAGGTTCTGTGTCGTTGCTCCTTCTGCTGTACCACCATGCCTGGCCCAGGGCTGACACCCAGCAGCCCGCAGCGAATATGTGTTTAGTGAAGGAATAATGACCCTACAAGGCAGGTATTGTCATGCCTCTTTTATATATAAGAAGAGGCTCAGAAAGGTGAAAAAAAACTCAGCAAGCTCACAGAGCTATGGATCTTAGCACCTACAACAGTCAGGATGGCCTAGGTGATGCTGCAGTAACAAACAACCCTCATGTCAGTGGCTTAAAACAATAAAGGCTTATTTCGAAGTCATCCTGCCTGTCATGGGTCGTCTACAGCTCTGCTCTACATCAGCTTCACTCTAGGACCCAGGTGTTGGAGTAGCCTCTACCAGGAATGTTGCTGAGGTCAGAGGAGTCCCTGACACAACAGCACACAGGCTCTTAAATCTTGTTTGGAAGACACACATCTCACATTTATTGGACCAAGCAGGACACATGAGCTTAACTAGGAGGGATTGTATTAGTTTTCTAGAGCTGCCATAACAAATACCATAGACTGAGTGGCTTAAACAACAGGAATTTAGAGTCCCACAAGTTTGGAGGCTGGAAGTTCAAGATCGAGTGCCACAGGGTTGGTTTCTTCTGAGGCCTCTCTCCTTGGCTTGTAGAAAGGCTGCCTTCTGTCTGTGTCCTCAGGGGGCATTTCCTCTGTGTGTCTCTCCCTCTCATAAGGCCGCCAGTCCTACTGGCTTAGGACCCCACCCTTATGACTTCATTTAACCTTAATTACCTGCTTAAAGACCCCATCTCCAAATACAGTCACATTGAGGGCCAGGACTTCAACATATGAATTTTGAGGGGACACGATTCACTTGGTAATGGCGATGGATCATTTTCTCATAGGGAAATGGGGAGGGTAAGTGGAACATTTGGCAGAAAATTTATAAAGTCCACCACAGATTCTCACCTGGCTTCTGCAGCTCCAAAGTGCAGTAAGAAGGCCTGGCTCAGAGCCTCCTGCAAGGGGTCGTGAGCTTGCTGAGGAGGGAGGCTTAGTCCTCTCTTCTCCTCCATGGGGCCCGGCTAGGGCTGACTCCACGTTATGCTCAGTGCCTTCCTCAAATGCCTGCACCATCATCATTTTCCTATTAGGATAATTCGCTCACCTTGATAATAGCGGCTATCATTCAGGGAGCGAGTGCCCTGGGTCAGAGGCTGTGTGACTTTTACTTGGATTGTCTCATTACAGCCTGGCAGCCATCCCGTGATGAAGTCACAACTGTGTCCCCATTTTCAGTGGAGGAGATGGAAGTCGGGTAGGTGGAATACCGTGCCTGAAGGCCCACAGGTGACAAGAGGACCAGGAGGTCCCCACCGAGCTTGCATGCCTCCAGGCCTTGCACTGCACTCCACGCTATCCTGGGGCTCCGGATGCTCTAGGGAGCGTCTTGTTGCCTGGGCCCCGCCCCCATGGCCCTCCGCGTCTGGTTTCTCCCTGGAGCCCCAGCCTCCCCGCTCGTCTCCCCAGTTGTCCACTCTACTCACAGCCCCTAGGACTCTCATGCAGTCCTGACATCCCACGTACTGCTGGCTCTGCTGTGGGCATTCTTCTCCCCGCACTGTTGCTTAATTAGTTCTATGCATTCTTCCAAATTCAGCAAAGACATTATTCTTCACATCTGTTAGGATGGCTATTGGGAAAAAAAAAAACAAAACACCCAGAAAATGACAAGTGTTGGCAAAAACATGGAGAATTTGGAATCCTTGTGCACTTCTGGCGGGGATGTAAAATGGTGTAGCTGCTCTGGAAAGTAGTATGACAGCTCCTCAAAAAGCTAAACATAGGGTTACCATATGACCCAGCAATTCCACTCCTAGGTATGTACCCCAAAGAACTGAAAACAGACTTAAACAGACACGCCAATGTTCTTAAACAGTGTATGCCACTGTTCACTACAGCATTTTTCTCAGTAGTCAAAAGGCAGAAATGCCCCAAGTGTCCATGGATGGTTGAATGGATACATAAAATGTGATATATCCATGAAATGGAGCAGTATTCGGCCTTCTAAAGGAGTAAAATTCTGATACACACTATAATATGGATGAATCTTGAAAGCACTTATGCTAACACCTGTATAATAGTTATATGTATTAAATGAGCCAGACGCAAAAAGACAAGTTATATGATTCCACTTGAATGAAGTACTTAGTCAAATTCATAAAGACAACAAAGTGGAGCAGAGGTTTCCAGAGGACAGAGTGATGGGCATTGTTGAACGGGTACAGAGCTTCTGTTTGGGGAGACGAAAAGGTCCTGGAGAGGATGGTGGTGATCGTGTACAGCAATGTGGGTGTGCTCAGTGCCACTGAACTGTGTACTTAAAATGGTAAATTTTATTCTGTGTGTATTTTACCACCGTAATCAAACAAACACAAAGAGAAGCTATTCTTCTGGGCCCCCAGAAGGCTTCTCTGGATCAGAACAGCATAATGCGCCATGTCCTCGTCTGGCCCCTCTGCTAGCCAAGTGCTCCTGGGGGCCAGCGACAGCACCTGGGACAGTACCTGGCATAATTAGGGCTCTAGTATGTACTTTATTTTCATAAAAAAGAAACGAGCAACCCTCACGCCAGTGCGTTTTTGGAAGGCCGCTCGGGTACAGCAGGCTCCATGGAGGGGCGCGTGTCTGTGGGGAGCCTTGTGTTCGTTCCACATCCCAGGAGGACAGCCAGGGCTCTCTCTGCGATATTTAACAGGGAGTGATGACCTTGCCTCTGTTTCTCCAAGAGGACCAGGTAAATTGGAACAGAGAGCACAAGGGTCATGGAGGGCCATCTTTCTTAAAAAGGGCCCGTCTCAGCACCATTTCTGTCCAGACACATAGTGTCAGTCTCCACCTGGAAGGCGACGAACTCCGTCATCCTCGCCTTGTGGAAGCTGTGATGGCCGCAGGTGCTCCCAGGGGGCAGAAAATGGCAGTGGCCTTGAAGTTAGAGTGAAGGGAAATGAGGGGAATTAAATTCCTACATCTGGGGATGAAAAGAATGACTTTCTACGCCCAGAGGGAAAGGACCTCACTGTAATTCAGAGGCAACAGCATATTTAAGGGGAAAATGCGTAAAGAAAAAATGTTTAAAGAAAAAAGGTGTAAAGTGCAGGAGTATATGCGCTTCAATAATGTGATTTTTGATGGACTGCTTAATGGCCTTTCTTTTGAATGTACCACCATGCGTGTAACTGGTTCTCTGTTGTCAGCCATTCTGTTGGTCTACCCCCGCTCCCCTTTTTGTTTTGCTGTTATAAGTGAGGCTGCCCTGACCATGGTTCTCGTTATTAGAACTTGGTTATAAGAAACATGTGACTCAAGCTGGCTGAAATAGAATAAGGGCTCTGTAAGTGAAGGACAGGCGCAGTCTCAGAGCCTGAGGGCAGGGATGTAGCCTGTCTTCAGGAAGAGACTAGAAGCAGAAAGTGAATGTCCTCGACTGAGACGCTAGCCCACTCCTCCCTGATCTCTTAACGCACCTGCTTCCTTCTTCTATTCAGTTCACATGGTGGAGGACGGCCACTGCGCTAGTCACTGAGGGCTGCCATAACAAAGGACCAGAAATTTAAGACAAGACAAATTTATCTTTTCACAGTTCTGAGGCTCGAAGTCTGAAATCAAGGTGTCAGCAGGGCAGTGCTCTCTCTGAGACCTGTAGGGGGAGCCCTCCTCGCATCGTCTAGTTCTGAAGTTTTCTGCAGTCCTTGGTGTCCCCGGGGCTTCGGGGATGCATCGCTCCAGCCTCTGCCTCCATTGTCACATGAGTTCTCCCTGTCTGTCTGTGTCTCTTCCCCTCTTCCTAAAAGGACACCAGTCGTGTTGGATTAAGGGCTCACCCTACTCCAGTATGACTTCTTCTTAACTAATTACACCCGCAAAGACCCTATTTCTAAATAAGATCACTTTTGAGGTCCTTGGTTTGAACTGCAACATATTTTTGAGGGGATGCAATTCATCCCATAACAGCCACAGTATAGCTCTTAAATTTTGACATTTTTCCCATTTAACAGACCAGCCAAGAATGAACACAAATTTATAAGTCAAATTCCAACTTTCTGGAGACAGAAACCTGATAGGAGTGGGTTAATGACCAGTTAAGTCAACAGTGCCCAGGGGGATGGAGCGTGGCTACAGAGACCCTCTCTCATGACTGAGAGAGAAGGGCAGCTTCCAGGAAAAGAGAGGTCACTGGTGTCCATCACAAACATTCTGCAATACAGGTTTTAAAATTGCATCACCAGACTATTTCCTCAGGCTTCACTCTTAGTGAATCATGACCCCTTCCACCTCCCAATGTTTTATTATTAAAAATTTCAAACATATAGAAATGTCAAAAGCATTTTCCAGTGAACACTCACATACCCACCCAAGTTCTACAATAATATTTTACTGTATTTGCTGTATCTCACAACTATTCACTAATCCACGATCATTTTAAGGCTCTTGATTTATATTGGTAAATTGTCTTCTGGACAGACCCTCAATCAGGTCACAGTTCTATCCGTAGTATATGAGAGTGCTCGTTACAACTCATTTCTAAAGTTCTCAAAGGAATATATTTCCAAGCGTTGGAATTTCTGATACTGACCACAGTTGGGTAGATATTTCAGGATTGAGAAAGAAATTTTAAAATAACTTTTTATTTGGAAAAAACTTCAAACTCACAGACAAGTTGCAAGAATAAAAATAGGGGCTTCCCTGGTGGCGCAGTGGTTAAGAATCCACCTGCCAACGCAGGGGACACAGGTTCAAGCCCTGGTCCGGGAAGATCCCACGTGCCGTGGAGCAACTAAGCCCGTGCACCGCAACTACTGAGCCTGCGCTCTAGGGCCCACAAGCCACAACTACTGAGCCCGCGCGCCACAGCTACTGAAGCCCACGCCCCTAGAGCCTGTGCTCCGCAACAAGAGAAGCCATCGCAATAAGAAGTCCGTGCACCACAACGAAGAGTAGCCCCGACTCACCACAACTAGAGGAAGCCTACATGCACAACGAAGACCCAACGCAGCCAAAAATTAAAAATAAATGAAAAAAATAAATTTTTAAAAATATATAAAAAGAATAAAAATAGTACAAAGTTTCCCGAATACCCTTTTCTCAAAGTCACCTGTTATTAACCTTTTATCCAATTTGCTTTATAAGTTGTTCTCTTTGTATGTGTGTGTTGTGTGTGGGGGGGGTTATTCTCTTACACAGCCAAATAATTGGTTGAAAGGATACAGTCCTCTGACCCACTTTATTTTGATACAACCTTCCCCATTTGGGCTTATCTGTTGTTTTCTTGTGATTAGATTCAAGCTGCATTCTTGGCAGGGTGACTGTGTCAGTGACTGAGGTTTTTCTCTGTGAATTCTTCTTCTTGTCCCATTCATTTCGCTCCCCAAGATCAAAGGGGGTGAGGTTTTACGTCACAGAATCGGATATCATAGAGTTGAAGAAGGTTTCAGCAGATACTGAATTCCACCTTTAATTTTATGGGGGCAGGGGTGGAAGTGACCAACAGGGAGAGAGGTTACGTGATCTTCCCAAGGACATTTCTGCAAACGTGCTTGGCACGTTACAGGCTTTCAGGATATGTGCTCACTTGGCTTAGTTAATGGCAGACCGAAGACTAGAACCCAAGTTCCTTAAGTCTCGGATTCATGCTCTTTCCCCTGTATCTTGCTGCCTGTTCTTAGACTTCTTTGCCTTTCCAGCCCTTCACGCTGGGAGTGCCCTGCCGATGCTCCTGAGGGGTAAAACTCACGTATGCAAACACACGTCACGCAACTCCAGGCTGCTGGGCCTCTGCCTTTCCCTCCCACTCAGGAAGCCCACGTGGTTTTTCTCGAGTGACAGTGATGCCATTAAGAGGCTAACCTGGTTACTCTCTACACAAAATAGTAAACGGTTTGCAAACGTGTACTTTATTATTACCAACAAGTCACTTGCCTCATGCTTAACAGCTGATGGTGACACGGTTATGATAGAATGGATAGAGTTATGGCGGCAAACCTCCTCTATTGGGGTCCAAGGGTCTCCAGGCACTAATTCCGAGTTCTAGACATCCTCGTCATCCTTCTGGATTGGAGCAAAGAACTCTCCTCAAGCACCAGTGTTGAGGGTGACTCTTGTTTCAGAGTCACTCTTGGTAGAGACCGCTAGTTTAGCACCAAAATCTGTCCTCTTCTCCCTTCATCATAATAGGATTGTGGCTGCCCAGCTGCCCTGTACTTGTCCAAGCCCTTGCCGATGGAATGAAAGAGCAGGTGATGTCTCAACGACTTAGCCTGGCACTCCCTTCCCTCTTCCCCAGCTGCTCCTTAGCCGTGGGGCACCTCAACTTCCCCCATGCAGACCACCGCAGTGCCCTTGGGGTGAGGAACAGTGATGGGAAGGAGCGTGAGTCCAGAAGGACTGTGAAGGTCAGTGCCACACGGCTGCTATTTTAGAGACAAAGGAGACCCTACAGCTCTAGGCCACTGTATTTTGAAATAATTCGTCACACAGTTTAGTTTTGCTTTGACTAATGTACGAATGGAGAGGACTGGGGCAGACCCCTCCAGGGTACACTGGCTTCTCCCTAGGGATGCTCCTGTCTGAATTTCTCATTCATTCTTTTTTAAAAATTGTTTTAAAATTATTTATTTATTTTTGGCTGTGTTGGGGCTTTGTTGCGGTGCGTGGGCTTCTCATTGCGGTGGCTTCTCTTTGTTGCCGAGCATAGGCTCTAGGCACGCGGGCTTCAGTAGTTGTGGCACGTGAGCTTAGTAGCTATGGTGCGTGGGCTTAGTTGCTCCGTGGCATGAGGGATCTTCCAGGATCAGGGCTTGAACCCGTGTTCCCTGCATTGGCAGGCAGATTCTTAACCATTGCGCCCCCAGGGAAGTCCCTTTCATTTATTCTGAGGCTCAGAATATAGCCATTGGCTCTAGGCACGCGGGCTTCAGTAGTTGTGGCACGTGAGCTTAGTAGCTATGGTGCGTGGGCTTAGTTGCTCCGTGGCATGAGGGATCTTCCAGGATCAGGGCTTGAACCCGTGTTCCCTGCATTGGCAGGCAGATTCTTAACCATTGCGCCCCCAGGGAAGTCTCTTTCATTTATTCTGAGGCTCAGAATATAGCAGAGCAGGGTCTTGTTCTCAGTAAGGAAAAGTGGGGAGAGGCTTTTTAAAAATTGTAGTAAAATATACACAACATAAAATTAACCATTTTAACCACTTTTAGGTGTATGGCTCCATGGCATTAGGTACATTCACATTGTTGAACCATCACCACCATCCATCTCTGGAACTTTTTCACCTTCCTAAACTGAAAGTCTGTGCCCATTAAATAATAACCCCATTCCCCTCTCCTCCAGCCCTTGGCAACCACCTTCTATTTTGCCCCAGAATCTGATTACTCTAGGTACCTCATGTAAGTGGAACCACACATACATTTGTTCTTTTCTGTCTGGCTTATTTCACTTAACGTAACACCCTCAAGATCCATCCATATTGTAGCCTATATTGCAATTTCTGTCCTTTTCAAGGCTGAGTAGTATTCCATCGCATGTATAGACCACGGTTTGTTTATCCTTTCATCCATCTGTGGGCGCTGGAGTTGCTTACACCTTTGGGCTATTGTGAATCAGATGGAGGCTCTCCCTCGGGGAGTTTCCTCTGCTTATTGGGCGTAATGGCCATGGTGGCTGGACACCTATGGGGTTTTTCCCTGACAGGGGTCAGGCCAGAGAAGCAGCTTAGGCTGAAAAGTGAGAGGGAAGAGGAGGTAAGGTGTGGAAACGGGGAAACCATTATTGAACGTTCACTATAGGTAGGCAGTGTGCCTGGCATTCACATACGTGAACCTGTAAAAGCTGGTTAATCAACAAAAGGATGCAGGGCTGAAAAACCCAGTCCCCTAAAGGCACGGATTATCAGAAGCTTCGCTGTTCTGAGATCAATACAGCAAGTACGGAACATCTCTGTCTCGCCTGGAAGGTCTGAGTCATTGTGACGGTGGGAAGTCGCCTCTATTTCCAGCCCAGGGCTTTCTGGGCGCAACTGAACACGTTTATCTCAACTTCGTGGTTTCTAAGGAAATAGGACCCTGAGTCCACTCTGTAGCTCTGGTCTTGATGGTGATCCTTTTATACAAAATCCTGTTTGGCTTTGAGCCTATTGATACACTGCTTTACTTAAGTTTTACCTAAACTCTACTCTCCTCCAAAATCATATAGCAATCTTACTTCTCCCTTTGATGAGAGTTTTCCCCGTTTCTCTGCAGCCCCTCCTGCCCCCAGCCCACGTCATATGGCAGGAAGCCACCGAGCCTAACTTTGTTGCCGCTGGTTTGTCCCTGGTGATGGGATACATCACATATTTTGTTCCATTTAATCCTCATGCAAACCTTGCCGGTTGGAAATCACTATTCTCATTTTACCGGAGGCCAGTTCTTTGCACGGCGGCAGCCAGGGTGGCTCGGGGGCTAGGAGCCGGAAGCACCTGCAGCCTCACTCAGTGTCTGGACCTTGACCCTGGCTGTTGGCTGGACCTTGACCCTGGCTGTTGGCTGGGGCCTCTACCGGGGCTCTTCGCCAGAACACCTACAGGTGCCTCTCCCTGTGTCTTTTCGCATGGGCTAGTTGGGGGTTCCTTTCTGGTCTGGAAGCTGGGTTCAAGAGTGAGTATCCTAAGAGTTAGGAAGAGGAAGCTGCCAGTTTAAGGCCTGGACCAGGAAACTGACATTAGTTGAGCAGTCATAGGGCCCAGATTCAAGGGGAGGGGACTAGACCCCTCTCTGAGTGAGAAGAGTGGCAAAGCATTTCAGGGCCATGTTCTAAAAAAGGCTTCAGAGATTTATTTTATTCAGAGTTGGAAATTTATTCACAGATTGGAATGCCCTTTTCTCACTTTTTTGTTGATGAAATACTGGCCATCCTTTACAGCCTTGATGAAATCTGCCTACTCCCCGCCCTCCTCCTTTCCTCTTAGCTGGAAGTATCAGTGCATCCCCAACTCACTTCGCCTTGCTCCCTCCGTCTCTACCGTTGCCCCGTAAGAAGTGGAGGGCAAGATTTAGTCAATCAACTATCACTCCTCATGGTGCTGGACAGAGTACCCTTTGCAAGGCAAGTCTCCAATAAATGAGTGCTGGATAAATGCATGATACCTGGGGAGCAGCGGCAGAGAGAAGAGAAAGAGGCATCAGGGAAGGCCAGGTTCCCAGTTCCCCTGAGGGGAGGCCTCTGGCTGCGCACCTGGGTATCACCTCCTACTCAGCGATACCTGAACTGATGTTAAGCAAACACCCAGAAAGCAGAAGCCTTTCTTGAGAAGTCAGTGCTGTCCCTCTGCAGCATTGTAAGTGTTTCTGTGGCTGTGAGGATCCTAGCTGAGGGCAATAATCAGTGATTTTCATCCTAGTTCGGCAAACAGAGATAACTGGGCGTATTCTCCTTATCCGGGAGTCTTTCCTCTAAGGAGGCCTTTCATAGCACGGCAATAGCTCCACCCTCTATGGCCTGTAACAAGTCAAACAGGAGGCTTGGATATCGACCCAGTGGCATTTGGTTAATGTTCTGGCCTGGTTTTACCTTCCTAAACAATTTGTGGGGCTTCTAGGCAAAGCTAAAACTGAAAAATATGCTGGTCACTTCAGAGTTGAGCCTTAGTTTTTAGGTATTGCTGTTCTAGCAAGTCTCAGGAGAGCTTCCTGAGGACAGAGACAAGGGCCTCCCCTTTCTGAATCTCCCCAAATCTCCCTGATCTCCAGCTGGATCTCTGGTATAGGTCATGGACTGTTTGTACGCCCTGCTTGCCTGGGGCTGACTTTAGAATACTCCAGGGTCTTTGGTTAGCCTGCTCTAATCTGGGCTGGGATTAGCAGGTACTGGTTCCCCCACCCACAGCAGATATCACTGAGGCTCCGTCTCCCTTCCCCGTTTGCACAGGACACAGGAGGCTTCCCCATGCATCCAGACGGCACCCTGGGAGGAGAGGGGACAGGCGAAATGCCACGTGTACACGCAGTCACTGCCGGGGAGGGCGATGCTGGGCATGGCCCAGCCTTGCTCTGTTTTTCCCCTGGTCTGATGCTTATGGGGACCTGTGAGAACTGGAGGCACAAGCATGCTCCTGGGAGACCCCTCCTTCAGGGAGGAGCACGAAGGGGAAATGACCTCCCGCTCTGGCTCGGCGGGTCAGGCAGTGTCCCCCCAGCACCGGCGGCTCCCTGGGGAAATTCTCAGGGAGAATTCTCAGCCCTCTGCTGTTATAATAGGACAACTCCATTCAAACCCACAGGTTGGTGTGATCTGGGGACATCTGATTGTATCACCTCCCCAACAAGCTGGCTCTTCCTCAAGCATTCGGTCTTCAGAGGCCAGGTCATCAGAGAGAGAAACTGGGGGTTCATCCTGGATGCCTCCCTTCCCTGTCCTGGGCCTGGGTCCCCAGGCCGTTCCCATTACTGTGCTCAGAATTCCCTGAAGCCTCTCATCTGACTGAACCAAATCTCTCCGGGGGTCTTCTGAGTCCCGCGATACCCAGGGCCCTGTCCTGTGGAGACCCTCCCCAGGGCGGTCCCCAGGACCACTGGCTCCTGAAGCCTCTGGAATGCCCACGTTTCACATCCCTGCTCCCTTTCCTGCTTGAGCAGTTTGGCCCCTTCCTGTTTCTTCAAGCTCTCATTCCCCCTCCTCCCCTGCCTGATACTCTGCCAAAAGCCGTTGACGCCAAGGGTGTTGACTCTCTGCTCTCCAGACAAAAGGTCCTGTGGATACCAGGATCTGCCCTCATTAGCAGGCAGGGGATCATAAACCACTTTATTCCTTTCACAGAATCTATCGCCAAATCCTGCCAAACCTGAAACCTAAGCAGCATCTCTCCTCTCCATCCACACAGATCCCGGCCCAGCTCAGGTTCCAGCATCTCAGGCCTGAACTATTACAAGTGCCTCCTTGCTTCAGCTCCTTCTGGTTCTCTTCCATTCCATCCTTCCTCAGAACTTTCCAGAACTTTCCAGTGACTTCCAGAGGTTGAGAGAGGCCCAGGCCCCTTCCTTATTTTATTCTTGGACACACTAAACCCAAAGACTAGTCAAAGCAGGGTTATAAGGTTATGATGGATTTTAACAGAATCAACGCTTTAAATTTTAAAAATGTAATGCTATCCAGGAGGGCTCGTCACAAGATAATTTGTAGAATTAAAAAAAGTTAATACGGTCTAGTCCATCCCAAGTGATGTGACTTGATGACACAAGTCCAAAGCAGTTTAATGAATGTTTCACTTTTTCTACCTGCCAGTGCATCCTTGTGACTAAATGTTGAATCTCACTTGGAGGTAACCTCGAAAGCCTGACTGTGGATTCCTTTGAGACTTAGAGGCCGGGTGAAACGGTGACACAAATTGAACTTCAGTGGCCCAGTGGCTACACTATCAAGTCCAAATGCCTTCACCTGCCGCCTGTCTACGGCGCCCCAGTATAATTAGAGGGATCACCGGGTGGCGCTAAGTGCCCGTGCTGTCGTCCATGCCCTCCTTTGCAGGCCAAGGGAGCACATCCTAAGAGACTAGATTGTTCCAGATTGTTTGCTGGAAGGAGCATCCATGAGCTCACTCTGAAATCCCAAATCCAGCCCA
This sequence comes from Neophocaena asiaeorientalis asiaeorientalis, assembly GCF_003031525.2. Taxonomy (NCBI): domain Eukaryota; kingdom Metazoa; phylum Chordata; class Mammalia; order Artiodactyla; family Phocoenidae; genus Neophocaena; species Neophocaena asiaeorientalis. The sequence continues at coordinate 2,723,134 of NW_020172455.1, read as the reverse complement.
GGGAGGCAAAGAAATTTGTGAAAGATACCTAAATTCAGTTAAATGGAGAAAATACTCCAAGGAAATAGCCTCCGTTTAGAGACAGACTTCACAGAGCAGACTAGAACTCGGGTGCAGTCCCCAGTGTTACCTCGGCCGATTTTTCAAGAGGTAAATGGATGGGCTGGTGTGGCCTCCTCCGGGCATGAACCGCTTAGAGCAGCCCTTCGGGAGCGTATCTCATTTCTCCCCAGCTAACCTCTCAGCCCCCTTCTTCTGGTCACTAAGGACCCTGTCCTGCACAGGCGTCAACCGGCCTCTCCCTGCCCCTGAGCCACGAGGTGGTCCTTCCCACCTGTTAAACTCGGAGGGCCCTTGGGGAAGTGCGGGGACCTCCACTCTGCTTCAAGCCCCTGCTGAAAGACTCCCTCGACCAATTTCTTTCTTTCTGGGATTCCTTTCACTTACAGTTCGCTTGGGTTAGTTTCAACTTAATACTTAGAGCCAGAGATGAATTTACTGCAGTAGGAGGGGTACAAGGAGGGGACAGAGAGGCTTTGAGTTGATTGGCTCTGCGACCCCCTTCTGCGCCACCCCCCGCAGCCTCCCCTTGACCCTTGTGGCTGGGGCCACAGCTCTGCCCAGTTCCAGGGGCCCCGTTTATATTGTAGTCTATGTAAAGGGTACGCTCTTAACTGGTGGAAACCCCTGGCCTGGTTGATCTGCAAGGGCTCTCCCACCACTGCAGAGTCACTCGGAGAGCTGAGAATATGCTGTACCAGTCACGCTGCCCGGGGAGAAGGTGACCAATTCCTTCTGGACTGAAAGCCTCTTCCGGCAGCGTGGCCATAGTCTCTCACTTCCAGCTGCGAATACGGTGTTTTATGTGCCAGCCCTGTACACAGGGCAGGGCTAGATCCCTGCCAGCCCTCTTCATAGCCTGGATGGGCTGTGTCACCAGGTGCTGACCAGGTTCAATAAGCAGCCTTGGGAGCACACCTGAGGCTGCAGCCCACCCAGCCCAGCCCCAGTGGTCAGGCCAGCTTCACAGGAGGGGCGGATGTCGGTTTGGCCTCCAGATCCAATTTGGTCCGGGCTGGTTCCTGCCTGAGGGAGTTTCAGGGTCTCCGCCCCTCCTACCACCCACTCTCTCCCCCCACTCCCCTTCTCCACACAGCTGCCACCACCTTGTCCCTCTTTGGGATTCCTGGGATCAGGATGTCCGGGAGGCAGTTTCTCAAGGCTTCTTTGCTGCAATTTCTCCACGCTTGCATGCCTCCCACCGCACTGGGGGTTTTCAATCAGTCCTGCAGGTGCGTAAATAAATGTCACAGACAAAGGCAAAGGCCCTGGGACCTCACGAGCCCTTGGAGGACTCATCCCCTGACTTCTGTCAAGTAAACGGTGACTGCAGTCTGCTCAGAACTTTCCTGAGCCCCTTCTCAGAAGGTTCCCGAATGCCCGTGTACTAAGCACAGACCCCTTGAATTGTGACGCGACCTTCTCGCAGTGACGGAGGTCTGGAGCTCCTGCAGGGTAAGGCCGTGACTCAGGCCCATGAGCATTCCCCGAGCAAAGTGCTGACGCGCAGCAGGCTCTCCAGGATAATAAGTGGATAAAGAAATCAAGGCTGGAAAGGTTACACCATATCCTCAGGGCTAGAAGCTACAAAGTGTCTCAAAGCGGAAGTCTGGGTACCAGGATCCTGGAGCGGCTGCCTGCCTCTGGTTATCAGAAGCCGCCGGCACTCAGGGTAGAGAATGTTCCTTTCTCCCAGCCCTCCTCAGTGCTTCTCTGTATTTCACTTATCTTTTGATGATGCCACAGAGACCCAGAATTCTAAAATAAATTCCTCATCCTCCTGCAACCCCCAAGTGTCTGAAGAAGATCTAAACCCGGCATTATGAAATTTCTCAATACTGTTGCGGAATCCCAACAGCTTATACAGTAAGCATGACGCAGAGCGGAAGAAAAATCCCCGATGCATTTTAATTTTTTTTTCTGGCGGCAGCAGCTGCATGATTTCAAAAGGAGGCAGCTATTCCATTTCCATTCGGGCTTCATTTCTGAGCAGAGATTAAAAAGGTAAAAATCTCAATCTGGATCAAACGGAAGCTCTGTTTCTATGTGGGCCACAGGTGCTGCCCGCAGCTGTGTGCTTTGGAGAGAAAATGACTCTCAGTGGAAAGAGAACATTCCAGAACCTTCTAGATTTGTACGCCTCCTCCTCTGAAAGGCTTCCCTCCCTCCTGGGGGTCTGGGCACAGACCTCTGGCAGGCACCACCCTGTGGTACTGCCCCAGGCATCCACTGGCCCCTGGCCCCTCTGGACTGGGGCTCTGAGGGATGTGCTCTCCTTGGGCTGGATGGTCCAGGTGCTCAGTGAACAGGTTTTGACTGGATGAAGGACCAGGGCTCCTGTGGCCTAGGGGAGTCTGCCGGGTCCTTCGTTTTATAAACACAGAGAGGTAGGCTCTTCCCTTCCCTTTGGACATTGCGCGGCAGGCACACAGTGGCCACTCAGAAAACGTTTGTCGAATGAATTGATTTTATAGCATGTGTTTATGGAATTAACAATACTTCTGTGTTTCTCCAGCACTTATTCTGGGTCAGCCGCCACTTCACATTTTACCTGCAGGCCTGAGGTCCTGCGGGCCTCACAAGCAGTCTGTGAGCCGAGACGCGTTATTTTTCTTTTAGACGTGACAAGGCAAGAGAGGTTCAGGGTGACAGGGCTGGAAGGTGAGGGCGCCGCGCGGCACACCCAAGACCGTCGGAGTCCAGGGCCCGTGTTCCTGACCTTACAGGCCCGCAGTGAATCAATGCGACTCCACGTTCCCACCCATCACCTTCTGGGCTTCCTTCCTGGGCTTGTTTCTTGCAGCCCCGCGTCCTCCGCGCTCTCGATACACGCGGCTCAGGCCGGAACGAAAGCGGCGGGAGGGGAGCTGCGCGGCCGGCGTCGCCCAGCAGGTGGCGCTGCGGACTGGCGTGGGGGCAGCGCCGCGGCCCGGGAGGCCGGGAGGCTGGCGGGGAACAGGAAGTAGGGCTCCTAAGTGCGTTTGAATCCCTCCCTGGGGGAGCGAAATCAAGCCATTGTTTCCGTGAACAAAACATTTTGTTTTGGACTAAGACTAAACAAAGTTTGACTTGGACCCGGGAGGACATTGGTGCAGAGTGCTGGCCTGGATTCCACCCTCGAGCGTCACCTTTCCTCGGGACCGTAGCCTCAGCCCTCAAGTTAAGTAAGGGCTGCAACCTTGCCTGGAAGCCGTAAAGTGCTGTTCCAGCCTGAGCTGATCCTATTAACCGAGGTGAGGGAAATGTGTCACTTGATCCTCGGGCTGTTTCCCCCTGTTTTGGCTGGTTCTCTGTGACAGAACTTCTTAGAGTCCTGCATGAAGTGACAGTGGCCATTGGTCAGTGTGGACAGTGACAGCAGTAGCGGAAACAAAATCTTGCTTCCTGCCTTACCTGGTCTAATTCTCGCACAGAGGGAGGGCAAAATCAGGAAGCAGCATCTCAAATCTGGCATTTGGAAAGAGAGGCGACACCCCCATCTTATAAGTAATATATATTTTTTAAATAAGTAAATTTATTTATTTTTGGCTGCGTTGGGTCTTCGTTGCTGTGCGCGGGCTTTCTCTAGTTGCGGCGAGCGGGGGCTACTCTCTGTTGCGGTGCGTGGGTTTCTCATTGCGGTGGCTTCTCTTGTTGCGGAGCACGAGCTCTAGGCGCGCGGGCTTCAGTAGTTGCGGCACGTGGACTCAGTAGTTGTGGCTCACGGGCTCAGTAGTTGTGGTGCAAGGGCTTAGCTGCTCCACGGCATGTGGGATCTTCCCGGACCAGGGCTTGAACCCATGTCCCCTGCATTGGCCAGTGGATTCTTAACCACTGTACCACCAGTGAAACCCTTATAAGTAATATGGACACTTGTAAGCATGACTTTTCCTCATGAAGGGAACAGAACAGGGTGTCCCTCTCTGGTCCTGTTTACCTCAGAGGTGAGACTGACTGGAGAGACCCACAGTGATGGCAGAGGGGACCTCAGGGGCTGGCTCTGCTCTCTAGCCTGCACACTTGGGGGCTGAGAACAGAAACCCACAAGCAGGTGTTACGGGCTGAATTATGTCCCCCGCCACCACCCCGCCAAATTCATGGGTTGAAGTCCTAAGCCCCAGCACATCAGAATGTGACCTTATCAGGAAGTAGCGTCATTGCAGATGTAATTAGTTAAGATGAGGTCATCCTGGAGGAGGTGAGCCCCTAATTCAGTATGACTGGTGTCCTTATAAAGAGGGACTCTCAGAAGTAATCAACCCTGCCAACGCTTTGATCTTGGACTTTTAGCTCTAGAAGCGCAAGACCTTCAACCTCTGTTGTTTAAGTCCCTCAGTCCGTGGTGCTTTCTTACAGCGGCCCCAGGAACTAACACCCCGGAGAACTGTCTGCTCGATGTGTCCACCCTGGAGGTAAGGAGACCCTCCTCACTGCTGGCCTCACCTTGCTCTCAGGGCTGGAAGAGAAAGGCCTGTCTCTTTAAAAAACTTTCAACCTGGGACCGTAGCAGCAGCCGGATGAGAAGTTAGCCTAGACTCAGGAGGAGTCCGCAGATTCCTGAACCCGAACCTTCTGTGTGTGGGGATGGAGAAATCGTCTTCTTTTACTGTAGAAGGAACATCTGAGGCCCTAAAACCCAAACCCTCATCTTAGAGGTAAAGGATGCTCAGGGCACCCTCAATCCACATCCCTCCTCCTCTCTCTACCCCTCACCCGCACCTCAGCATCACCTGGGGCCAAGCCCGGGTTCCCCTTCCCTCCAGGCTTTTATATGACCACATCCAGCACAATCAACCACACTGAATTCAACAGACCACTCTGAATAGGACCAGCGGCTCTGCCCCGGGGAGTGGAGACCCTGGCTGGAGGGTCAGCTTTCTGTGCCACAGACCGGAATCCCCTCCAGGGGGACTGGGGCAGGCGCTGTGGACCCTCTGAGGGGGGGTGGTGATGCGGCCACTCTCACCAGTGTTTGGGTCATCCTGTATCCCAGGGACTCAAATTAGAGCCTGAAAGAAGGACACATTTACCCAGCTCAGTTGAAGACACCCCTCCATCTGCTGCCTGCAGGGAGGTGAAGTTACTTCTTTTTTGGTACCCAAATACCTGAGCTCTTCCCCAGCACCAAGAACCCATTAAACCATTAAACTCATTGATATATCTGTTTGATAAATTAAAATTACTTTGGTCACTAATGGAATGGAAGTGGGGAGCTAGCCCTCTTTTTCTGAGGGTCTCTCTCCTAGGGAGCAGATATCAGCTAAGGCTCCTGTAGTTCACTTACAGATGGTCACACTCCTTTAAGGCTGTCTCGTCCTACAACTGCAGCTGTGGGCACTATCTCGACATCAGGCCTGCAGCGTCCTTGTCTAGAATAGAACTGGGGCTTTGGGGCTCTGCAATTTTAAACAAATTATTTTTAGGCTTTTAAAAACTTAAGATATAGTTCACATGACATAAAATCCACCTTTTAAAAGTGTCCAATTCAGTGTTTTTTGGTTTTGTTCTTTTAATATTCACAAGGTTGTACAGCTCTCACCACTGTCTAATTCCAGCACATTTTCTCAGTATTGTGCCTTTTTATTCCCACTTGTGTTCTATGGGGATTAAAAAAAGAAAGAAACGGCTTACTCTGTATAACAAGGAAGGGACATGTGTCTTGTGCAGAAGCCCTCGGTGTAGCAGGCAGGGCCAGGGAAACCCACCTGGAACTAACTAGCCCTCCAGGCCCTGATGCTCCACGCACGGAGAGAGGATAGCATCTCTCTGAGGCTCTGTTTCCCCATCTTTAAAAATTAGTAATGGTTAATAATGATATGTCCCCCTTACAACAAGGAAACCCCGCCTCTCTTAATAGAACACCGAACCTGCCTGGGTTTAGTGCTGAGAAGGAGAATCTTCTGGAAGCAGCCTGGTTAAGGCCATGGCTCTGCCCCTTGCTTCCGTTCTTACTGTCACCGCTCTCCCACCCCCTCTCCTATTCCATTAGCTCTGCCACCAGCACACTGCCCCCTCCCCCATGGGGTACAACCCCCTCTCCAGGACTGCCATTCTCATAAAGACTTACTAGATATCCAAGGAGCGCAGCAGAGAGAGGAGAACAGAGCGTATATTATTTATTTGTGCCCTGTTTAGCTCCCCAAGGTGTGTAAAGATAATTCAATATGACAAGATTTTTAAAAAGTGGGTAATCGGAGAGAAATAAAATGAGGAGAGGAAATAAAAAGATGAAGCCAGGGTGAGGTTGGGAAAGAAAGCACAGATGAAGATTTAAGGAACGCTTGGAAGTGTCTTATAAATATAGACTCGTTTAGCCCTCATGACAACCTGGTGAGGCAGGTACTATTATTATCCCCATCTCACAGGCACGGAAGCCCAGGCACAGGGAGGTTACATAACTTGCCCGAGGACTCCCAGCTACCAGGTATCAGACCCGGGATTTGAACCGGCAGCCTGGTGGGCAAGTTTGTGCAGCCCCTGCTGCTTCCTCACGTCACAGGCGTGCACAGGTGTGGGCAGAGCTGCCCGAGCTGGAGCAGGACAAACAAGGAATATCTTTGAAGTCTTGCATTTTGTCTCAGAAATCATGTGCATTTTGCATTTTATTTCATAATATTTCTATATCTGTGCAAAGGGATGTTTAGAATTAGACTTTTATTCTGTCTGAGTTTCAACTGAGACCCTGAAGGATGCTGACCGAAGGGCAAGAGGTCAGTGGACCGTCTTTGCCGGGAGCCCAGACCTGCTCTACCGGCATGGGCGTCATCACCTCTAGGGGTTTGGAGGGGTAGAGACTGTACAGGGGCTCATTCACTCACGTGGTCATTCTACAGATGTTTATGGAGGTCCCAGCGTGCGCACACAGGTTCTGGGTGCCAGGGAGGCGGCTGAGAGCAAACAGGTTGCCCTGCCCACCTTGTGTTCCAGGAATGGGGTTGTGAGAAGCAAGGGGCTGAGGGGTTCTGACTGGACAGCTGGGCGGCCGCTGGGCTGTGGCCTCGATCCCTCCCCTACGCAGGCCCTAAAGATGATGATCTAGCAGCACCGCTGATGGCAGCCCACGTTGTGCCAGGCACTTTGCATATTGTACCGCTAATCCTTATGCTCCAGGAAAGTAGGGATTAAAACCCCCATTTCACAGAGGAAAAATAGAGGCTCAGAAAGTTCGTGTGAAAGCGGGTGCCGAGGTCCACATGGAGGCTCTTTTGCCCAGAACTGGCCATTCTCCCACCACCTGGATGTGCTTCTCTCGAGCTCCCAAAAGTGGAGAAGGGAGGAATGGAATCTCCTTGGGATCCATGTCTGCTGGGATCTGACACACATGCCAAGCCTCCAGGCAAGACGGCTCCATTTGGAAACCTCTCAGGTTTCGTAAAGGAGGCTGATCTGGGTGGAGCCCCCCAACCGAGGAAGCAGGCTCCAGGCAATTTGCTTTAATCTTTTGTAGGTTTTTATCTTGTGAACAGTTCCCAGGAGTTTAAGCAAATGCTAATTGCATCAAGATTGTTCTCTTAATGATTACGTTGGTTTGTATTAGAAAACAGCTTCATTGGCAGTAGATTTATCACAGTTGGAACACTGCAAGATTGTAGGTGATCTCTCCACTGGGTGCATTTCCCTCAAAGCAGGGTCTCCTGACCCGACCCAGATGGAGAATATGCACTTATTTCCAGGAGGAGATCTATGACTGGCCGGGGTGGATGGTGTGCTCCAAGGACACAGAGGTGACACATTGAGAAACAAAGCCCTCGCCACAACCGACTGTCCATCTTCTCTGTACCTGAAAGTGCTGCTTCTCAGAAACCAGCACCTGTACTTGGAGAACCTTCTAGTTTCTGGCCTTGCTTCTGGACAGGCCTGTGTGGAAGTTCTTCTTGGCAGGATGGCCCTTGTCCACCTGGAAGTCACACAGGGCCACTAAAGTTCTCTAAAGCAGAATATGACCTCAGTCAGCTGCAGGTCTGACCATACGGCGTTTTCCAGGACACAAAGGAGAGAGGACAAAGGCGCTGAGTTGTAAGAAGGAAACAGAAAATGCAAAGTTTCTTTTAGGTTGTTGTTATTTGTAAAAGTCTGATGTTTGAAAACATTGGGTGAGTAACAACAGTATTCTTCAGACTCCAGTCCTAATAAACTCTAAAATGTCAGTAGTCAGTCATCAGATATTTATTGAGCACCTACTATGTGCTGGGCACATACTTGGTGCTGGAGACAGTAGGCAAGGACAAAGCCAGAGTCCTCGTCCCAGGGGTTTACATTTTACAGGCACAGAACAAACAAATACAGTGATCTTAGGTACAGATATATGTGGGAAAGATTATCAGATGAGGCCATGTGGCAGAGGGTGACCAGGAGGACAGTCCAGCTGCTCAGAAAGGGCCTCTCCTTGGAGCAGATGCTGAGCAGAGGCCTGAACAACCAGGAGGCAGCGGGCGAATGTCTTGGGGGGTGACAGCAGGCCCAGCCGAAGGAGCAGCACAGCTAAGACCCTGAGATGGGGATGGCGTTGGCAGGTTCGAGGCCTAAAACTAGGGCAGTGGGTTGAGCGCATGGTGAGTGAGCAGGGAGCTGTAGGTATAGAATGAGTGAGGGCAGCAAGCCGGGGCAGAACATGGATTTTATCCTGGCTAAGAAGCCTCTGGAGGGTTGTAAGCAACAAAGTGCCATGGTCTTGTGTGCTGCCTTCTGAATGGGGCTGCAGGCGGGTGAGCGCAGAGGCAGTGAGCGGGTCAGGGTGCTGGAGGGGTAGAGATGAGAGGCACGGTGACTTGAGTGAGTCAGGAAGCAGAGACCACAGCAGTAATTTGCACGGGGGAAATGTCATAAAAAGAATGATCAGCTAGCAAAAGGGGGTGTTATCGGCTAGATTGTATCTCCCCCCAGAAGATGTGTTGAAGCCGTAATCTGTACTTGTGAGCCTGACCTTATTTGGAAATAGGGTCTTTGCAGATGTAATCAAGTTAAGATGAGGTCATTAGGATGGACCCTAATCCAATATGGCTCGTGTCCTTATAGGAAGAGGGAAATTTGGACGCAGACGCGCAGGAGAACGCCATCTGACGACAGAGGCCGAGACTGGAGTGATGCAGCTGTAAGGCAAGGGATGCGCAGGCAGGACGGCTGGCGACACCAGAAGCCGAGACAGGTGTGGCGCGGCTGCTCCCGCAGAGCCTCCGGAAGGGGTGAGCCCTGGTGGACACCTTGCTTTTGGACTTCTAGTCTCCAGAACCGTGAGAGAATACATTTCTGTTGTTTAAAGCCACCAGTTGGTTATGGCAGCCCTAGGTTACTACTCCATGTGGTTCACCACTGAAAGGGCAAAAGAGTCCTCGAGAGCACACACACACACAGGAATAGCAGGTGCAGGGAGCCGCTGCCCCCGCGGGGGCCGACGGGGAGTAGACAAGGAAGGGACTGTGGACTTGGAGTCCCCAGGATGGGACTCAGACCTTTAGGAGAGGGCGTGGCCCCTGCAGGAACAAAAAAACTGCCAGAATGGGGGCCAGAGTGGTCTCCAGGGCCAAGCTGTTGGGCTGGGAGAGCAGGCTGGAGCTCGTCCTCGAAAGTGAAAGCGGCTTGCTGGGTGGTGGTGAGGTTTGCCGGAGAAGGAATGCCTCCACGACTGCAGCACACCTGTCCTCCTGGCGGCCTGGGAGCCGGGAGAGAAGCCCTTTCCCCTGCGCGGCCTTGCAGTGTCCCTCCAGCGCCCTCTAGGGACAGAGCCTAACCTGGCACCAGCTGGCCAGGGGAAATGTTTCCAGGGTCCAGCTCCCGTATCCCCAAGGCGGGCAAACAGGGTGAATTTGGAGCTGAGAGATAATAAAGTGACAACTGACACAGTTAGAGGCCAGAAGGATGGCGGGCTGTGTGAGGGGTAAGAGTGTGTCTCCCGCACAGTTTTTCAGAGTTCTGTGATGTTGCAAGACTGCATTGAAAAAGTATTGTGAGAGGGATGAAACCCAGTTCTACTTAACCGTGTAATCTGTGCCACCCCGTTGCCATCCGTGTTCTTAACCTACACGGTTATCATCACCCCTGCTGCACGGGTAAGTAAGTAAGAGGCTCAGAGACGTTAGATACCATGTTTGAAGTCACACTGCGAGTAAGGGGTATTCATCTGCCTCTTGTGTTCCTTCTAGCGCATCCCTCACGAGGTCTGGAATCCCTGCTGGATTCTGCTCCCAGAGCTCAGTGCTCACCCTCGCTTTGTCCTTCTTTGACCACTTAGCCGTCTGCTGACCACGTGGGTCCTGGCCATGGAAACACTGCCTTCTGTAGCCCCAGGCCCCAGGGGTGCACTGGCCTCAGAAGTGCCAGTATTAGAACCCGGCCTTGATCAGGTCTGCGAAAGCCTGTGACCCTGTGCACACAGGCTATGTAAGAGCAGATATCTCATCGCTAATCTGGTTTTCAATTGACTCTCTCAATTACCACTTAAAAATCTTTCTGCCTTCTAAAAATGGCAGGTTTTCTCTTTTGAAGAGAAAACCTCTGACATCCCTGAGCACCTCTTCCTGCAGAATGCCTTCTCCTTTGGGTTCTTGATAGCAGGCACGAGTGAGGACAAGCTTGCCCGATGCGGACAGGACCCGGCTACATGCCAACTCGGGTCAGTTGTCCTGTCTTCCAGGCAGGAAGATGATCTTCCTAGATGGAGTCAGAGTTCCATGGGGAAAGCCTGTGAGCATGGTAGGACAGCTCCAGTAACTTCTTTCTGAGTCCTGCGTGAGGGGGGGCTGGATTTCTCTAGGTGAGCTCTGAGAGTGCTTCCACATCCTGTATCAGCTCATATGTTGCCAACATTTATTGTCCCTCCTGTGTGCCAGGCACTGTAGTAAGGTCTCTCATGAATTAGTATTATTATTATTTTGGCCGCACAACACGGCATGTGGGATCTTAGTTCCCCCGCCAGGCATCGGACCTGTGCCCCCTGCAGTGAAAGCTCTGAATCCTAACCACTGGACCACCAGGGAACTCCCTGAATTATTTCATCTTTACAGCTCTGTGAAGTAGGCACCCTTGTTGTCCCATTTTACAGATGAGGAAACTGAGGCTCAAGTATGTTCATGGGCCACTCAGCAGCGCTGTGGGGAGACTCCATTCTAGCAGTTGCTGGCTGCCTGTTATTTGATGCTTGTTCACCTCATGACAGGCTCCCCTTTTCTTCTGGGTCTTTCCCTGGTGGGGGGGGTCTGGCCTGCTGTTGTTAGTGTGTTCTCTTGCTCATGTGTCCTTCCTGCTCATCCCCAGAAGGGCTTGAGACTGTGTACCCAGATACAAACGGGATGAAGAGTGGATCCACTAAAAAATCCGGGGGAAGCAAAATAGGTGAAGTAGAAAGAGAATGCCCGCAGGAAAGTGAATGTGTGTACATTCAGTTAGTCAGGGCAGAGACTCCTAAGAGCACGAAAACAGAGAAGCTCGATCAGTTAACGTGTTGACTACACCAGGTGAAATAAACCAGCTAACACCACATGCATCCACATTCATAGATCTCAAAAAAAAAATTGGAGGTTGAGTGGAAAAACAGATGAAGAAAGGAAAACTCAGGGAGTTGAAGTAACTGGTCCAAGGAAGGTCAGCTAAGTGGCAGACTCCTGATTCAAATCAAGTGTTTCTGACTCTGGAGCTGGGCTGGAATTCAGTGCTTTACCGTTTTCTTCGATTTCAAACAGGACACAGCTCCAGCCCTCAAGAATAGCAGAGAAATCAGGAATGGAAAAGCTTCATGCTGTGCTGGAGGCTTCGGGCTCTGTGTGGCTTTCAGAGCAGTGCAGTGACAGGAGGCAATGCCTGGGGCCAAGTCTGGAGGGCTGAGTGGCTGGCTGTGCCTGGGGCTGGGTGGGGACCTAGGTTTCCCCAGTAGAGGGTACAAAGGGGGCTAAAAATAGCTTGTGTGCAGGGGAGCAGTAAACCGTTCAGTAAATAGTTTCTGGAGTTTAAAAAGCTATCCAGGGGGTGCTTTCCTGGTGGCGCGGTGGTTGAGAGTCTGCCTGCCGATGCAGGGGACGCGGGTTCGTACCCCGGTCCGGGAAGATCCCACATGCCGCGGAGCGGCTGGGCCCGTGAGCCATGGCCGTCGAGCCTGCGGAGCCTGTTGCTCTGCAACGGGAGAGGCCACAACAGTGAGAGGCCCGCATACAGCAAAAACAAACAAACAAAACAAAACAAAACAAAGCTGTCCGGGGGCCACGTCGGGTGGGGCTGGGGAGATGGGCCAGATGAGGAAGATGTGCAACTCCAGTTATGGAGGGTAGACTATATCTTTAGTGTCACCGATGGAGAAAGGATATAATGTATCAACCACTCAGGACACTTTTGGGAGTGAAAAGGTGCTAAAAATACCTACAGCTGTTAATTACTCTATGACAGGCATCAACTGTGACCGTCCCAGATACCCCATCATGGAGAGCCCCCGAAGAGTTTGAAGCGGGAGCGTGACGTGATCAGATTTGCACTTTGCAAAGGTTGCTGACTGCAGCGTGCAAGACGGGTTGAACGTATTTTTATTTGAAAAGGTAAAATATGGTCAGCGTAAAGATTTTTTTTTTTTTTTTTTTTTGCAGTACGCGGGCCTCTCACTGTTGTGGCCTCTCCCGTTGCGGAGCACAGGCTCCGGACACGCAGGCTCAGCGGCCATGGCTCACGGGCCCAGCCGCTCCGCGGCATGTGGGATCTTTCCAGACCAGGGCACGAACCCATGTCCCGTGCATCGGCAGGCAGACTCTCAACCACTGCGCCACCAGGGAGGCCCCAGCATAAGGAATTTTTGACGGTGCAAAAAGTATGTAGTGACAAGTCTCCCCTGGCCTTTATCCCTGAGTCTTCATCTCAGAAGCAATCACTGTCCCTTTTTGGTGTTTTATTCCGGACAGAATCCAAATATAAGAGTGTATATGGACATACCCCACTTTGAGCACGGTGGTAGCACATGATACAACACTGTTCTGCTCTTTGCATTGTGAGTCATCCGGTATTAGTACATATAGAGCTGCCGTGGTCTTTCTGTTGGCTATAAAATGTTCCATGGACCCAGCATGCTGTACTCAACATTTACCCTATGAATGGGCATCGAGGTTGTTTCCAGTGTCTCGCTATTACAAACAAGGCTGCAATTAGTATCCTCACACATAGGAATGTGTGCGGAGCATGAATTCCCTGAAGTGGGATCGCTAAGTCAAAGGGCATATGCGTTTAAATTTTCGACAAGTATTGCCAAATTGTCCTGCATTGGAAGGGAATTCATTCTACGCACAAATTCCTGTGCGTGAGCCTATTCATTATGGCAGGAATGCACTGAGTCTTGGATGACTGGGCGAGGTAGGTTATCCAGGTAGAGGCAAGGAGAGTGACTAGGTGAATTTTGCAACAGTCCAGGAGAGAGATGTGAGGGTCTGATGTAAGGCAGTCACAGTGGGGGTGATTTGGAGAAATATATGAAGTCGTCGTGCCCAGGTGATAGAGATGTGTTTTTTTTTTTTTTGGTGGGGGGATGACTTTCACTTCCCTACCTTGGGTAACTGAAGGAGAAAGGTGACCTTATTCACTGAGATGGGGGATGCAATCTCCTGGGAAGGTGAGGGAGGTTGCTTTGGGGGAGCCAAGGACATCCTGGTGGAGACGTCAGAAGGAAGGTGGACACGTGGGCCTGAGGCTGGGGAAAAGCTCGGGGAGAAGCCCCAGTAGATGTGGGAGGTGAGGCCTGTGCTTATGGGGCAGCCTGGACCAGTGTACCTGGGGAGACAGCATCAGAGGGAAGAAGCCAGCCAGGGGCCTGGGATGCAGATTGCAGGAGGCCCTCCATCTCGGGCGCAGGCCCTGCACTCTAGAGAACTGCTGCCTGGGCCTCGTCCCCTCACCCTATTCCAGCCATGGTGGAGGAGCTTGGGGATCAGCCGTATTTAAGGGGCAGGCTGCGGGGAGGGGCACAGGGGAAGGAGCAAAGAGGCCCAAGGAATGTTCCAGAGGCCACAGAGATAAATACCCAAGTTCATGGGCCACAGGTCTGGCAAGGGAGGTACTAGAAAGTGTCCATTAGAGAGACCGATTAGGAGGTCACGGGCACCCTTAGCAGAGCCATTTTAATGAAGTGACAGGGGCTGGGATTCTATGAAACAATAATAGAAAGTCAGGGTGTTTACTCACTGGTCGTAACCTAGCAACAGCGTGTTCTCAACAGGGATAAGTGTTCTAGAAAGTGAGACCAAATTACACAAGAACACGATGTTCTAGAATGTCTGCATGGGTTTGTCAGCCAATTTCCTACTTAGAGGTACTTAGAGATTGGTAAAAATTACCCCAACTTTCCTCTAAATTTCCAGGTAGTGGATGACAGGCATGTATTAGGCTATTACAGGCTAATAGAACTTAAGTGCTTTGCCAGGGTCACCTCCCTGAATGCAAAGTTAACCTGAGGCGGGGGGAACAGGACAGGAGCAGGGTCCCAGCAGGGAAATGAGCTGCGAGTTGGACTCTGTCACCTAGGGAGTTCAACGTCACTAAGTGTTCTTAAGAATCCTCTGTGGGACTATATAAGCTCTCCTGAGACACTGGCGGTGCCCTTCTTTCCCTCCCCCTGTGGATCCTCCTGCAGCAGTGGTGGCTGATGTGACCCAAAACTCAGTTTCAGCAGCTTTTACTGATGAGCAGAAAATGGGGGAGGGGTGTTAGACCTCCAAGGCTGCTGTTCCCCTGCGGGTGCTCCCTCTAGGCACCTCGCAGGCCTCAGGGAGAGCACTTAGCCCACCCGATGTCTGATATTAGTTCTAGTAACACCATCTCCCAATAGACAGACAGTGAGCTGGTCTCCGAGGCAGGGCTGGGCGCAGGCGTCTGTTCGTGGAGTTCCCTTCTATGGGTAAGTAGTGAGGGCTGCTGTGTGCCAGGCTCAGGAGATGCCAGGATGAGTAAGGTCTGGCCCCCTCCCCTGAGGTCCAGCTGAGTGGAGGAGATAACCTAGTAAACAGGTTCCTTGGAGGAAATGCAACAAACTAGAGGGAAGAAACCAGAACGAGGGGCACCTAATCCAGCACTAGGCAATCCCCGGAGACTTCCTGGAGGCGGCGATGCCTGAACTGGGTCATGTAGCATGAGAAGGAGTCAGCCTGGTGGGACTTGTGGAAAGATGTTTCCGACCACTGAAGCAGCCTCTGCAGAACACGCAGGTGTGGGCTGGCGTGGCGTGTCATGAGGCACCTACAAGTACCATGTTTCTGCAATGCCGGGACCCAAAGTCTAGGAAGGTAGTGTCTCTGGCCTTGTGCCTGGCACGGGGTGGACCTAGCAATTGCTGTCGAACAAAGAACAACATGACGGGGACAAGGTCTTTCTTTAGGCAAGAGAGAGGGGGCGTTTCCTGGGCAAATCAGGGTGAATTGCCATGTTATCATCCTGTCGCTGGCAGTCCCCTTGTCCCTCATGGTTACAGAAGGCAGCCTCTGAGCCTGGGTGTGCGATGAGACCATTGATGGAGGTGGAGTCTCAGCCCTTGCGGGCCTGGAGAACTTTAAAGATGTGTTGCAACTGTTCCTGCAGATCCTTGAGGATGGATGTCAGGGCCCCCCCTCTGGTTCTCTTAAGTATCATATAAAATAATTTAAAATGGCCTCAGGTGGGGTCAAACTCAGGTCCTTTCTCCCTAGTTCTTTTGTTCTTGTGCCTTTGGTTTGTCCTGAGGGATATGGAAGGACTGGCCACCGTGCTTACTGAAAGCACTTGGTCATCGAGGCCCTTGTTGACTGCATCCCACCTGCCCTGTTTATGAGCGCCTGGGGACACATTTTCCCCAGGAAAAGCCACCTTCTGACTGGCTGGCTCGATTTTACCATTTTGGATGTGGTAAAGTTTTTTATGATGAAGTTAGCGATAGTTATTTTGAATTCTTAAAAATACAAAGTGCAAAGGATAATAACTCTCACATTTCTGACACCCTAAAGGAACAGATATTCAACTTCAGACATTTTCGTTTGCTTGTTTTATTGAAATAAAACACTGCAGGTAATATTTGAAGCCCCTTCTGTTTCCCTTCTCAGTCCTGTCCGCTTCAGCTCTCCTGAGAGGCGACTATTGTCATGTATTCGGCATGCATCCATGCCATGATTTCATAATCTATCCTGCATGCTTCCATAAGCCATATGCAGCATCACTGAATGTATTTAGATATTTTATTGCTCTCTTGTGGACAATGTTTCGAACTCGCTTTTCTACTCAACCTTCTGTAGTTTTGAGATCTGTAAATGCAGTTGCATATGGGACTAGTTGTTTTATTCTACCTGGTATAGTAAACATGTTAACTGATTGGGTCTCAATTTCTGCTCTTAGGAATCTTTGTCCTGATTTTGTAACTGAAGGGGACAGGACTGGGAAGGGAAACAGAATATGTATCAGAATATGTAACTGAATACGTACCCATTAACTTTCCTTCAGACATTATCTTCCTTTTTTTCCTTATTATTTTTTTTTATTTATTTGTTTATTTTTTGACTGCATTGGGTCTTTGTTGCTGTGCGCGGGCTTTCTCTAGTTGCGGCGAGCGGGGGCTACTCTTCGTCGCAGTGCACGGGCTTCTCACTGCGGTGGCTTCTCTTGTTGCGGAGCACGGGCTCTAGGCGCATGGGCTTCAGTAGTTGTGGCTCGCGGGCTCAGTAGTTGTGGCTCGTGGACTCTAGAGCATGGGCTCAGTAGTTGTGGCGCACGGGCTTAGTTGCTCTGCGGCATGTGGGATCTTCCCAGACCAGGGCTCGAACCCGTGTCCCCTGCACTGGCAGGCGGATTCATAACCACTGTGCCACCAGGGATGTCCCAGGCATTATCTTTCCACTTTACTAGTGTTTTTCATTGCCCAGATTTTAAAAAAATCGATTTTTGTTTTTAGAGCAGTTTTAGGTTCAAAGCAGAACTGAGAGGAGGGTACAGAGATTTGTCATACACTCCCTGCCCCACACACGCACAGCCTCCCCTCTATCAGCATCCCACCGCAGAGGGTGCATTTGTTACAAATGATGAACACACATCACACACCTCATCACCCAGAGTCCATAGTTTACAGTTTACTCTTGCTGTTGTGGATCCTATGAATTTTAACAAATGAATAATGACGTGTCTCTAATGTTATAGCATCATACAGCATAGTTTTCACTACCCTAAAAATCCGCTGTTCTCGCTTATCCCTCTCTCCCCCCAAGCCCTAGCAACCACTTATCTTTTTACTGTCTCCATAGTTTTGCTTTCTCCAGGATGTCATATATGTAGTTGGAACCATACAATATGTAGCCTTTTCAGATTGGCTTCTTTCACTCAGTAATATGCATTTAAGTTTCTGCCACGTCTGTTTATGGCTTGATGGCTTATTTCTTTTTAGTGCTGAATAATTTCACATTGCCTGGATATACCCCAGCTTGTCCATTTACCCACTGAAGGACATTGGCTGCTTTCAACTTTTGGCAATTATGAGTAAAGCTGCTATAAACATCCGTGTGCAGGTTTTAGTGTGGGGATGTTTCCAACTCATCTGAGTAAATACCAAGGACCGTGATTACTGGCTGATATGGTAAGAAAATATTTAGTGTGTAAGAAACTGACCAACTGTTATCCAACACCCTGATTTTTAAACGTATCCACTTTCCATCTCGTTCGTATCATGGAAAGTCATCTCAGATCCTTTTGGGGAGGAGGCAAGGAAGAAACACAAGCAAACAAGCACGTAAACACACAACTAGCTCCTGTCCAGGCTTGGCAGCTGGGGACTCAGGCCAGACCTCTGAGAGACAGGAACTAAAAGAGAAAGCAAGACCTGTTTTGAGGTGAGCATGCGTCAGAGACAGACTGCCAGAAGTCTGCTCCAATCAGCGGACTCCTAGAGGGTGCCTACGTGTGCCCTGAGGATACAGAGAAGAAAGGATGCTCTGAGCTGCCCGCCGTCGACAAGAGCGTTCCATGCGTCGTCCATCAGCTGCTCTGTGCCCCGAATCCCAGACTCCACTTACTCTAGCAGCGGACTCGGGCAGCAGCTTGCTGCTGGCCAGGAGGGTGCCTTGCGTTTACACGTTCCTTGTCAGGGCACTCTGGGTCTGTCCCAGTTTTGGGTATCGTTGCTTGAATTCAGAGGCTCGAGGGAGCACTGACTGACTCCCTCAGTGGATGGGGATCCTGCTTCCTAGGACTACCGTAGCCCTTCCATCCCTGCCTTTTTCCAAGTCCTCCAAGCCAGCCCCCTCGGACCAGTCAAAGGGCTCCTGGGAAATGGCGCTGAAGCACCAGCTGGTTCCAGACCACCCAGATGTCCCCTCTCCTGCCAGCTTGCTCTTACAATGCTCCACTCTTTCTGCAGCCCCATCTCTGCCCAGCCCAAACCCTGATTCTCGAGTGACTGTCCTAGGACACCGTAGTCCCGCCCCCAGGCTGCTATCCGGACATATTTTCGCACTGCTTGCAGCCACCCTAACTGTCCCCTAGTTCCCTCACCAGAGGGCGCTCTCCTTGACACCTTGCGGCTGACTGAGCAGAATCTCAAGGCAGGGCCCGCAGCTCGCTCTTTAGAAGGTGATGCATTGAAATTACGGCAGAATATAAATGTTCAGCCTGTTTTCACAGGAAACAAAAAAATCTTATCTTTTCTGTGCTAGAAGAATGGGATGTAATTATCCCCTGCCTTATAACACAGTCAGGAAATTAAGCTCTCCCTGTCCTGGAAGGAGGAGGAACCAATATTTCAGTTGCACCACTAAGGTGTACCGTGAAAAAGCAAGATTTTGGGGTGTGGGCAGCGGTGGTGGTGTGGTAAGGCTGGTGGGGTGCTAAAGGAGGTTGAGGGTGGCCTGGTGGTGAGAGCAGGTGGCCAGAGGGCTTGGAGATGGACCCTCGAAGACTGGATGCTGGTCTCAGGAAGTCGCCCAGGAATGGAGAGGCAGTGAGTGGGCCCAGTGAAGCCCCAGGCGAGGGGCCTGGTGGCCTGCCAGGTGCCTCTGGCTGTGTGACAACCTTCCTGTTGTACCTGGGCCTCCGGGCAGCCCCTCCTAATGGAGTCAGAAGCTCTTCAGGCCTTGAGCCCTGAGCTACTGGCCCCGAGCTGCTCTCTGGGCGTGAGGCCAGGCTGGCTCCATGTCATGACCGAGTCAGCCCTCCCGAGACCCGAGGCCTCCTGCATCCGCCAGTGCGCCCGCGTACATGCTTCCCCGAGCAAGCCCGATTGCCCTGATCTGGGCACCCCCCGCCCTCCATGACCCACAACACATCCGAGCCCAGAGCTCTGCTGCTGGGCCCAGCTCACCTTCACGCGCACAGGTGAGGCCTCAGCAGGCTCACCCACTTGCCCAACTGGGGTCACGGCGCCAACGATGAGGACCTGGGATGTAAGCTAAAGTTTCTGATTCTCAGGGAAGCATAAAGACCAAAGGTTGAGGGCAACCTCTTGGTAGCTTCTGGGGATGCTCTGGGGCTTTCACTTAGCACGGTTCTCATCTGCGCTCGGGATGAGGCCGATTCTGGAGAACCAAGACAAAGGATCTGCAATTCTACTTTAAACGAGAAACTAAAACACTTTAAGTTCTGTGAAGATGTTCGAAATCGTAATATTAACTGAAATATCGGGGGTTACCGTGAGCCAGCTATGGTTTTAGGCACATTAGAGGTGTTACTCATTTTATCCTCAAAACTGCTTTATGAGACAGGTGTGGAGAGAGGGCTGGCGTGCGGTTGGTCTCTTCCTTAAAGAGCGACACCTCTGGACATGTGGCTTGAGGCGCAGGGTGCCCAGGAAATGTCCCCGCCAGGGACACTGCAGCTTCCTAGCGATGCTCAGATTACAGCGAGAGTAGAGTCTTGTCTCAATGGAGATAACTGGATGAAATCTTTAAAAAAAAAATCATAGTAAAATATGCATAACATAAAATTTCCCATTGTAACCACTTTAAGTGTACGGTTCAGTAGCATTAAGTACATTCTTGTGCCACCATCATCGCCGCCTCCAGAACTTTTTCATCATCCCAAACTGGAAAAGTAACTCCCCATTTCCCCTCTCCTCTGACAACCATGTTATAACATGTGCTGGAATTTCCTTCCTCTGTTTTTTTTTTTTTTAGTTATCTTTTTTGTAACATGTGCTGGAATTTCCTTCCTTTTTTTTTTTTTCCAGTTATCTTTTTTGTAACATGGGCTGGAATTTCCTTCCTCTGTTTTTTTTTTTTTTAGTGTTCTTTTTTGTAACATGTGCTGGAATTTCCTTCCTTTTTTTTTTTCAGTTATCTTTTTTGTAATTGAAATATAGTTGATTTACAGTATCGCATTAGTTTCAGGTGTGTAGCAAAGTGATTCAGTTATATATTTTTTCAGATTATTTTCCATTATAAGTTATTACATGATATTGAATATAGTTCCCTATACTACACTGTAAATCCTTGTTGCTTATTTATTTTATGTAGTTTGTGTCTGTTAATCCCATATTCCTAATTTATCCCTCCTTTCCTTCCTTTTTAAGTCTGAATAATATTCCTTTGTATGTCTATACCATGTTTTGTTTATTCATTCATCTGTCAGTAGACACTGGGGTTGCTTCCACCTTTTGGCTGCTGTGACGATGGGTGTACAAGTATCTGTTCAAGTCCTGGATTCCAGTTCTTTCAGGTTTATACTCATTTGCTGGGTCAAATGGTGATTCTATGATTAACTTTTTGAGGAAGCGCTGTACCGTTTTCCATAGTAGCTGCCCCATTTCCATCAGCAAGCATTCCAATTTCTTCACAAGCTCCTCAACTTTTGTTATTTTCTGTTTTTTCCCCCTTCGTAATAGCCATCCTGATGAGTGCGCAGTGGTACCTCATTGCGGTTTCGATTTGCATTTCCTTAATGACTAATGGTGTTCAGCCTCTTCTCCTGTGCTCATTGGCCATTTGTGTCATAGTCTTTGGCGAAATGTCTCCTCAAGTTCTTTGCCCTTCCTCTTCTTTAAAAAAAATGTTTTCTTATTCTTACAGATGGTTTTTGCCAAGTCTTCCTTTATCTTAGGTATTTTTATTATTATGCTCTTTAAAATTTTTTTGTCCTCCTCTTCCAATCATTCTGCTTTGGGGGGTAAATGATATTTCTTTGGCCGTCTTTATTTCAGAATGGCTGTCCTTCTCAGGAATCTGGCTACTTTGGCCTTGGTGGGTTCAGGACCCCATAGGAATGTCAAAGGCCAGGCCTGTGTCGATCCCAGAGTCTAATGGGAGGGGAGGGATGGAGCTCAAGGGATCAGGATTTGCCACCACAAATCTGCCATGTTGACATAAGAATTATTTTGAGCTGAAGGCACTTGAGTTCCTGAAATCCCTTATCTGCCTGAAAGCAGAGTCTCCAAAGAGAACTCCATTGTCATAAAGCCCCTCCGGGATTATTTTTCTTGGAGTCTGCACCACCCATCCAGAAACTGTCACAAACGGTCATATCTCCATCTATTCCTCTAAAGGCCCATTTATCTTTCCAAAAAGTCATTTGCCTTTCCCAAAATGTCCTTTCTCCCCATCCTTTTCCGCTACTAAATTAGATGAAGAGACCCCAAATTCTAACCCCCTCTGAGTTATCCACTTCTGGGTACTCCCATGTGTATGCACAAGCTAATACATTTTCCTCTTTGTCAACCTGTCCGTTCAAAGCTGCGGCTGGAGACCCTAGGAGGAGAGAAGGAAAAAGAATTCTCCATTGCCTATAGAACCCAGGGTGTTGAGGTCCAGATCCCACAGAATCACTCCCTTTTTTTTTTTTTTTTTTTTTTTTTTTTTTTTTGCGGTTCACGGGCCTTTCACTGTTGTGGCCTCTCCCATTGCGGAGCGCAGGCTCCGGACGCGCAGGCTCAGCGGCCGTGGCTCACGGGCCCAGCCGCTCCGCAGCATGTGGGATCTTCCCGGACCGGGGCACGAAGCCGTGTCCCCTGCATCGGCAGGCGGACTCTCAACCACTGTGCCACCAGGGAAGCCCACTCCCTTTTTTTTTTCCCTCCCTGAAGCTCTGGTCGGGGTTGTATCTCTGACCCTCAGCAGCCTTGGAAGGAGCCAGTCCCCTCAGGCCCCTGTGCTGTGGGTGCTTGGGGGTGCTGCCTGAGGTTGGGGATGTGTCCTCACCTGTTTTTCTCATATCTTCACCCTAGCGAGGATCATGTAGTGCTCGGCTTATCTCACAGAGGCTAGGGGCAGGGGCCTAGCCTGATGGGCCCACGATGACTGTTCTAAGGATGGCAGAATGGCGGCCAGAGCAGAACTTTAAAGTGCCCTAACCTTTCCTCTCACTGCCATCTCTGGGGGTCTTCCAGCACCCCAGCGCCAGCCCCACTCCAACCAGTAAGAACAAAGGTCTACCCATACCAGGCCTGGACTGCACCTACTGCCGACACTAGTATGACCCTGTGCTATTTCTCTGTCTTCACTAACTTTATTTTTCCAGGTAATTGCTCGGTTGTTCTTATAGAAATTTCCAGAAAGACTATGAACTTTTCGATGGAAAACATCAGAAGCCGGTTTGTGCCCTCAGATTCGTTGAACCCTTGGCCTCAGAATCAGAGTCATGGCCCCTGCGTGGTCCTAGTCAAGCTTTCCCCATTCGGAAGACCCGCCTGAAACCAGCTTCCAGTTCTCAGTTAGTGTTGACGGTGTCCTGCCCGCTCTGAGACGCTGCCAGACCTTTGGAGGGGGATGCTCCCCTTGGCCGTGGTGGGCAAAGCCCGGTCATCTCAGCAGGTTGTTGTTTGGGAGGAACCTTTGATGCCGGGCATTGCTTACGCCGTTCTTTGGTTTTCGGAACCTTCTGACCTCGTGGTTCTTGGTGTTTGCTCCTCTGACCCGTGCTTCTCTTGCTTTGTAATTTCTCCAGGTCGATTTTAGGGGAGGGGGCACCAGGCAGTGACAGTTTGCCATCTTGACAGGAATCTCCTTCCAGCAGCATCAAATCAGTGGCATCACAGGGAGCTCACACTGTTACTTGGTAGATTGTCCAGGACAGCAGGCCGGTGTCTGAGGCTGCACCCTGCCAGTTTCTAGGCTTGTGTAATCAAAGCCGCCACTTCCATTTTATATTTTCCCATGACTGACCCTGAAATCCAGCTAATCCTGACGGGCATTTCAGTTTCAATCAGGAGGGAAATCCGTTAATCACGTGACTAGAACACGATGGTGATCTAATGATGGAGTAATAATGTCACCTTCATTATTCCTGCTCTTTGCAACTCTTTTAAAAATATAAAGTCTGTAGGCAGTGAATAATTATATACCGCTAGATGTTTTGGTGGTTTAAAAATGGCTTATTTTCTAATTCTGGGTATCTGGTTAGTGTAATGGGCATTTTTATTCATATGCAGTCAGAAAGCCAAGTATTTACAAAAATTAAATATGGTGTTGAAGTCATGGCTGTTTCAGCTGTAATTACTGACTGTGAGAGCACTGGTGATTCCACTCCTGCTAAGGCTCCTGTCTTAGCTAACTTGCCCTTGAAACTGGGGCAAAGACAGTGGGGGAAAAGGTCATACTCAGGACTTGAAGCCAGGCGGACCCGAGTTCAAGTCCTGGCTGTGTCCCCCACTTGGTGTGATGCAGATCAAGGTCGTGACCTTACTTATCCTTGGTTTCCTCAGATGTAAAGAAAACATTTGTAGCTCATAAGGTTTTCAGCAGGAACCTTGCTGTTATTGTTTTGTAATTGCTGCTTTGAGAGACAAGATGGTTCACTGGAGACTGGGGACAAGTATTAGAACTTCCATTTGTATTTATATTTCATCCTTTTCTGACATTCTAGTTTCTTTTTTTTAATTTAATTTTTTTACACAGCAGGTTCTTATTAGTTATCCGTTTTATACATACTAGTGCATATATGTCAATCCCAACTTCCCGATGCTCCCACCACCTCCACCCCCATTCTATTTTCCGTTTACTTGTCACAGTGTACATAATGTGGTACTTTAGTTTTATTCACTACTTAACAATCTATAAAAGATAAAAGTGCATTTATTGAGGTTGCATACTCTAAATATTTTACTGGTGGGTGGCACATTAAAAAAATTGGGAGATCACTGCCCTGGACTGTCTGAGCCCTCTGGTCATTCTAGTTTGAGTTGCAAATTAATTCTCGGAAATCCTTTCTTATCAGCCCAGTCAGCATCTCAAGAGCTTGGGTGTTAGCAGTTGGGAGATCAGGAGGTTGGAATTCTGGGTCTGAGAACTAACCTCTCTACTTTCATGGCCTTCCTGTCACACGTGTGCAGTTCTAAGGGCCAGCCTGATGCCCTCAGTGAGATCTCTGACATTCTTTGAGGTCTCTGCTTCTAGTTCTGGCAGAACCTACATCTAACTTAGCCGTTTCTTCATCCTTTATTATAAAGAGCAGGACGTTTCATGGTTGAAAGTGCCTTCTAGTCTTTCTTTCCCTTGTAACCCATGACCTCTCAGCCTTAGCTTCTGCATCTTTCAAGTGATATTGGGCTGGCCAAAAAGTCCGTTTGGGCTTTTCCCGAGTAACTGTCTTGCCTGCCTCAACGGGCTGTTGTAAAGAATAAAAAAGAGCTGGTATCATGTCAAACTGAATCTACAGGACACCAAAGACAAGAAGACATTAAAGGCAACAAGAGGAGAGTCAGATTGCTTTCAAAGGCATGACAATTTATACTAAGAGATTTCTTCTCTTTCTCCTCCTTCCTTTTGTGGATGGTGGAAAAGCTTATTCTATTAAGAACTCACCAGCTCTGCCCTGTTTAGATAATCCCGCAATCTCGTTGGCCGCACCCAAAGCCAAAGTCAAGGCCAATTCCAGTGCCGCCTTCTCTCCGTCAGGCCAGGTGAGGGCACGGCCTTGGCCACACCAGCATCAGAGAGTCTCTTCACAGCTCATCTGATCTGATGCTTGTCGGCCTTGACGTCCATGGAGAGCACCGGTGTGCAGCTGTTCTCCATCTTCATGGCGGACTCTGTGGCTGGGGAAACCTGATGACAGCATATGGGTCAAGTTGATTATTCAGGGTGCATTTTTTTCAGGGTACTTGGATACCTCAGAGTTGCAATGTCTTGGGCTGCCGGAACGTGGGTGACATGGAACAAGTTCTCCTTCATTCCTCTCATCATTTTTGGTTGTTGGTGGTGACTATGGGCGCCTTTTCTGTATTACTTTCTTGGCTTTGTTTTGACTTCCTGTTCTGGAGGTGTAGGGGGTTTCATTTTTCGCTCTCAGTACGATTTGTAAAAAGGCAGTACAGCTAACTTCTTAATAGCAACAGTGGAAGCCAGAAGAGAGTGTACTTTCAAAGGGCACTATGTATCTGTAATATATAGCTGGGAAATATAACTGGAAATCTAGCGTGTTATATGCAGAAACATTATTTTACAAGAATAAGGGTAAATTACAGACATTTCAAGACAAAAATGGAGAGCTTATCACAAACACGATCTCACTAAAGGAAATTCTAAAAGCAGAGGGCTCCTTCTAGATGGAAGATCTGAAATGTAAAAAGAGATGGAGGGCAAAGAAGTTGGTAAGTATGTAAATCCAAGCAGCCTTTGATTATACCAAAACAACAACAGTAGTAATAATTACTAATTTGCAAGATTAAAGAAATGAGGTAGAACAAATATACTAGAAAATTTAGCATATGAATTATAAGGTTCTTTTGTTTGGAAGGAAGATACAATTATTATCTTCAGGTTTTATTAAGTATGCATTTTTTAGTGTACTAGATTTTTTGTTTGTTTTTCTTTTTTTGATTATTCTTATTGAAGTATAGTTGACGTACAGTATTATGTAAGTAGCAGGTATACAATATAATCTAATTGCAGGCAAAATAGAGGTTAAGAAATTACTGGAGATAAAGAGGGTTATTGCATATTAATAAAAGAATTCATCAGAAAGATATTATAACTCGAAACTTGTATTTACCTAGTAATATCGCCTTAAAATATATAAAGCAAAAGTTGATTTAAGAAAAGAACTATAAGAGGAAGTTGACGAATCTACCATCAAATTGGAAGATTTAACTGTACCGCTCTCATTAACTGATAGGGAAAGCAGATAAAAAATTCGGTTTGTACATAGAAAATTTGAAAAGAATACATTTAGAAAGCTTGATGTAATATATATATCAATATATAGAAAATTGCATCCAATGGATAAATGACATTATTTTCTTTTAGCTTTTTAAAAAAGCTTTATACTATGGAAAATTTTTTTACTGTACGGAAGTGGAGAAAATAGCTTATTAAGCTCTCATGTGCATATCCCCAGCTTAAACGATTTATGAACTCATGACCGGTCCTGGTCATCCATCCCCATCCACTCCTCTATCCTGGATTATTTTTGAAGCAAATCCCAGACAGCTTACAATTTTACCCATAAGTACTTCAGTATGTATCTTTAAAAGATAGAGACAGTCTAAAAATATAATCATAATACCATTATTACACTTAAAAACTGATGTTAACAATGAATCCTTATTAGGTAGTAGTTAGAGTTCAAATTTCTCCAATTCTCATACATATAGTTTGTTCGACTCACACTGTGATTTGACAATGTGTCTCTTGGGTCTCTTGTAATCTATAGACACGTCTCTGTGGTTTCTTATTTTTCCTTGCAATTTATTTATTTATTTATTTATTTATTTATTTTTTGAGGCACACGGGCCTCTCACTGTTGTGGCCTCTCCCGTTGCGGAGCACAGGCTCCGGACGCGAGGCCCAGCGGCCATGGCTCACGGGCCCAGCCGCTCTGCGGCATGTGGGATCTTCCCGGACCGGGGCACAAACCCGTGTCCCCTGCATCGACAGGCAGACTCTCAACCACTATGCCACCAGGGAAGCCCGCAATTTATTTGTCGAACAAACTGGTTTGTTTGTTGTGGATTTTGCCTATTGCATGCCCGTGGTGTTTAACATGTTCTTCTATACTCTTTTTCCTGTAAATTATTAATTGGATCTAAAGGCTTGATCAGTTTTAGACTAAATTTTTTTAGGCAAGGCTACTTCATAGGGTATTCTTTTTTTTTTTTTAAGTTTTTATACTTTTGTTTGTTTATTGTTTTCTTTTTCATTTTCATTCATAGGATATTCTTGTACTCTTCAATTAAGAGGCACATAATGACTGGTTCTTTATTTTGGGGGGATGTCAGTAGCTATTGATGATCATTACTTATATCCATTAATCCATTAGGAATTGTGAAATGGTGATAGTTTAATTCTATAATTCCCTCAATTATCAGCTAGAATACGGGGGTAAAAATAGCCTTGTCCTCAACAAGCAGGCATACAGTTTGTAGAGGAAAGGCAGGATAAAGTCAAATGCACTTTAATACTCCAACAGTCTATTAAAGAGAATGATATTAAAAATAGCACTTAGAGTATAAATAATAATAAGTGCATAGAAATAAATTTAAAAGTATGTAATGCCAAGGTTGAGAAAAATGATATAATTTTTACTAAAATTGCTGCCAAGGTGCCAGCCACATTCTGGTTCTTAAGCTGGGTTGTGGGTATGTGGGCGCCTGTAGCCCTGGTCGTCTTTACACGCTACACACTGGTTATAAATATGCTTCTATGTCTATTTATATCTACTAATATCTTCTATACCTACTCAGTGAAAGCAGCGGTTCAAACACTTTGAGTTTACAAGGGAGCATCACAGTTGCCTCTTCTTGGGCAGCCCTGCCTGCACCTTATAGCTGCTGTCTGAGCTTGTAATTGCTAACCAGAGTCGACTCTGTGCAGTCCCTGCTCCCACACACAGTGTTTGGTGTAGTCTGGACTTCTGGAGCGAGGATGGGATGGTGTCAAGGACCGCAAGGAGCGAGGCGGAAAACGGACGCTTTCCACAAAGACCTCAGACGCGGGGAGTTGTCTGTGTCCTTCCAGAGCCCGTCCGGACCATTTTGTCTAAGAGTAGCCTAGCCAAGCTGATGCTAGGCCCTGCTCGGCCCTGGCAGGTGCTGCATCCGACAGACAAATCACCAGACACCAAGCTTGGTGAGGAGGAGATAAGAACGGAATCCAGAAAGTCGATGCACCATCATGCTGTCTTACCTATAGTTGTCAAGGTTACCAGAGCCTCGTGTTTCTTGGTAACCACTCCTCCCAAAATAGCCACCACTGGTGCCAGCCAGCCAACTGCATCCTGTGTCACAATCATCTTTTACACTGCTTTGAGGAGCGGGCAAGGAGGCCCCTTTACGTGGGATAAGATTTTACAGAGCACACAGACCGCTCCTCAGCAGATCTTTACCGTAGCTGGGTAAGCCCCATTTTTCAGGTGACAAAACATCCTCGGAGAGGTTAAGTGACTTGCCCAATGCCAGATGACTCTCAGGTTTCAGAACTGAATGGAAAGTCCAGGTTTTTCTGAGGCCGTTGATAGCCCACATGCTGCCTCTCCCGGCTGAAGTCCTGTTACCCTACAGGAGAGGGCTGTGAGATAGAGGCAACTGGGAAGGTTTGAGTATGTTGGGCTGAGGTTCTATTTTTGTAGTTGATACGGCTACTACCCCCCTTCTTCCTCACCATCTGAACCCCAATTTTGTTCAGGTGGGGGGCCTCCCAGGAAGTTGAGGCTGATTAGTTGTGGTGATAATTCTGTCCCCCTTGCTAGTGATTGTTGAAATGCAGAATGTGACCCAGCCTCGGCCAGTGGAGGTGGGATAAGTCTGCGGGGCGGAAGTTCTCTAAGGAACGAAATTACCAGGAGGCAATGCCCCTTCTCTAGGCCTGCGTCCCTTTGCATGGGATGGAGCCTATTTGATGGCCACGAGGAGGTACGTTGCTGGTGATGGCCAAGTGGAAGGGTGGAAAGCCCTTGGTCTGGCTCTGAGAGGTCTCCTCTTCTCGAAGCCAGGCCCCCTCCATCTGGTAGCGTCTTGTTCATCTAGGTGCAGTCAAAGGGATCATCTTGCATCCCTTTGACTGTGCCTATGGCCCCCTGCTGTGCCGTTGGGCTCTCTTCAGATGTGTCCTTCCAGTTCCGCTGGGCTGTGAGCCCCCTGGTCCTGGACGTTTGTCCCTCAACTTCCCCCACCCCCAGTCCAGTTTCTCCATAGTAGAAGAGCTGGTGGGGAAGTCACTGGGGGCAGGGCTGGTTCTCCTGACTTGGGGATCCCTAGTGGGAGGTATCTGCACCCCCTTGCGTGGGGGACTCCCTGGTGACTCTCTGCAGACGGTCTTAGCTTGGGTCCTCAGCTTGGGTCTTACCGTTGAAGCACAAGTATTGTCCCACGCAGCACCTTCGGAGGGTAGACTTGTGTCGGAAACTCTTTCAGTTGGAAATCCTTCACGGTATAGACAATGATCACCAATTTGGAGGAAGTTACTATGCAGAAAGCTATCACTCTTAAAAAGGACTGACACTTTATTCACCTTTATTAAGTGCCTGATTGCTAAATGTCTGGTTTGTGCTGAGCTTTGGGCTCAAAGGGAACGTTATACAGAAATAGTTAGGTTGCGGCTCCTACTCTGGCAGCCCGGCGGAGAGGATGCATGCCCACAGTGGGCTCTGCCAGGTAACAGAGGATCACAGGTGCTGTGAGGGGTGTCCAGCACTGCACTGTCGGGGCGACTTGGCCGGGGAGGGGCCACAGAGGGCGGTGGGGGGGGGAGATGCTGACTGGTTGTTTGAGTTGCAAGGGGATGAGATTGGGGGTGGCCAAAAGCAGGGTGGGCTGGAGGATCACGCATTTGGAAGTTTGTGTCCAAAGTAGTGGGAAGGGTAGAGCGAGTGTGAATCGTCAGGTCCCCAAATGCCAGGTGAAAGATCGGGGACTTTATTTGGCCTGGGAAGACTTTGAAGGGGTTCCAGTGGGAGGCTGAGACATCATTGTCGAGGCTGTGGTGGGACAGGTGAGTTGAGGGAGTTGTGAAAGAGGGAGACCAGTTGGGAGTCTGCGGGCATCCACGTGAGGGCTACGGGTGAGTGAAGGAGGTGCGGAGCTGAAGTGCCTGCATCCTAATCCTGGTTTGGCCCCTTAGTTGATGTCACCTTAGTCAAGTCATTTCTCCTTTCCAGGTTTTTATTTTCTCACTGCAGACAAAGTGGAGAGACACAGCGATGCCTCTATGCATGAGATGGAAAAGAAATCTAAATGGGCCATAGTCACGGACAGGATGTAGGGGCAGGAGGGAAGGCTCCAAGACGTCTTCCCAGTTCTGTGCATCTATTATCCAGGAGAGTGGAGCCCCAGTTTGCTCACGGTGGGAAGAAAGCAGGAGAGAATGGATGGGAGTGACCGATGGCCTCCCAAGGATGGCCTCTGTAAGGAAGGGGAGAGGCAGAGACAGTAGGACAATCCTTTTAAGGCCTTCGCAACCAAAGGACTCACAGTAATGGCTTTTCGATAGCACAACCTCAGCTGCCAAGTCCATGAGTGTTTAGAACCCAGATGTGCACGTGTCTGCAGCTGCTTGTTTTTCTATCTTTTCTGTAACTTTTTTGCTTGATTCCTGAGCATGGATCAGAGTTAATGAAGCAATTCTATTATGAAACCACTTAGAAGACAATGTACTTGGGTTTGAATGGGATAATTAGACATTGGGGGAAAAGCGTTTGTAAGAGAATTACATATAAATCTCACGCATTCCCCCCTTGTACCACATCCATGAAAAAAATTGGATCACTCAAAGAGCTCAGAAACGAGCTAGTTCATGCATTGTGGTAAAAAGCAAACTCATTTCTATTTCCAGAGGAATGCTTTATGAAACACTTCAAAATGTAGATCTGAAACTCCATTTCTGGTTTAACATCTACTGAGACGGCTAAAATCATTTTTCGCTTTTGAAGAAGCGTGTGGTGCTGCGGAAAGCCATGAGGCTTTGCTTTGGCAGAGCCAATACCCGCTAGGACACTGGGATGCCTTTCTATTCTGTGCTGTGAATCATCAAATGTATTTTAGGTTATGTTTTTGTTGATGGAGAAGTGGAGGCTTTTGGTTATGGTGGGATGTGGAAGGGACCAGGGTGGGGGACTCTCCCCCAGGGAAGGGTCTGGTAAGAGCTCAAGGAGGCCTTGTGGTGTGAACTTGGGCTCCCAGTCTTGCTTCCTGCTGGCAGACACAGAGCGAGGGACCTTGACCTTGGCATCAACCCACATTTGGGTGGCTCAGAAATTTACAAGGCTCATTCTCAGGCATTACTTCCCTGGTTTTAGATCCCCCTCAGAAACAGGTGCAAATAGTTTCCTTCCAAGGGTGGGCATTGCTCACACACTCAGAGTCAGGGTGAATTTGAGTTGTGCCCAGCTCCAAATTTGCCTGGACTCTAAGTGCCAAGTTAGACCTACACATGCGTGTATAAATAAGGGATCGGACGCAGGACCGGAGGCAACTTGGAAGGGTGGCAGGAGCAATGGATTTGGAGCCAGGAAGATCTGAGTTCAAACCTGGCTTGGTCACTCACTAGATACTTGACCTTGGGCAAGTTAATTAGCCTCCCTGAGCCTTATTTTCCTTTTCTGTAAAAAAAGAGCTGGTTACAATACCTTCTTCTTAAGGGTGTTAGGAGGCATAAATGAGACACAGGAAGTTAGTGGAAGCCCTAACTTGGAGTTTACTCGCAAACCTGCCGTGTCCCCAAGGGGGTGCGATCAGAGCACTGGAGGACCCTGAACTCTCATGTCACGTGTTGATGGTGACAGACTGCTGGCTTAGCCCAGAGACAAGACCCTCCCACTCCCAGAGGCTGCTTTGCTCTGCACAATCTAGTGGAGACGTAACAGAGTGTAATGAGCCTCGAGGGGGCTTCAGTGGAGTCATTTCTGAGTCTCAGCCCTTCCTCGCCCCGTGCCTGGCCCGTGGCCTCCGTCAATAACTGCTGGATGGACTGAATTGGAAGGGGGACTGAAGGAGCCTCAGATGAACAGAGAGAGGAAAATGCACATCTCCCCTTTTCCACCTCCTCCTTCGTCTGTCCCTCACTCCTCTTTGCCTTTGTGTAACTTCTCTCTCTGGCTGACACAGTGTTCAAACAGCTCTAATTATTTAGTTGTCATTTTGAATGTAACTGTTTGCCCGTGAATCGATTCACGTATTTAACACAGTTTATTCAGATGTACTTTCTTACATTGTACTTTGACATGGGAACCGGTTTTCATGTCAGAAGACCCTGGCTGGAGTTCAAGGACTGTTACTCAGTAAGTCTGGGGACCTGCCCCCCATCGAACTCCATCTTCCCTCCTGGGAAATGGGCAGATGCCATTCCACCTCCTCGGCGTTCTGAACACTCTGTGTCAACTGGGAAGGTGTGAGGGATTCTTGGTAGAACAGATGCCTTCCGGAGGGAAAGGGCAGTTGCCCCCTGGAGAGGAGTGATGAGCGCCAGGCGTTTACAAGGCAGGATCTTCAGACTGGGAAGAATTGCTTTAAGAGTTTCTGGAAGCTCCCGGGGAGTACTTGTGCCCCATAAATTCTTTAAGAGTTTCTGGAAGCTCCCGGGGAGTACTTGTGCCCCATAAATTCTTTAAGAGTTTCTGGAAGCTCCCGGGGAGTACTTGTGCCCCGTAAATTCTTTATGAGGAAGTTAAACCAGCAGGCCTGGCGCTACAGCAATTCCCAGTTCTTTTATACACTCTGTGATGTCCTTGGGAGATATTAAAGCAATTTTTCCCCCTAAAATATTGAACAACGAGGAAGACAATCCTTATGAGGTTGCTCCATTGAACTCTGAGCTATCTGGTGTTCGAAAAGTCTTGTATTAGTCTGCTCAGGCTGCCATAGCAAAATACCCTAAACTGGCTCGTTTAAACACCAGAAATTATTTTCTCATAGTATTGGAGGTTGAAAATCTGAGATCAGGGTGCCAGCACGGTCAGTTTCTGCTGAGGACCATTTTCCTGGCTTGCAGATGGCCATCTCCTGCTGTGTCCTCACATGATGGAGAGAGGGTGCCTGTGTCTCTTCCTCTTCTTATTAGGGCACTAGTCCTATCTGGTCAGGGCTCACCCTATGACCTCATTTAACTTTCATCACCTCCTTAAAGGCCCCGTCTCCAGTACAGTTACATGGGCTTCCACACATGAATTCTGGGGGAGGGACACAATTCAGTCCACAGTCAAGGACAAGTGTTGAGTAGTCCACGTAGGTGGAAGGAGCTGGGGCTTAGGAGTCAGAATGATCTGGGTTCAAACCCAGCGCCGGTGCCTGTAGCTGAGGGGCTTGGGTAAGTTATTAATCCTTCCGAGCCTGTTTCCTCTTCTTTAAAGTGTGGAAAATGGGATCATAGCTCCCAGAGCTTGTGTAAGGGTTAGGCAGGGGACTGACTGCGCATTGAAGAAGTTGAGCTATCTTTAGAGTCTGCCTCTGCTCCCCATTCTGGAAGCCTGTAATTCTGAGACGAGAACACAGTGTCTAGGAGGGGCCCCAGGCTCTGTTCCATCCTAATGAGGATAATAATACCTGTCGAGGTTGTTAAGATGAGCTAAGATACCACATGGTGAAATACCTAATTCAGTTCTCAGCAGGTAGCAGATACCCAACAAATGTTCTTGCACCATGGCTCCAGGTGAGACCTGAGTTGGGAGGATGTCAGTCCACAAAGATTTACTGAGCATTTACTATGTGCCAGGCACGAGAGACATAACAGTGCGAAAGACAGGCATGGCCCCTGCTCTTACGGAACTTAGAGCCTTTGGGGAGAAGGGAGACGTGAACCAGATTATCACAAAGGCTTGTGTCTCTGGTATTGGGTCCAGACCCACCTGGCGGGGGCCTGCTGCGGCATAGACGGTGTCCTCCAGCAGGGTCACCCTCAGGTCCTTCGGGCTCATCCCTTCCAGGGGAGGGGCCCCGGGTGGGAGAGTGCCGGCATTCCTGCCCTAAGTCCGCGGAGCCTCATCACATGCCAGCCCAGCTTGCAGCTACGCGAGCCCTCTCGATCGATCCTCTCCTGTTTTTGTGTCCTCGGGGCAGCCACTGTGGGTCTCCACGAGTCACTGAGCCACTCCTAACCCCCGTCCTTCTCACGGTGGGGAAGAGCATTCCATGTATAACAAACACATGTCCGTCCGGGAACGAGGGGCCTCGGTTGCTGATACTACGTATGCACAGCAACTGCAAGTTTCTACCCTCTTGGGGGTGCTGAGAGTCTCATAGTCTGCAGAACGCAAGGGATGGATCAGGTGGCGTGAGGCCAGATTTGGCATCACCCAGATTTGGCAAAAGCAAGAAAAGGGGACATAAGTTTGTCACCTTGACTACCTGCTTAGGTTGGCCTTTATCTTGGCAGAGGGCTTAATAGAGTAGAAGTTTGAACTGTTGCCTGGAGAGTTTATGGAGGCCTCCCTGAATTGTTCTGATCCTCTCTCCTCCTCACCCATAAGTGAGGGTCAGCAACAAACAGATGTTTCCTTTGGAAGAAATAGAAAAGCCTTGGGACTGGTGGGCTTGCTGCCTTAGTGAGCTCCTACTCCTTTGTTCTTCGGTTACTTTATCTCTGTGAACACCTGTATTTAGATGCTGGGGCAGAGGCTGCGAGCTGCCCTTCTTTCTTTTGGCAACAGGAGCCCCTGAGTTTTAAGCAGGCTTATGTCAACCTTAACCCTAAACCTAACCACAGACCACATTTCCTAGCTTCCCTTGCAGCTATCTGTGTCCATATGATTAACTTTCGGCCAATAGGATGGGAAAGGAAGTGGTGCGTGCCATTTCCAAATTATTATAATTTTGAAACCAGATTACTATTTTTACTTTATTTTTATTATTATTATTATTATTTTGCAGTACGCGGGCCTCTCACTGCTGTGGCCTCTCCCGTTGCGGAGCACAGGCTCCGGACGCGCAGGCTCAGCGGCCATGGCTCACGGGCCCAGCCGCTCCGCGGCATGTGGGATCTTCCCGGACCGGGGCACGAACCCGTGTCCCCTGCATCGGCAGGCGGACTCTCAACCACTGCGCCACCAGGGAAGCCCAGATTACTATTTTTATATTACTAGTTTGTATATTCTAGAAGATCAATGTACTTTTTAAAGTATGTAAGCTACTTGCCCTGCTCACTCTTTCCACCCTTCCTGGGCTGGGACGTTGAGGGGGTTCTGAGGGGCCAGGGTTCACCATGTAGATAGTGATGACAGCCTCGGGGATGGCAGAGCACAAGGCAAGGAATTTGGGTCCCTAAAGGACCTCACTGAGCAGAGGTACCTGCCAGTCCTGGCCCACTGCCCGCATTCAGACCGTTATGTGAAAGAGAAGCACGTGTCTATTTTAAGTCCCTGTATTTGGGGGCCTCTGACACAGCAGTGTAGACTAAACCCTAAATAATTTACACGTTAGCAGAGTCAAGGTGTGGTTAGGCATCCAGTTTTCTGTAATATGGTTCCATGCTGGATGCTGTTTAGAATTATATTATTTATTGCTACCCCTAACATACGTAGGTTGCAAAGACTTCCTAAGATATCACAGTGGACAAATTCTACCCATCTTGCTTATAATTTTGGATTCCTTTTAATGTTAAAACCAAGTATATGCCAGGTAGCACTTTTGGAAGATATAATTCTTGACAAGCTTGTGTCCTTACTTAGATCAGGCACTGAAAGTTATATAATCTGGCGAATTTCCTGTACGCTTTGACTTCCAGGAAAGTTAGAGCCGGGTAAATTTAATGCTTACTATAATAAACCTATGTTAGCATAAGGTTCTTTTTATTGTGTTTCTTCCCCTACATACAGTTCATCTTTGCTCGTTTGTGTGTTTGTTAAGGGACTTATTATACCCACCGTCACACCTCTTGCTGCCTTGCCCATGCTGTTCCCCCTGCCATGCATGTCATTTCCCCGGTGCACTCAAAAGCCCCCTCTTTCCTTATGACGCACTTGAAGCGTTTTCTCTCTGCACTGACAGCCTTCCATACAGGGCGCTCCTAGACTTCCACTCGAGCTTCTGTCGTGCTGACTTTGCTTTGGCTTGTTGACAGCTTCTGTTAGAGTGTGAGCCTGTTGTGACCCTCACTGCTAATTGCCCTCTTTACAGGTAGGAGTACGTTTGTCCTAGATTGATTTTTTGTACGTCGATCTCCTGCAAAACTCATGGAGACTCTAGCAAAAGCCATGAGCTTGAGGCGGTCGATTCTGGTAGGTTCCTGAGGTGGCCATGCCATAAAAGCTGTAATGGAGGGGCTGGTGGTGTCCTAACCATGGATGCTGAGATGGAGCCAATATCCCACCGTGACATATACTGATGTTGGATCCTAGTCTCTGATCTGGCTCAGGAGGAACCAGCACGCCTCTAACTGTGCAGCTAAAAAGCCTCACAGCCCAAGGGCCACTGTCCATCCCTCCCCCAGATTCTGATGCCCTGCTACGGCTCCATGGGTCCCCTCGATAAACAGGCTCCAGAGGACCAGGTATGTGTGCTGTCTGCCTACTTACCTGCTTACTTCCACACCTGGGATCCATTCTCCATTTCTTCCTCTTAGTAACAGAACCTCATGAAATTTTTTTGGCACACGCGGCTACCCAAATAAAGGCAATTTTCCCCAGCTACTCTTGCAGCCCATGTGACCATATGACTAAGAAGTAGCCGATGGAGTATGCACAGAAGTGATGTGCACAAATTCCAGATCACATTTGTATTAGGAGATTGTGTGCCTCCCCCCAACCCCACCCCATCCTCCTACTGCCTGTCCTCTGGGCTGGAATGTGCAGGTGATGATCTGAGTGAATTTTGACCACAGTATGACGATAACACCCTTGAGTGTGACAAAGCAGTAAGACAGGCGGGCCTTGGATGCTGGAAATATTCTGTATCTTGATCCGGGTGCCGGTTACACAGGTGTATACACATATAAAAATTAAATGAGCTGCCCTCTTAAGAGTTCTGTGCTTTACTGTACGTAAGTTATACCACAGTAAGAAAAAACACAGAAGGAACCTGGTTCCCTGAATGACCCTGTGGAGTAGAATTCATCTCTGAAGTTTTGTAACAGAGAAAAATAAACTGCTATATGGTTTGGGCCTTGTATTTGGAGAATTTTTGTTCTAGCCACCTAGCTTGTACCTTAACTGATATATTTCTTAAGTGTAGGACTTTAAAATGTTTGTCCCCATGATTTCCGCAGAGCTTGATGACTAAAAGATGCTCAAATATCTGTTTAACGAATGCACATTTTTGTATGTTTTTTATCAGTATGTTATATAAATTTGGAAAATGGAAAGAGTTACAGCATTAAGGAGAGAGCACCTCTTCCCACACAGAGTGGGGCCCTGAAGTGGTTAGTGTAGCTCCTCAACTCACCTCCTTCCCAGGCACGTCCTTTCAGTGCGATCTGCTATAGCAGTTTTCGATTTGCTTTGGTAAATGACAAGGACTTTCTGAGACAGGAAGTGCTGCCTGCTCTGCTCTGCTGATGGGTGAGAAGTGGGTGTGGATGTAACGCGGGGAGCTGGGGTTGACCCCCGAGTGCTGATTCATGCCCCAGGACTCACCACCATTCGGTGCTCTGCAGCCACCAGGCTCTGGGCCACGGGGAAAGGTGTAAAGGGTGCCTCAGGAGCAGCCAGGCAGGCAATGCTGCACCTAAGTCCCCAGGGCAGGTTGTGAAACAGCAGGAGGAAGGGCTGACAGCATGGCCGGCAGCCTGCTGTGCCCCAGCGGCAATTGCTCTCTGGTTGGGTTGGGAACACTGGCTTCTGTGATTTGGGCTGTGCCAGGGGCTGGGACTCGAAGAGGAAGGACACACACTGTCCTGCCCTCAAGTGACTCACAGTCTAGCTGGCAAGACATGCCCTGGACAAACATCAAAATAAAAACAGTGCTCTTTTATTTATCTGATTAAATGTCTGGCACTTTTCATATATTATTTTATTTTCATGAAAGTCTGACAGAGTATTGCTTATACATGAGAAAACAGAAAGTTGGAGAGGTAAAGTGAGGGCCCAAGGTCAGAGCCAGGAGGCCACACTGAATTGGACCTGAGGACACAGGCCCATCTCTCTGCACTGGGTCCCACTCTGGCTGCGGCCACCCCTCGCTGGAGACCAGGGGTAAGGACTGCGGTAGGGCCCTCTGCAAGGTGCTGGGATAGGGCTTCCCTAGGCCCTGACCTTGGCCTCAAAGAATGAGTGGTAACCCACCCAGGGACAGAAGGTGGGTTTGGGTGGGAGAGGGGGTCATTCTAGACAGCAGGGGCAGCACGTGCAAAGGCCCAGAGGAGAGAAAGCAGGGTGCATTTTAGTGTCGTATAACTAAAGCTCTGGTGTGCAAGGGGTAAGGAGGGTGGGAGGTGAGGCCAGAGAGGCGAGCAAATGTCCTGTGGTGCCTCCCTTTGGGGTGAGCCCCTGGAGGTGGAGCGTTAGTCATGCATCAGTAGGATGACACCACCGCCAATCAGGGGCGCTCATTCCT
Source organism: Neophocaena asiaeorientalis asiaeorientalis (assembly GCF_003031525.2). Taxonomy (NCBI): domain Eukaryota; kingdom Metazoa; phylum Chordata; class Mammalia; order Artiodactyla; family Phocoenidae; genus Neophocaena; species Neophocaena asiaeorientalis. The sequence goes on along the minus strand of NW_020172455.1, from coordinate 2,684,790 downwards.
TCCTTCCTTCTTTCACTGACCAGGAGCAGGGCTCTCTGTGGGGACTGGCGGTGGACCCGTGGGAGGGAGTGTCATGCCTGGAGGTGCGCCCAGGCTGTGTGGGCCCCCTGGTCCCTCTTTCTACGTCATCTCCCTGGGGGACCACAGGTGAGTCCTGAAGATCCCTCTTTCCCAAAGAGTTCTGTGGTAAAAATCCATTGAGAAAATGAGGCTTATTTCCTCCTTTTTGGACATTCTTGCAGGTCAGCTTATTAAAGTCACTGAGAAGTACAGAATTATTTTGAACTTGGTGTACCAGTTTCCCTAAGCTGCCGTAACAAAGTACCACAAACTGGGTGGTTTAGAACAACAGAAATGTCTTCCCTTACAGTTCTGGAGGCTGGAAGTCCCAGATCAAGATGTCAGCAGAGCTGTGCTCCCTGTGGAATCCACAGGGAAGGACCCTTCCCGCCTCTCCCAGCTTCCGGCGTTGCTGGCATCCTTGGCGGTCTTCGGCAGCGGCAGCCCTTCGGTCTCTGCCTCGTGGTCGTCTTCTCCCTGTGTGAGCGTCTCTCCTCTTCTTATAAGGACACCAGTCGTATTGGATTAAGGCCCTACCCTGCTCCAGAATGACCTCATCTTAAACTAATTACGTCAACAAGCTTATTTCCAAATAAGGTCACATTCTGAGGCACTGGGGGTCGGGATCTCAACGCATCTTTGGGGGACAATTCAACCCATAACTCTTTTGTTTAGCCCAGAACTTCCCACTGAACTTATTTTTTTTCCTCAGAACTCTTTCGAAAATGCCCCTTAATGACCCCACAGAGCTGGTGGAGAGAGCAGCTCACTAGCAGAAATGTTGCCTGGGATGAACAAGGTGCAGCCAACCGAGGGGTGGGGTGACATAGGGGAGGCCTCCGGGGGCCGACAGTGGAGTTCTGCTCCCCCCCTGTGCGGAAAGGGAAGGTCCGCAGGGTGGGGACACAGGAGTCAGCTTATCCACACGGGAAGGTTCTCCAGGCCTGCCCTCTGTCGTGGGCCCCGAGGACCCCACAGGGAATGTGGGCTGGAGCAGGATTCGGGTCCAGGTCGTCTGTCCCCAGAGGAGCTTTTTCCACTTCAGGGCCCATCAGAGCAGAGAGGCTGCAGAAGCACAGCAGGTGGCGTGTCCCAGCTCCTGTCACCCCTGGGCCCACGCCACCTAACGGGCTCCGGGCTGAGATGTGGGTGGCGCTGTCACATCGACTGAGCTGGTCTGTGGAAAGCACCCAAAATAGCCCACTGGTAAACAGGTTTTCTCCCTGCTCATCCATTTCCCCTCAACTGGGCTTAGACCTCTGTCTATAGCTCCCACCCCACACTTTTTCACTTTGTTATTTCTGGGGAGAAGATTAAGGAAAATTTACAGTTTTCTCTGTGGTAAAAAGATGTGGATTCAAGTTCAGGGTTTGCCACCAACCTGCCACGTGACCTTTAGCAAACTCTAACTTCATCTTTGCATTCTTGCATCTTTCTGTTTATGTAATGGAAACAGTAATAACGGTGACTGTGCTTCCTTCCCCAGCTGTGGTGAGGGGCACGTGGGTGAGAAGCAGAGAATTAACACTCATGACCACTTTCCTCACCTTGATTCTGTGCAGGGACTATTCTAGAAGCAGTGACTCTAAAAGTTTCCTGTCAGGTGCGATGTACAGAACGTACCACGTGAGTGAGATGTAGCTCTTTATTTATAGCTCTCTCTATACAAAAGCATGGTATTTAGTCACGTATTAATCAGAAGAAATTAGCATAAATAGTGCTTCCTTTCTCTTTTAATGATAAACTTCTGCTTAAAAAGAGAGAACAATCTCTGAGTATGATAATAATGATAAAAAATGTTAAGTCAGGTTTAGTAAGATGTAATTGACATGTCATAAAATTTAGGTTTACAGTTTTGTGAGATTTGCCAAGCGTATACAGTTGTGTAAACATCATCACGATCCAGACAGAATATTTGCTTCACCCTCAAAAGTTCCCTCTTGTCCTTTGTGAAGTCAGTCACTCCTCCCACCCTCATCCCCTGGCACCCTCTGGATTTCTGTCCTTAGAGTTTTGCCTTTTTCTGAATGGCTTATAAGTGAAGGCATACGGTAGCTTTTCATGTTTCACTTCTTTCTCTTAGCATAATGTTTTTAAGATTCATCTGTGTTGTTGAATGTGTCAGTAGTTCATTTTTTTATAGCTGAGTCCATGGTAGGAGCCTAATACAATTTATTTATCCATTCTCCCGTTCAAGAACATTTGGGTTGTTTCCAGTTCGGAGCTTTTATGAATACAGCTTCTATGCACATTCAGGTACAACTCTACAGCCATATGCTTTCATTTCTCTTAGGAAAATATCAATACTTAGATGTGGAATGACTAGATCATATGGTAGGGGTATGTCGAACTTTTTGAGAAACTACCAAACTGTTTTCCAAAGTGACTGCCCCCAAGCAGTGTGTGAGTCCCAATTGCTCTGTATCTTTCCAAGTACTTAATATTCTCTCTTTCTCCATATAGGTGTGTGTGTATATATGTATACATTTTAGTCATTCTTATAGGAGTGTGGTAGTATCTCATAGTTTTAATTTGAATTTCCATAATGACGTTGAGCATCTTTTCATGTGCTATTTACCATCCATGTTTCTTCTTAAGTGTCTGTTCAAATATTTTGCCTGATTTAAAAATTGGCTTGTTTTGGTGAATTTTGAGATTTTAGGAACATTTTAGATTTGTTAAAATATGTTTTGCAAAATTTTTTTTCAGTTTATGGGTTTTTTTTTCATTTTCTTAAGTGTCTTTCAAAGAGCAGTTTTTAATCTTGAAGAAGCTCAATTTTTTCCTGTTTTGATTATTACCTTTTGTGTCTTATCTAAAAAAACCTTGCCTAATTCTCAGGTCAGGAGGATTTTCTTTTATCTTTTCTTCTCAGTGTTTTATAGTTGTTGCTTTTACATTTAGGTCTATGATATATTGATATCTTGAGTTAAGTTTTGTATATGGTGTGAGGTATGAGTTGAGATTCTTTTAATTTTGTGTATGGATATCCAGTTGTTCTTGCACCATTTGTTGAAAAGACTAACCTTGCTCCACAAATTATCTTTTCACCTCAGTAAAACATCAATGGACCATACATGTTTGGTTCTCTTTCTGGATTCTCTGTTTTGTTCCACTCATCCATATGTCTTTCTTTCATTGATACCACACTGTCTTGATTACTGTGACTTTATATTGTCTTAAAATCAAATAGTGTGAATCCTTCCACTTTGTTCTTCTTTTTCAAAATTATTTCAATTTTTTTTGCATTTCCATACAAATGTTTGATTTATTTCTACAAAAAGAGCCTGCTGGGATAGGATTACTATCACTCAGAATCTATAGTAGATCAATTATAGAAGAACTGACTTATTAATAATATTGAGGCTTCTGATCCATGAACATGGTATATCTCTCCATTGATTTAGGTCTTCTTTGATTTCTCTTATCAGTGTTTTGTAGTTCTCAGCATACAGAAAACTACATATTTTAAAAGCCTTATGACTAAGAGTTCCCTGGCGCCCAGCAGACCTGATGTGAGGATCATAAACCAGAAGAGGCCTGGGGGTGGGGCAATGATGAGGAGACTATGTGGTGTGTGGCCTGGTTGCAGGAGGAGCCCATGGGTGCCAGGCCATGATGCTCAAGGACTAGGCAGCACAGCTAGGGACTAGGGAGGACAGGTATCCAACTTCTCCCTCTGGGCTTGAGCTGCTCTCATACATAGATACCCTAGGGAGGATAAGGGGAAGGGGCAGAATCTAAATTTGAGTATATATGCAAAAGAGTCAAAGTTTAAAGTTGGAAGTGACTGGGTGAAGTTAAAGTCGAATTCCCACCACCTGCCCGTCATCAGCAGAAAAGACTGGAAAGCAGATCAAGGTGTTGACAGGGCCATGGTGTCTCTGAAGGTGCTGGGGATGGACGTGTTGCAAGCCTCTCTCCCAGCTTCTGGGAACCTCAGGTGTTCCTTGGCTTGTCGATGCATCACTCCAATCCTCCATCTTCATAGAATGTTCTCCCTGCATCTCTTCACACTGTCTTCCCTCTGGGTGTGTCTGTCTCTGTTCCCCTTTTTAAAAGGACACTAGTCATATTGGATTAGGGACCACCCTGATGACCTCATTTTAACTTGGTTGAATCTGCAAAGACCTATTTTTAAATAAGGTCACATTCTAAGGTACTGGGGGTTAGGACTTCAGCATGTCTTATTTGGAGGACACAACTGAATCATAGTACATCCTACAGAGATAGGGCTCCCCAGGGTTCTCTTTGGGATATGCTGCCCTAGACGTCAAACTGCAGGATTCTAACAACACTTTTACCACAAAACATGTGGCTATCAAAAGAGGTGGCTGGAGGACAGTACAAGGAGCACTGGCCTTGGGGAGGGTGGCAAATCTGGGCCCAAATCCTGGCTTTGCTGTGTGACCCCAGCAAGTCAAATCACCTTCCTATGTTTATTTTTATTACCTGTAAAACTAGAATAACTATCATCCATCTTAGGTCTACTTGGGCTGCCAAAACAAAATACTGTAGACCGAGTGGCTAAAACAACAAAAATTTGTTTTCTCACAGTTATGGAGACTGGAAGTCCAAGATCAAGGTGCTGCTGATTTGGTTTCTGCTGAGAGTTCTCTTCCTGGCTTGTAGATGGCCACCTTCTCTTGTGTCTTCATATGGCAGAGAGTGTGAGCTCTCTGTGTCTCCTCTTATAAGGACACTAATCCTATTGGATCAGGACCCCACCCTTATGACTTTATTTAATCTTATTTACTTCCTTGAAAGCCCCATCTCCAAATATAGCCACACTAGGAGTTGGAGCTTCAACACATGAATTTGGCAGGGACACGCACATTCAGTCCACACATCATCTCTTGTTAGGAGGATTAAATTAGATACCACATATTACTGTTAGCATGAGGCCCGATAAAAAAGCACTACCTCCCCTCAACTGTCTACATGTTGGAAATATATTTCTCTCTCATGTTTGGATCTTTATAGCAGGTGAGCCTCTATCCTAAAAAACACATTGGGATTGCTGAGAAAGGAACACAGCAATACAGCCACCAGAAAGATGCAGAAGCTGTTATTGACTTGGGAAATCCTGGAGGGACCTTGTTTAACGGAACACTTGCTGATGTCCACCGTGTGTCTAGGTGCTGGGGTTACGTGGCTAAGAAGCCAGAAGGAGCAGGGAAGCTGAATGCTTTAGGCAGGAGGGGGCCAGCAATCTCTTTTACATAGTAGAAGAATGAAATTCTTGGGTAAAGGGGAAAGGTCTTTCCCACTCCCATCAGGATCCATTATATTGCCATCTCCACTTTCAGTCTTATAGGCTGGTATTAGGCTCGCAGTAATCATCTAATGGGAAGAAGGACGGGAGCTAACATTTACTGAGCACCTACTGTGTGCTGGGAGATTTCACACACAGGATTGTTTTCAAGTTTCATTTACTTGACTTGAAAGTTTCCCAGTGAGAAATCTGAGGCTGAAGAAGACAAAGCTAGTGAGTGGCAGAGCTGGGCTTCACCTGGGTCTGTCTGACTTCATCGTGCTTTGGAGCCATAAGTTTTATAAATTTATTTATTTATTTATTTTGGCTGTGTTGGGTCTTCGTTTCTGTGCAAGGGCTTTCTCCAGTTGCGGTGAGCGGGGGCCACTCTTCATCGCGGTGCGCAGGCCTCTCACTGTCGCGGCCTCTCTTGTTGTGGAGCACAAGCTCCAGACGCGCAGGCTCGGTAGTTGTGGCTCATGGGCCCAGTTGCTCCGCAGCATGTGGGATCTTCCCAGACCAGGGCTCGAACCTGTGTCCCCTGCATTAGCAGGCAGACTCTCAACTACTGCGCCATCAGGGAAGCCCTGGAGTCATAAGTTTTAAAGAGACGGCTTTGCAGGTGTTACATTAGCTATGTCCCTACATGTGTATGCGTGAGGTCCTTGACAGCAGGGACTCATCAGATTCATTTCTACCTCCGCCTTGAGAGCATCCAGCACAGTAAGAAGCCTGTGGTGGGAGGGGCTTGTGAAATGTTTGGTGGCTCCATGACGGATGGGCAATGGATGGATATAGTGACCAACATCCTTCCTGTGAGAGTCCAGCCAGCAGCCTTTATGCCCGAGAGTCCCTAGGCACAGGCTGGGACCTCTACTCTGAGTGCTCAGTCCTCTCCTTTTTGTGTGAAAGGTAAGTGAAAAGGAAAAAGGATTGCTTTCTTGGTATTCCTTGAGTCCTGGATCAGAGGATGCCCAATCTGGCTTCTTGGCTTTGAGTCTGCTCTCGCCAGGATCTGTCCCCATTTGCTTTCTCATGTCTGCTGGGATAGGAAAGGGTTCAAGATCTATGGTCTGAAAACAGTCACAGAAACGCCTTCAGAAACTGACATGGCCATGTAGGAGGCAGGCGCGCTTCTTAGCCTGCCTGCTGGCAGAGATGTGGTTGTTTAGCTACGTTCATTTAAAAGTCAATTTACCCCAGAGACGGGGAGTAGAGTGCTCTAGAGCTCAAATGGTGTGATTTTTGCAAAAGTCAGACACTGGGTATATCAACACCACTCCCATTTTAAAACTATCAGAATAAAGGTCTACTTGTTCAAGCTGTTTATTTGGTACAGACAGGCTGCCAGGACTACAAATGAAACGTTTGTTCCTGCTGATGGCTTTGAAAGGCCAATCTTCCTTTCATGCTAAGAATCCCAGTAGCTCAACTCCTCCATCCCTCTCTGGTCTGCCATCTTTGCTTTGAGCATTTCTCGGAGCTGTCGTGAGCATCCATGTCGGGTGGGGGGACAGCTTTATTAAAGATTGAGCTATCTCTGTCTGAGGGATTATCTCTTCCATTGGTGCTGGTATTATTTAACTCTTGCTTTGCAAATTCGTTTTTCACATATTTGCACACACACTTTTCCTGCTTGAGGACAGTGATCATTTCCTAGGAGGCCTTCACTGTCTTGCACATAGCGTTAAATAAATAGATGCCTGCGCACGTGTGTGTGTGTACGTGCCTGTATACATAAATATGTGCACTGTTACCGGGGTTGGGAGAGTTAAAAAGCCAACACCCCCTCCCCACACACACACAGGGAGGCAATCAGCAGATAAATTTTAAGCCCAGCTGCTTGGGGGGTGGAGGGGGAGGTTGATAACAGGACCAAGTCAGCAATGATCATTTAGAGGACTTGATGTATTGGGGAGAAGCTTTTAAGGAAACAGCCCAGATGTCATTTTCTTCTAAACCCCACTCAAGATTCTCACTGTGGCTGCCCAGAGAAATAGAGGTGCCCATCTGCATGGGAGGTAAGTTGTCCCTTCATACATTTATTCAAGGGCAGAAAAAGACAGGGCCAGTGAGAACAAGAAAGTCAGCCAGTGGAAGACAGGTGAGGGCAAACATGCTGAGACTCTGCTTTCATCATTTTCCAGCTTGGGACCTTGGGATGTCGCTTGTAGATCTTCCTGAGAGTAAGAAGTAGATTTGCAGTTAGCACAGAAAGCAGTAGAAAGAAAGAGGAAAGTGATGTGGCGTATCCCAGTTACCATGGAGGAGAGATTAGCTGTGAATAGTAGAAGCTGATTTTCTGCACCGCATTGATGGCTCAGGAAGCTCTACTCATTCTACCATGTGGTTCAGCATTTCTCACCTACCCCTTTGGTTGTCTTCACAATACGTGTTCTTTATGTGTTCAAGTGACAAGAGCCTCAGGTATTGCTCACGGGGTGGATCCCACTGACATTCTCAGGTTTGAGGTCTTTTGAGTTTGTGCCACCCACTCCTGGCATACAGGCTGCACCCTCAAAACTTGGATTTCCCAGAATTAGACTCCATTTACATATTCATGCCAAACCATATGCCCCCGTTTTTTATTCAAAGCATTTGGTTGCCTTAGGATGGCGTCCCAAGTCCTCACCCCCAGGTACTAGCCTGCTCTCCGAACGTACAGCCTCTCTCTATACCTCTAAGCCCTCGCACTGCTGGATGAAAAGTGTTCCCTTCCCCTAACTGCTTGTTAGTTTCTCACTCATCCTTTAAGACTCCATGTCAACTTTCTGAGCTCATTTCTTGTCTGTAAAACTAGAGTAAGTATCTGTGTTAGTCTGGGCTGCCATAATAAAATCCTGGGGGCTTACACCATAGAAATTTATATGTTCACAGTTCTGGAGGCTAGAAAGTCCGCGACGAAGGTTCTGGCCGATTTGGTTTCTGAAGAGGGCCCTCTTCCTGGCTTGCAGGTGGCCACTTCTCGCTGTGTCCTCACCTGGTTTTTCCTCTGTGCATGCACGAAGGAGGCGGGGGGAGGGAGAGACAGAGAGAAACAGAGAGACTAAGAGACAGAGAGAGAGGGAATGAACAGCACTTCTCTCGGGTGTCTCTTCTTGTAAGGACGCAATTCCCATTGCATCAGGGACCCACTCTTGAGGCCCAATTTAACCTTAATTACTTCCTTACGGGCCCCATCTCCAAATCAGCCATGCAGGGGGTTAGGATTCAACATATGATTTGGGTCCATAACACTGAGATAGTTCATAGCTGGTGTTTCAGAGCCAGGAGCACACAGGGCTAGAGGTTAGGAAGTAGACGCCCTACTTGACAGGTGAGAAGCTGAGTCCCCTGGGGTAGTGACACAGCCAGTGGGAGGTGCGGCCAACTGTGTGCACCACATCTTCGCTCTCAAGGAGCAATGCTTGGGGTAGAAACGGCTAACAGGTGGGGACATCAGGAAAGCTCCTGTTTGTCTGGTAAGTGTTCGCCTGCGTCTGGGCGGAGAGGGTCGAGGCACTTGTCAAATGTCACCTGAGTACAAGTGGGCAATTCCTCAGGGCCAGATGTATTTTGGAATCAGATTTTTTTTTCAAAATTAAAAAAACCCATACAACAGTCTATATTCTGTACATTGAACAACATCGCCAGGAGGTCTAAAGGTCTGGACAGCACCCTGTAGTCAAACACATAAATATTTCTGGGGAGAAATCTAAGTGGGATGGATAAAGACAGCATGTGAAGTCAGAGCTGGCATTGCCACCAAATAACAATGCCACAAACCTATGAAAAGACATATAGAATGGCCAGCCGTGGCCATTGCAGCGTGACAATTCAGCAGACCTGACCCTTTGCAGAAAGAGAAGGAAAAATAGCATATGGAGAGGAGGAAAGTTGGCGAGTCTGGGGATTCCTTCTGAAGCCGCCCCTCCAGAGACACTGGGTGGGGGGCACGGTGACGGGAAACCCCAGCGATGGCTCCCATGTGGCCAACAAGTCAGTCTCTCTAGCAATTTTCCATGCACTGCCTGCCGAGCTGCAAATTACCACCTCCCCCCAGGCTGAAGTGTACAGATGTTTCTCTCTGATCAAGACTGTAATTAACACCTGTCAAAGCAATGGGCTGGGATGGGAGAGGGATTCCACTCTCATTACGAAAACTGTTCCTCAAGAAGTATTCAGTGTCTAGGAAGAACATTTCCAACTTGGAGGGATTAAAGAGCCATCTTATAAAATGAAGAGGCAGGTGGTGTTTATCTGGGCCAACGCCTGTGAGTTTACATGTTTGATTTCAGCGAGCGTGCTGACAGATGCCTGATGAGCTATGGAAACTTGTTCAATAATGGCCCCGTAGCCACACACATTCATGCCAAATCTGGGAATGACATTTTCCTTTGCTCCTCTTGAGTCAGAGAATTGTCTGTGGGTAGAAGGGGTTGTTACTTTTATCGCCATAGTTATTTCACACAAAGCAAAACAAGGGAAAGATTTAGCAACTCTGTTTATGATAAATTATTTTCAGGGAGCTCTGCAATCAATTAAATATTGAGTGGCAAATGAATTGCTGAGAAGGTTGCGGTCCTATGGAGCATACTTGTACATGTCACCAGGGTTTTGTTTGAATTTTGAGAGGTGCCAAAGTTGGCCATGCACAGATAGGCTGACATGGCCATAATGAATAATTATAATGAGGACCGCTGTGCAATACCTTTTGGGTCTTGAGAATTTTCACATTCATGATCTCCTACGCATCTGACAACATCCTTAAGATATACTTTCTGTTCTGATATGTCCAGTTTATAGACTTACATACCGACTCAGAGTGGTCGAATCACTTGGACAGAAGAAAGAGAGGAACTGGTATTAGATGCCATACATTATTGCAGAGAAGAGTCCCCCATCCTCCTGCATTGGGAGGTGAGGGTGGGAATGGTGACGTGAGCCTTATAAGGACACCAGTAACTGGGTTAGGGTTCGGTATAACTCATAATTCATGTTTAAATTGATTACATCTGCAAAGACCTTCCTTCAAAATAAGGTCACATATATTTGGTCTTTGACCAGTTCCTGGCATAGGACTCCTGAAACCCTTGGAATCCTAAGAAAGGAGAACAATAAAGGTGGTTTTGTTATGTTAATGAGGGGGTGACTTTTGGAAAACCCCTAAGGGTAGGGACTGGTGGCTAGGAGAACCCACCAAGAGATTAGAGGCCTGGAACTTTCAGTCCCACCCCCCAGGCCTCAGGGGAGGAGACAGGGGCTGGAGATTGAGTTAAAATCACCCGTGGCCAATGATCTAATCAATCATGCTTTGTAATGAATTTCCATAAAAACCCCAAAGGAGAGGGCTCAGAGAGCTTCCAGGTTGGACATGCTGGGGTAGTGGTGTGCCTGGAGAGGGCATGGCAGATCTGTGCCCTTTCCCTCACACCTTGCCCTGTGCATCTCTTCCGTCTGGCTGTTCCTGAGTTCATTCCTCTTTATAAGAAATCAATAATCAAGTACAATGTTTCTCTGAGTTCTGTGAGCCACTCTAGCAAATTAATCGAACCCCAGGAGGCGGTCATAGGAACCTTCGATCTATAGCCAGTTGGTCAGAAGCACAGGTGATAATCTGGACCTGGGACTGGTCCCCGAAGTGTGGGGAGGATGGTAGTCCCGATCGAGCCCCTTAACCTGTGGAATCTGATGCTGTCCATCTCTGAGGGGACAGTGTCAGAGCTGAGTTGAATTGTAGGACACCCAGCTAGCATTAAGGAATTGTTTACTGATGGCGAGGACCCTCACCACCGCCCGCCCGCACCCACACACGTTGGAATTGTGATCAGAAGCCTCACAGTCACGTTCACAGGGTTAGGACTTCAACATATTTTTGGGGGGGCACAATTCAACCCGTAACACACTATGAATGATGAGGTCTGTGATGTGAGTGATGGTTCTATAACCTGTCCTACTATGGAGGGTAACACAACTGTGCAGTCACTGATTGCAACACAGCCTCAGGACATCGAGGGGAGCAAGCCTGTGTCTCCGATTATGTCGTGAGGATGGGTGGCCAAGAAAATGAAGTCCCAGATTACCCACCGATGTTGCCCTTGGCTATGGGCGTTTATGTGATGAGGCCTCCGGCTCTTTCAGAATAGCTCTGTTTTAACCCAGATTCTCTAGGAAGCCAGCCCTGAGGCAAGATTTTTGGGGAGAGGGAGGGAGATGTTGCAGTGCCAGGAGGCAAAAGGGTGGAAGGAAAAGGAAATGAGACAAAAAAGGAAGGAAACAAATACAAAGCAGTACGAGACCAGGCAGGCCAAGACCCTAAGAAAAATGGAGCTGATTTCAAGGTCGCTCACTGTTTCTGGAGAAGCTGTGTGAACCACCGCATCGAAGAACAGCCCGCAGGGTGGGTGATCTCTAGGAAGGGCAAGAAATTCATCAGCCAGCCCTCCCCGCTCTCCCGTCTCTCCCGGTTAGAGTAAACGGCTCCACAATTATGGGCTGTCTCGCGGAGCCCGTGGGCAGCCACTGGGCAAAACGGAACCAGGCACTGCGCTTCACCTGAGCCCAGAAGTGGAAGGAGGAGCCAGGTTGGTTTGGCCGTAACCGCGTGGGCTCGGCCGGTTGCGGGCCACGCAGCTGCAGGTTGGGCGGCTGAGCAGCCGCGATGCCGTCCCGTTTGGCTCCCTGGGGCCAGCAGGTGCCCCGGGTGCAGCCCTGCCAAGGGCCCAGAGCAGGAGGGTGGGTCAAGCGGAGCAGCAGATCTGGACCGATTCCGTCTCCAAATGTCTTGACTCTGTTTTGGAAACGCTTCCTTGGATTGCTAGCACCTCGCTCTGCCATTAGTCTGTGGACATTTTGAATGTGCGAAGTTGATCTCAGGGCTTATTGGAATTACCGGCCGCCGCGTGGGTGCACAGACCTGCCGCGCCCCCCCGCTTGGCTCCAGGAAAGAGCTCAGATGGAAACCAGCCCCTGCGTGAGCCCCTCCCGAGGCCTGCACCCAGTTTCACACGGGAGGGAGTCTGCGCCAAGTGGTGCTCGCCACTCCGTAAATGGAGGCACAGACCTGCAGTCTGAAAACCCTGAGCGGAAACAGCCGCGGTGCAGCTGCCCTTACTTGGCTCAGAGACGGGGTGAGATGAATCTGCCTTGACAAGAGCAGCGCCCTGGTCCCCCACCAGCCAGGGCTCATCCACAGCTGTCCGCCCCTCCTGGGCCTGCTGCAGCTACAGGGAGCTCTTCAGCCGAGGGCATCGCAGAACCATGCATGGTCAGTGACTGATCAAGAAGGGGCATCACGGTCTGGCCATCCTGCCCAATTCTGCTGGGTGAATACACCCCAGAGCTCCCCTTAGGGCTGGCTGGGCTCTGCCGGGCTGCGTAGCAGCTGACCTCGCCCTCTGTTCTTTCCCCGGGTCACGGGCCTCTATCCCCAGTGCACTTCCAGCAGAGCCCACCAGGCATCATGGCTGTCACAGGTCCTGTTTCTCCCTCCTGAGACAAGCCAGATGCGGAAGGGGTGATGGCCTCCACCAGTCTTGTTGAAAGAGCGAGTTAGTGATAAGAGCAGCGCAGACGAGCTAGGTCAGGGGCTCTGGGCGGGGAGGGAGTGCTGGGTGCTGTTGGCTGCAGGGAGGTCAGCCGGAGATGAGAGGGTCTCAGCTGCCACTAGGCCACGGGGAACATTTATGCAAATTAGGAGAAGGCGCCACCTGTTTCCCACTCCCCACCTGGATGGACCCATCCCCGCAGGCACAAGACTTGGTGTGTACAGAGCCCTTTTGAATAAAGAAATGGTGCCCCCTCCCCTAGGCAGAGGCAGCCCTGCCCTGGGGAGCATGGCTTGGCGAGGGGAGTGTGGGCTGGCTTTCAGCTCCTCTGCCAGGAGCCTTGGTTCTGGGCACAGAATGCAAAATTATATACAACAGCCCAGCTCCCAGACTTTGCTCAGAATCCTGGAGCAAACCTTGGCCTTGGAGAGAGTCAGAGAAGATAGATACGGGGCATCTCAGGTGGTCCCAACTGTGGGCCGCACGGCATTCGTGGGCACTTCTCCTGTCACCCGCAGACCCAAAGCGCTTTAAGCAAGAAAGAAGTGGATCGGCTCTCACTGGACTAGAAAATCCAGACGGTTCAGTCTTCAGGATCAGTTTGATCTAGTACTTCATCAGCCCAAGGACATTTGTGTCTGTCTCCATTGACCATGTCTGTTTCAGTTGAAGGCTGGCTCTCTTCATGGTTGCAAGGTGAATGCCAACAGCCCTCAGAGGAACATGCTTCCACATCCATGTCCAGAAGGAGAGGGAGCTTCTCTTGCCTCATCAATCAAGCAAAAATCTTTTGCTGCCCCTTGACTGGAACAACTTAGGTCTCATCCAGTCTTCATCGCCACGGCCAGGGGAATACTCTGAGAAGTTTGGAGCTGGGCTGCTTTTTTTCCTCCTGAAACGATAATGGGGACGAGGGAGATGTATGTGTCAAGGGGGGGATGTTAGTGGGTTAGAATGATTGGGACTCCACTTTGAGGCCGAGGGCAGGGTCATCCTATCCAGACTCCACAGCTACTACCTCCTGGTGGTGGGTGTGGAATGAGGGCTGGAGAGTGAACGCAGTGAGTGATGCCGTGTGGGGCACTTACGAAGGCACGTGAGCAAAATCTGGACGTAAGCATCTCCCCAGTTCCTGACCTCTCCCTGCTACTTTCTCTGTCTGACTGTTAGCACGTTGTTATAGACAAGGACCTGAGAACTCATATACTGGCACTGGCAAGCAAACCAGTTTGAATCTGCTTTCTTAGGTCCCATTTCGATCTCAGTATCATGAAAGACGGGTGCGATGATAGCAACTCTTTACATCCTGGTTCACAATGTGCTTTCCTTATTGCTCTACATGACCACCTACTGGAGGTCTAGCGGGCATTTTCTCTGTTTTGTAGAAGAGGCAGCTGAGACTTCAGAAGGCAAGGTGACATGTCCAAGCTCACACAGCTACAAGATGGCAGAGGTGGGACTCAAAGCTCAGTTTTCTGTGAGAGATCCAACCTCTTGCCTAGAGAGATATTGCCCTCATGGTCTCGGGACGTGGAATGACTTCACTATCAGGAAGTGGAAAAAGATGTCTTTTCTTCCTGAGAGTTTTCCTGTTGCACCACTCCCTCCTGTTCCCTGCAGGTCATGAGCTCCCCACCACTAGAGGCATCCAAGCCGAGACTGAGCGCCTGCTTGGAGGGATACAGTGGATAGAAGGTTGACCTAAACAATTTGAGTTTCCTTCCAGTTCTGAGGTTCTGGGGCTCCAAGCTCTCTGGAAACCTGCCACCTCCCAGGGTCCATCTGTACACACGTGAGGTCCTATTTGCTTGTCATAACCACATGAAGAAGAACTTTCTGTTCCCCAAAGGGCCCTGGTGTGACCAAGGCACAGGAAGCTCCCGAGGACACTCAAACCATATACATTTGGTGACTGCATGCTGATTTGGAGGAAGGCACTGAGCTCATGACGTCATGATTATTTGGTTCTCTTGTACTGAAACATCCCACAAATGACAGTAGTTATCAAGTCCTGCCTGTCATGACATTTTCTTCAAAACGTGAGAAGATGTTCCTGAATTTTTTCTCCTTACTCCCATCCCCCTTCCTTGCCCCTCTCCATCCCTCTTCCCACTCCGCTTCCAGTTCACATTCAGCCCACGCCACTTTCCACTTCCCACATCATGCCCTTTCTCTCCTCATTTGACCCCATAATGTCCCCTTCTTTCCCAGTCTCTGGCCAGGAGCAGAAATGGAGCCAGGGGCACCAAGAGACAAGCATTTGTCAGACGTTTCCAGGACAGAGCCCTGAATTTTCGAATACGTGTTAATGTCAGGAGCTGAGCCGAGGTCCGTGGCCCTTTGCTGAGTTCCACGGTGGAAGAGGGGGTGTAAGGAGAGGCTGGCTGTCTCCATGCCTGAGGTTCCCTTTCCCCTGTGCTGTGCGGGAGATCACAGATTTCCTACACGGCAGCCAAGTTCAGTGAAAAGCACTGGCTCGGACATATACACCGAGATAGATTTGTTTTAAAATCACTAGCTATCTACTTTTTAAAAATTCAATAAGCTTTGTTTTTTTAGAGCAGTTTTAGGCTTGTAGCAAAATTGAGGGGGAAATATGGAGAGTTCCCACATACCCCCTGCCCCTACACAGGCACAGACTTCCACTGTCCAGATTCTCACTAGAGGGCACGTTTGTTACTAAAAATGAACCTACACTGATACATCGTTATCACTTAGAGTCCAAAGTTTGCATTGGAGTTCACTCTTGGTGTTATACACCCTGTGGGTTTGGACAAATGTGTAATGATATGTAGCCACCATTATAGTATCATACACAAGAGATTCACTGCCCTGTAAAACCTCTGAGCTCCTATTCGTCCCTCTCCTCTCCAACCCTTGGCAACCACTGACTTTTTTTACTGTCTCCATAATTTTGTCCTTATCCAGAATGTTATAGAGTTGGAATCGTACAGGATTAGTCTTTTCAGATTGGCTTCTTTAGTAATATGCATATTTCTTAGTAATATGCATTTAAGTTTCTCCCATGTCTTTTCATGGCTTGAGAGCTCATTTCATTTTAGCAATGATTAATATTCCATTGTCTGGATGTACATACTTTATTCATCCACTCACCTATTGAAGGACATTTTGGTTGAGTCCAAGTTTGGGCAGCTATAAATAAATCTGCTATAAACATCTGTGTGCAGGTTTTCATGTGGATATAAGTTTTCAACTCATTTGGGTAAATACCAAGGAGTAGTTTTTAAAAAAAAAAAATTTATTTATTTATTCATTTATTTAATTTTTGGCTGCATTGGGTCTTCGCTGCTGCACGCAGGCTTCCTCTAGTTGCAGTGAATGGGGGCTACGTTTTGTTGTGGGGGGCAGGCTTCTCATTGTGGTGGCTTCTCTTGTTGTGGAGCACGGGCTCTAGGCACGCGGGCTTCAGTAGTTGTGGCACAAGGGCTTCAGTAGTTGTGTCTCGCGGGCTCTAGAGCGCAGGCTCAGCAGTTGTGGCTCACGGGCTTAGTTGCTCCGCGGCATGTGGGATCTTCCCGGACCAGGGCTCGAACCCGTGTCCCCTGCACTGGCAGGCGGATTCTTAACCTGCGCCACCAGGGAAGCCCCAAGAAGCAGTTTTGCGAGAAAGTGACAAACTGTCTTCCAAAGTGTCTGCACCGTTTTGCATTCCCACCAGCAACGAATATCGCTCCACATCCTTGTCAGCGTTTGGTGGTGTCGGTGTTTTGGATTTCGGTCGTCTTCTAGGTGTGTAGTGGTATTTCACTGTGGTTTTAATTCACAAGTCTCTAATGACCTGGGATGTGGAACATCTTTTCATGTATTTACTTGCCATCTGTATATCTTCTTCAGTGAGGTGTCTGTTCAGGCTACTTGCTGGGATTTTGACTGGGATTGCACTCATTTATAGACCAAGTTAGGAAGAGCTCACATCTTGACAAAATGAGTCTTCCTATCCATGAACATGAACTACCTTTGCAATTACTTAGTTCTTCTTTGATCTCTTTCATCAGAACTTTATAGTTGTCCTCATATAGAGCTTGTACAAATATTTGTCAAATTTATACCTAAGTTTTTCATTTAGGGGGTGCTAATTTAAATAGTAATATAAGAGTGTATGTTTAAGTTAATGAAAGGGAAGATTCTTCCGGGCTGGTCTGGCCTATTCAGGTAGGCCTCTTAGAAGACTTAGGCCTTCACTGAGATCAGAGAGTCTCTAATGCTGGCCTCAAAGAAGATTAAACCTCCATGAGTTCTATAGTTGCAGAAACATTAATTCTGCCACATGAGCAGGGAAGAGGGTCCTGAACCTCAGATGAGACCCAGCCCCAGCCAACACTTTAACTGCAGCCTTGTGAGATCCTGAGCAGAGGACCCCGCTAAGCCTTGGCCAGATTCCTGACTCATGGAAACCGTGAGATAACAAATGTTTGCTGAATCTGTGGTGCTCCATTACACAGCAGCAGAACGTATACACTATTACAGCACTGGCTTTTGGGAAATAGGGAAGTTGGGTGTGCAAATGTGAGGCTTTCACATGTTTTGAAGTTTTACAATGAATATATGTTAATTTTGCAGTTAAAGAAAAGGAAAATGCTAAAGGACTTGTTTTTAAAAGAATTTTCTTCTCCTTTTACACTCCTTTTAAAAAGCAAG